>NW_016809071.1:629353-636882 GCF_001698545.2 Rhinopithecus bieti
ATGGATGCAGCTGGAAACCATCATTCTTAGCAAACTATCACAAGAAGAGAAAACCAAACACCACATATTCTCACTCATAGGTGGGAACTGAACAATGAGATCACTTGGACTCGGGAAGGGGAACATCACACACCGGGGCCTATCATGGGGAGGGGGGGGGGGGGGGGGATTGCATTGGGGTGGTAGACCTGATATAGATGATGAATTGTTTTGGGCTGACGAGTTGATAGGTGCAGAACACCAACATGGCACAAGTATACATATGTAACAAACCTGCACGTTATGCACATGTACCCTAGAACTTGAAGTATAATAAAATAAATAAATAAATGAGAAAAAAAAAAAAAGAGAAGCATTAACAAATGAAGAATTGGAAGAACTTGAGTCCTCTACAGAGGAAGAGGAAGATAAAGAAGAACTGAAGCTGAACCAGCAATGTGAAAATTACCAAAATTTGCCAAAGTGTTTTGAGTTGCACACACACGGAAGGACAAAATTGTGGAATATGATTCTTAAATGGAACACAGCATTAAAGTCATCCATATGATCAATGAAGGATTAAAACCTCTGCAGAAACACTTTGATGAGTGAAAAAGAGACAACAACTTCCGATTATAGTGTTCTTCCAAAAGTTTCAACCAAAATCCTTCTACTATTAAGGATTCCCCATCAACATCGTCTGATCCTGACATTCATCCATTGACATTATCAAGGCTCGAGGAACCGGAATCACTCAAAGCAGAAGGTCAACAGTAGCCTAACACTACATCGCGATGCCTACAACACTCACCTCACTTCATCTCATCACAGAAGCATTTGATCATTTCACCCTCTCATGAGCAGAAGGATGAGTACAGTACTGGAAGATATTTTGAAAGAGAGAGAGACCACATTTACATCTTTATTACAATAGTTGTCGAAGCAAAATTAATTATACGAAAACCATTTTCCCCATGGCTAATGACAAAAGCAAGAGTTCAGTTGCTGCAACATATTACTGGTTAAAAAACATCACCAAACTTCTAAGTGGTGACTCAGAACACTTCTAATATTAAACATTGAAATAAATGTGAGTGTACATGTGTTTAAGAATGATTAATAACAACAAATAAGAAAATTATTTACTCAATTTTTGGTGAATTAGTGAGCAACAGTGGTCAAAGTGGTGGTGAGTTAATTTAGGGAATAAATGTTTGCGAAGAGAAAATTGTTAGGAGCACCTCCTCGTATCGTGCAGTTCAAAATCCATCACAAGGCCAGGCACGGTGGCTCATGCCTATAATCCCAACACTTTGGGAGATTGAGGTGGGCAGATCATGAGGTCATGAGATCGAGACCATTCTGGCTAATGCATTGAAACCCCGTCTCTACTAAAAATATATATGTGTGTGTGTGTGTGTGTGTGTGTGTGTGTGTGTGTGTGTGTATGTTGGGCATAGTGTCTGGCACCTGTAGTCCCAGCTACTCAGGGGGCTGACGCAGGAGAATGGCATGAACCTGGGAGGTGGAGCCTGCAGTGAGCCGAGATTGCACCACCACACTCCAGCCAGGGCGACAGAGGGAGACTCAGTCTAAAACAGCCAACCAACCAAAAAACCCATCACAAACATGGCAGCTTGCTGAGTGCTTTCATCCAGCATTGTTTATTGTTGCATATTTTGCATGATTATCATATACTTTACACATTTTTACATGGTAATCATTTGTATTTCATTCATTTTTCAACCCACTTATTACAGTTCAGGGTGGCAGGTGGCTAAACCTATCAACCGCTCAGGGTGTAAGGTACGAACCAGTCCTGGATCAGGTGCCATCTCATCGCAGGGTGCACTCACACACACCCACATTCACCCATATCCACACCTACTCACTCACACCGGGAGCACGTAGACATGCCAGTTCACCTAATGGGCACATATTTGGGATGTGGGAGCAAACTGGAGAACCTGGAGAAAAACCAGGCAGACATGAGGAGAACATGCAAACTCCATCCACACAGTGGATCTGGCAGGAACTGGTGTTTTTATTAATTAATTAATTAATTATTCTGAAGCAAAGTCTCACTCTGTCGCCCAGGCTGGAGTCCAGTGGTGCCATCTCGTCTCACTGTAACCTCTGCCTCCCAGGTTCAAATGATTCTCCTGCCTCAGCCTCCCAAGTAGCTGGGATTACAGTCATGTGCCACGGCACCCAGCCAATTTTTGTATTTTCAGTAGAGATGGGGTTTCACCATGTTGGCCAGGCTGGTCTCAAACTCCTGACCTCAAGTAATCTGCCCGCCTCTGCCCCACAAAGTGCTGGGATTACAGGGGTGAGCCACAGCGCCCAGCCAGGAACTGATTTTTTAAAATCGTCAATGTTACAACCAAACAACATTGAACAAAATGACATTATTTGAGAACCTGCTGTCATTGTTCTATTTTATTATTATTTATTGTTGTTCATCTCTTCCTGCACCTAAGGTATAATTTAGGCTTTATCATAGGCATGTATGTATAAGAAAAAACATAGTGTACATAGGGTTTGGTCAGACATCCACTGGACTCTTGGAACAAACCCACCGTGGGTTAGCAGGGGCTGCTGTTCAAGTGGGTGCTGATAAGGGGTCTGAGGACAGATAAAGCTGGGTAAGGGAGCTAGGAACAAGGAAAATCATCAGATCCTTAAGGAAGGCCTCTGTCAATGCTTGTGAGGTGACATTTGAGCAAAGGCTTGAATGGGGATGCAGTGAGTCATGCTAATAGCTGGGGAGGAACATTTCAGGCAGAGGGAGTCCCTGCCAATGCTTTAAGCTAGAGGGCCCTCCAGCATTTTGGCATCACAGCTAGGAGGCCAGTGAGGCTGAGGGGGGGAGTGAGGGTGACAGAGAGGAAGTCACAGAGGGGAGGCTGAGGACACAGGCCATGTAGGCTCCGGTAGCGCCCTTTATCTGGCCTCAGAGATGCTGCCTGCCCCCCAGTCAACCCCCTGCCCCATCACACTGGGTTCTTATAAGACCTCTCTGCTTCCTTCAAAAGAAGACTTTTTCATTATATTTGAGCAAGTATGAATGGATTTTAAATCCTAGAAACAAAAGAAACTTTATTGGAACGTGTATCTCTCCTGACATGTTTTAGTTTTGCTAATCCTAAGGACTGGATCTCAGTCTTTTCCTGAGCCTGTGTCCCTGGGGTATGATCTTCACAAGTGCTTCTCAGTTTTGTCTTGTTTGTTTTGTTTTGTTTTCCACTGGGTGAGACAGAGGCAGGCAAGAGAGGCCTGGAGTTGTTTCCCTTCCCCCAGGTCAGCCAGGCTCCGGGGCTAGTGTCTCCTGAGGGCAGACCTTGTAAGGACAGAGTGCTCTGGAGTTTTTCAAAAGCACCCCAACCCCTTCATCCCATCCACCCCCACCCCATCCTTAGAGACATGAGGGGAATTTTCTCTCATCTTCACCATGAGAACCTGCTAGGGCTCCTAGAAGGAGGTAAAACTCACAAAAGTGTGGGCTCCCTCCCTCCATGACGGGGTCCCCCTGGAGCTTTTAACCCTCAGCCTTGTCTGCCTCCAGCAATTAGTCAATTCTAACTCCAGTTCTGGTTCCTCTGAGGGTTTCTGCGTTTGGTCTCCTACCCGACTAGGTCCTGATCCTCCGCATCTGCCTGTCTGCCTCTCTAATTTGAAGAGCAGAGGGTTGTCCTGTGATCTTAGTTATCTGATGGATCTAAGAAAGTTGTTAATTTTCATGCGCTCAGCTTTTTTTTTTTTTTTTTTTTTTTCTGGGTAGATGAATGAAATGATTTCCAAGCTTCTTACCTCTTCGACCAGAAACTGGAAGTTGACTTTTTACTCTCTATTTGCTTTCAAATTATATGCGCCGGGGCCTCTGCTCCCATGTTATCGTAGAACTGCTTGCTGCAGAGGTCCAAGGCCTCAGCCTTGCCTTCCTCCTCCCAGCACAGTTTTGCTCAAAGGAATGGCTGACTGAAGGCTCTGTGATGTTTCTTTTGTTCATACATGCATGCTCTCTGACTTCTGCCTGTACATGTAGGGAAGAGAATGGCTGAGACACAAAAGATAAAAATTAGATGAATAAAAATGAAGACATCAGATGACAGGTTTGTGATTTCATTGTATGGATGCATCTTTCAGTGTTTTATAGATCTCAAGTGTATATTGTATGCCTCATCTCTACGTGTTTGCCATTCTCTTCAAGACAGTTTCAAGAATTTCCTATAAGAAGGTGAAAATATCAGAGAAAACAGAGAAGCTGAAAATTGGGTTTAGAATAATAATTAAAATGAAATCTTTGTGTCAGTATTGGATAAAGAGTGTTTTAGAGGATGATACTTTGAATAACAGGATATATAAATTAAAATTTGGGAATTTCATGTGGAAAGGTGGATGAACTAAATAAGTGAAATAAGTCTGTCTTTATAGAAATCCCTAAGGATATCATATCCCAAGGGTTAAAATCTAAAAGATTCACAGATAAATCTTATACTTCATTTCAAAATAATTTCCTTTCTTAGGCTTTCTAAGTAATACTTGCCTTTGAGCAAAGATTTTCTTTAATCAAAAAGTACAATAAGGTTTAAAAAATTACTTTGCTGTTTGCTAGTTCTAATCAGGCAGATTTTCATTTTCCTTGTCTCGACCTTAATGCCTTTCTTTTTTCCACTCTGCTTCTTTTCCTTCTTCTTAACTTTTCTCTCCTCTCTTCCCTCCAACAGGTCACAGCTTGCCAGCTATTATCACCTTCTGGAACTATCCCTGGTAAAAACGTTCAAAACCTTGGTGACCCAGTGAAAATTCTCCAGGTCTTCTCGGGCCCTGTTCTTGCCCATTGTGCCATCTGATTAGCAGGGCACACGCTGGGCTCTCAGAAAAATAGGTCTTTACAGTGTGGTATAATTAAGAGAGAACAAAACCTGGGTTCAGAAAGCCTACGTTTGAATCCTGTCTCTGTGACTTACCAGTTATGTGACCTAATAAAATCACAGTCCCACTGGGCATCATCTTCCTCACCTGAAAGCTAGATATTAATGGCATCCAGCTCAGTGGGGGCTTTGAAGGCTAAATGAGAGAACACAAAGCTGTTGTATGAAAGAGGTTTGTGCACCTATACCATATTGTGTATGTCATTGTACTAGTCAGCTCCTAATTCAAGAGGGTTCCATCATCCCAAATTGCTGCTCTTTATTCCTAGCTTGAGAAGTGGAAGGAGGGAAATAATAATAAGATCTTTGATAATAATGGTGGCTTTTAATGGTGGTGTTTATTAAGAGCTTACCTGTCACCAGGTGCTATGCTATATGCTTTATAAATATTTCAACCAGTCCTGACAATCCAATGAGATAGAAACTGAGGCTTAGAAAAATCAGTCACAAAATTGCTAAATTGTCAAGCTGGGGTTTTGTAACCTAGTACCCCCATTGTTCTAGAGGTGGCTTATTATTTTTTTTTCCTCTCCCTCTTCTTTTTGTATTCCTGGGCTCCCTGTTTCCTACTTGGCCCTTCAGAGATGCAAATATAGCCTTTCACCTGCCCCATCACAGACATTCCATATAGGGCAAGTTCTGTGTGCTCCAAGACAGATCTCTTCTTCAGAACTGGCAGTGTGCGGACCAAAGCACACCCACCATGGAACTCTCACCTCCATGGGGTTGCCTCAGAACTTTCGTCCGTCAGGAGGGCTTACAGAAAGCATGCCCGCGTGAACACTTTTACAACTTCCTTCTGTCCAGGAAGGCACCACCTCAACTGCCCAGTAGATAAGACACCAAGCTAGCAGGGGTACCCCTGTCCTTACTCATTTTCTTTGCAACCTTATAAAAGTGCCTGCTTTCTGCTCCAGAGGTGAAGTGGCACATTTAAGAGCAGAACATTTTGTGCCCATTCCCCAAGCTAACTTCAGAATAAATTCATTTATTTCATATCAGACCTGGCTCTTGTTAATTGGACTCTCATGTGGAAAGCAGCTAACCTGTTTTTTCATTACAATTTGAATGTGTGTCCTTTCTGATACCAAAGTCTATGCTCTGATAACTATACAACATGTTTCCCAGCAGCCATTGTGTCTCCTCTGGCAGCACCTCAGAGGTCTACTTCCTGGCCCTTGGCAGGAAAGCTGCACCTACCCGTACTCCTGCAGAGAAGAAAGTGGGAGCTCATATAAGGGATGAGAGTAAAGAACACTTGTGGTGCTGAAGAAGGCAATGCCCCTCAGATGGTGGTTGGTCACCAGCAGCAGTGTAGCATGCCTGTTGGGGTCATGTGTCTCGTCTTTAGGCCAACCCTGCTAAAAAAAGCCAAAGCTAAGTGTGGCGAACACACCAGCTGCTGTTTTGGGTCTGCCTAGCACATTTTCGCCTATCCTTCTGCTTTTGGCACTCCCTTCTGTTTGCAGAATTCCTTCCCAATTCCTTGAGGTTCTGATGGAAATACCAGAGATGGTGCCCCACTTCCAACCTCTATCTGAAGTGTGGACATGTGACCCAGGCTGGATGTGTAACAGTCACCCATGCCTCTGGCAGCACATGTTAATCCTTTGGGGATCTGACTCAAGAAGGCCATTCAGAGCCCATTCCCTGGACTGTAGTTTGTAGAAAGGAAAGAGTCTCTTCCCTAACAGTGATGCCAAGTTGGCATGTAAATCTGAGGTTCCACCTTGCCCTTCATCCTGCTAAAATAGAGTAAGCACACCTTCAAGACGAGGTAATCAGGCCAAATACAGAAGAAATTATGAAAAAAAAGAAATTGTAATTGAGAGAGAGAAACTGTCCACATTCTTTGAGTTTGTAGATCAAGCCTTGCCTGAGCCACAGTCTACCTCTGCCTTCCCACAGACCCAAACCAACAAATTTTCTTTGTTTGAGTTGAGCTAATATGAACTAATTGTAAGTTAGAATAAGTTCTTAGAATCAAAAGAATCTTAATTCAATTGATTTAATATAGTGATGAAAGATAGAAATCCCAGAGATAGAAAGTGAAAGTATATCAATAGATTAAGACTATATAAATTATAAGATGGTTTCACTCCAAGAAAAAAAACGCAAATACCTATTGCAAAGAAGGAGCTATGAACTGTGTTTTCTCCTTGGATATTTCTATAATTTCTACTTTAAAAAAGCAAACATCCACAAGCTGTAGGGGAAAAATACTCAAGTGACAAAATATTTTAACATGCTGCACATTCAGACGTAGATAAAGATTCTCTGTTTTTCTTCTTACCGCTAGCCTGAGGTTCGTAGAGAAATACCGCCTGAGACATATTTATTATCTTCCTCATACCCTACACCAAAAGCCGTAGCATAAACCATTCAGATCATTTTAGAAAGTTTTTTAGTGGTGGGGGTTTTGAGGATAAGCCTGAAATCTGAAGGTGAGTTTTGATCTCATTTAAAATACAGTCCAAACAGCAGCTTAGTGAATCACATCAAATTAGCAACATGAGGCAATACATGACCAATTTCTACATTTTAATTTTTGCTTCTTCTCCTACTGTGAAATGCTATTAAAGTCTATGGATAAAGTCCAACAATGTAGATCTT
>NW_016809071.1:638454-679532 GCF_001698545.2 Rhinopithecus bieti
TTTTTTGACACAGAGTTTTGTTCTTGTCACCCAGGCTGGAGTGCAATGGCGTAATCTCGGCTCACTGCAACCTCCGCCTCCTTGGTTCAAACAATTCTCCTGCTTCAGCCTCCTGAGAAGCTGGGATTACAAGTGCCTACCATTACACCCTGCTAATTTTTGTATTTTTAATAGAGACGACTTTTCATCATGTTGGCCAAGCTGGCCTCGAACTCCTGACCTCAGATGATCTGCCCACCTTGGCCTCCCAAAGTGCTGGGATTACAGGCAAGAGCCACCACACCTGGCTAGTGAATTTCCTACCCCCCTTGAGAAAAACAGATTTTTAAATAGATCAGATTTAAAGTAGAGGTTACTTCATCACCTTCAGGCTTTGCACTGCATTTACTCATCTAATATATTTGAGATTTTGGCAAGCACCTAATAAGGATTACAGATTTCTATTTTGAGTACTTCACACTGGCTGTATTTTCTATTTGAGAGCTATTTTGCTGACTTGGGCAGTGCAGTTGAAAGGAAGGAACTTGGTTAAAGGACAATTAGCTTTGCGATCTTCATCTTTTTGGGCTTCAGCTACTTCACTGATAAAATTATGATTGTTGTAAGTCATATGGCCCCACTAAATTGTAACTTTCCACTAATAAAAACACTAATCTCAAAGAACAGTGCTATGTATTCTTGTTTGTACAGACTCAGTTCTTTCTTCATTAACATTTCGGCATAGTTCTGGCATTTAATAAACATGAGTGCTTGTTTTCTTGGCCTAAGTGATCATGACAGTCTAGTTGATTTGTGTTCACAAAATATAAGAAATACGTTTTTCTACCACCATTCCAAGGAGAAATGCCAACATGTAATTCATTGATTTGACTTATGGCAAACACACGAAGACAATGTTAGACTCCAGTGCATTTAAGTGCATTGGTAAATGCTCACTAAAATCTGATTGAAATGTATGTCTTTCTGCACACTAATATTTTAGTAACGACTATTGCATATACAGAAATTGGTTCTCAAAGGCAGACAATCTGCCTCTGATATTTTAAAGCCATAGGTGGAAGAGGATGCCTAACTTTTCTACATATTTTTTCCCTTGACCTTTAAGTTGCTGAGGAAAGATAAGGATTTCAAAAAATCTTTATCATGATCACAACCAGGAAGGGGAGGGTGGATCATAAAAACTGATCAAAGCAATTCATCTGGTAGTGCCGGCAACATTTTGGCCAGCTAAAACACTCTGAAAGCTATGGATTTAGTAGATTTTTATAAACTACATACAAATTATTTATGTAAATGAGAATTTTCCATAGCTTAATTAATTTATATTTATTTATATAATGTGCACATATATTAAATCATTTATTTCTCATACCAACTCCACAATGTACGTACTATTATTATTTTTGTACAGATGACTTAACTGAAAGAGAGAGAAGATGAATGGCTTCCAAAGATTGTGACCTCACAATAGGCAGAGGCTGGTGATGAACTAAGGACAACAAGTTTCAGACCCACGCCTGTGCCCTTACCCCACAGAGACCTCACCATGAGCCCCTACCCCCACAGAGACCTCACATGAGCCCCTAACCCCACCTGAAAGAGACCTCACCATGAGCCCCTACCCCCAGAGACCGTCACCATGAGCCCTACCACAGGAGATCCTCACCAATGAGCCCCTACCCACAGAGACTCTCACCATGAGCCCCTACCCAAGAGACTCACCATGAGGCCCCCTACCCCACAGAGGACCTCACCATGAGCGCACCCCCACAGAGACTCACCAGTGAAGCCCCCTACCCACAGAAGACCTCACCATGAGCCCCTACCCCACAGAGACCTCACCATGAGCCCCTACCCCACAGAGACCTCACCATGAGCCCCTACCCCACAGAGACCTCACCATGAAGAGGCAAAGGAGTAGGATTTTCTTAGGAGGATCTTGTATGTTTGTTTCAGTTACACTGTGGTCAGTTTATGCATTTTATATGAATAATTTAGAATGTTTTCCATTGAGCACTGTTTACTGGGAAATACTAGAGAGGCCTTGTTTTCTTGTAGGAAGTCCTTGACAGATGAGGAGAATATTGAAGCTGCCTAAGAAGGTCACAGCTGGAAGGCTTGAGCTGCTTTGCTGAGGCATAGTGGGCCCTGCTGAACAAGGTACCCTAGTGACTCAGGAGGGTTTGGTGGGCAGGAATGCATGTTCTCTAACATCGGTTAATGTAGGCCAGAGGTATAAATGTCTAGAGCCAGGAGGATTCTGCAAGCAATTATGTTAGATTGGCCAGTCAGCACAATGAGGGGAGTGAGCTGTGGGGAATAAAGGATACACATGCAGCTGCAGAAAGCCAAAGATTTCCTTTGCTAATAAAGATCTGGAAGCAGTCACTGTACTCTGCTTCCCAAGAGGTAAGTTGTCCAATCAGCAGACCACAGTGCAGAGAGATCAATCAAGACAGTGGCCTTGCCTGTGTAGGGGCTGCCAGGTCAAGTGAAGCGTCAAGCTGGAGAAGGTCTAAATGCTGACAGAACGCTGGAACCTGCAGCCATGTGGCTGGGAGACTTAGATTCGCCTCCAGACTTTCATGAATCTTTTTGGGCAGTTTAACCAGTGTCACCCAGAAACCAATACCCATTAATAAGCTGCTAGATGGGAACAAAAAAATGAAGCCCTGGAAGGTAGCCAGTGAGCCGGCTCTACTGAAACATTGCTTACTTCTCTGCTGATCCAGATGTGAGACAAATGTACGACCATGGATTCAATTGGTAGCAATCACTATAAAGTGAGCTGAAAATGGAACAGAAAATCTAGGAATATTTACTGATTTACAGTCCCAAGCCCGGGGAAGGTGCACAGAGAGCAGCTGGGTATGGAGCTGTCAAAGATGGTGTGACTTTTCCTTTCTTTCTTTCCTTTTTCTTCTTTTTGAAGAAGGCAGAATCAAAAATAGCAACACGCTCAGCAAACAGCATCTACAGCTGCTCAGGAAAGAACAGCCTTCATTCAAATGCACTGCAGAAAGGACAGCTGGTCACGTTGGTCTTTCAGCCTTCCTGCTGCACATATTTAGAAACAGAGTCGGTGGCAGTTTCTTTGAGTATAAAAGACACTGATAGATATCTGGGATAACTCCAATTCAGTTAAACTTTGCATAAGGAGGACTTACCAAGTCCTTTTCCATTATGCCCAAATTCAATTCTCTCTAGTTGTCCCAGATTTTTTTTAATATGGAATATCTCAGACTTTAAAATAGAAAGAGATGGGCCTATTAAAACATAAAGTCAGAGCGTTAAAAGTCACGATCTCGGCTGGGTCAGGGTGGTGACTGCTCCAAATAGAAAAATGACAGGATGTTTTATGCATCCATTCAGAATTAATATTCTACTCTTCAAACATGAAACGTATACTTTCCAAGTTATTAACTGATAATTATTAACTTTGAAGTGGGGTACATGGAGGGATGAGGTCCCCATTCAGTTATAATTTGACAAATGGACTCAGTAAACAGGCATTTAATACTGACAACACTGCACAACCAACAGTGTTAGGAACTGAAGAGACAGCCAAATAATGAACACATCCACCTGTCCCTTAGGAAGGCACCTACACTCAGACACTGGCATAGCTGGCGCAAATAATTGTTAGTATAATGCCCAGTGGATTAGGTGCGTGCACACACACACACACACACACAAATGCACACACAAAACCCACGAATGCCCTAAGCTAAGGGAACAGAAAGAGATTGAGTTTATGTAAAGGAGAAGGAATCAAGAAGGGATTTGGAGATGGGCCTTGAGGAATTAGCAGCGTTTTGACAGGTGAAGATTTTGAAGTGGGGAGAGGACAGAGTAAACTTGGGAATCTGTAAAGTCATCCAGTTAGGATGTAAAATAAAAAGCTGAAAGGGAAGGCTGAGCCCTGTATGAAGGGATTTCAGCTTGAAGGGTTTTGAGCAGGAAAGCGACATGGTTGGAACTACAATTTAAGAAAATGTCCAGTCTAGTCAGATAGTTTACTTTTTATTATTCTTGCCCTCTGTCCACAGGATGCTCAGAGATGGGAAGGAGTAAAATAGAAGAAGTGCTTTGGATGTTGTCATGATGCTCAAGCTCACTTTTTAGTTTTGAAATATGATATTATCTTTCATCATCTGTTATTTAAAAGATGGCAATAAATATCAAATTAGACTCTTTCTTCTAGAACACTGTAAACATACAGATGAGAAAAAAGAAGTATGGTTCCATAGGCTGTGCCAGTAATAACAATTAACATGATGCTTTCTGACCAAAGTAGGGCAGGTTATTATTGAGCTCCGTTTTCAGAATGGGAAGCTCAGGTCTTCAGGATTCAGATCCTGGCCCTGCCCCTCCACCTGCTGTTCTCCGTGGCCTCCACCAAGCCCACCTAAAGCTCCTTGATGTTCTTTCCTGGCTTTCTTCTCTAGTAGCTTGTCCATTGGCGATTTGACATTTAAAAATATCTTCAGCAGCGTAAGAAGCCCTTCACTAGCCTTGGTCTCTCTGTCTTCCTTCTCTGTAAATCTATTTTGGGAGATATAGCCTGAAAATGTGGTTGTCAAGGTAAACATCTCTCGCTAGCAAAGAAAATCTTGAAGGATTTTGGAACTGATTAGCAATAAATGGGGAAGAGAGATCAAGAAAACAACTTCAGAAAATGGTCATAGACCTGCACACCTATCACAGGCACAGCACAGGAATTACTGACAGAACAGGAGGATGGAACGAGAACAGATATCACAATATAGGAGCATTTAACTCCAAGGAACAGGAGCCAAGGCTCACCATCACAATACCCGACTCTGCCCGGACAGCCAACACTCCCCATGTTTACCCAGCCTGCTCCTTGGCCTATGCTTAGGTAGCTAAAGCAGTGGAAGATACTTGCCGTCTCAAAAAAGAAAGAAAGTAACTGATCCACAAATATCACATTTTACAAAGATTTCCTTCCTGTCAGAACAAGAAGAGAATGATAGTGTTGTGTGAGTAACGCTAATAGGTTTAATACAAGAGGATGCAAGACTCACCTTTCCTCTTCCAAAGGGTCTGAGTGGTCCTGAGATGGGAGAGTTGCAGAGGCTCAGAAGCGCTCTCGGTCGCAGCCAGTTATGCGGACATCAGCATAACATCCTAGACCTTTAGTGTCACCTGCGTGCACCTTCATTTGATATGTCCCCAGACTGCATCCAGGCCCTTTGTCACCTGAGAATTAGGAATGATTTCAGCACCAGAGTCAGCTCTGCTTTTAAAATTTGTTTATTTCTTTCTAATTTTTTTTAAATATTTTATTTGTTGTAGAGACAGGGTCTCACTATGTTGCCCAGACTGGTCTTGAACTCCTGGCCTCAATTGATAATTCCTGCCTCAGCCTCCCAAAGTGCTGGGATTATAGATGTGAACAACCACACTCAACCAATTTTTTTTTTTAATTAGTAATGGAAGAGGCTGACTTTTTTTTCCTTGAATTTCTGGCCTATCAGTCTTCATAATGAACTTTCTGCCAAGTAAATCAATATGAAAATAAGATTTGTTAGCACTTTAGATGGGAGGCATAAGAAAAAAAGAGGTTAGACTCAGGTAACAAGCTTGGAAGTTTGCCTTCTGGAAGGCCCTTGTTTTCTGAGGAGGACTACCCACTCCCCACCACAGAGGAGAGCTCAAATGGACAAGTAGATTCGAGACTTAGTAGAATCTGAGTCATCTTCCCTGCCCCAGGCCAATCTATGCTCATCTAGAAAAGGCCTGGCTCTTAGTGCAGGAAGCCCCTCTTAAGCATGGGAGATACATTCTGCGACCCCCAGTGGGTGCCTGAAACCACAGACAGTACCAAATGCCATGTCCACTATGTTTGTCCTTATGCATATATATGGATAATAAAGTTTAATTTGTAAATTAGGCACAGGAAGAATTGTCTTAGTCCATGTGTGCTGCTGTAAAGGAATAAATGAGGCTGGGCAATTTATAAAGAAAAGAGGTTTATTTGGCTGCTTCCACTCATGGCAGAAGGAGAAGGAGAGCTGGCATATGCAGATCCCATGAAGAAAGGAAGCAAGAGAGGGGAGGGAGGGACCAACCTCTTTTTAAAAATCAGCTGTCTAGAGAATTAATGGAGAGAGAATTAACTCAATCTTCCCCATTCCCAGGGAGGACATTCATCTATTCAGGAAGGGTCCACATCCAGGAACAAAACACTTCCTATCAGGCCCCACCTCCAACACAGGGAATCAAATTTCAACATGAGGTTTACTGGACAAACATTCAAACTACAGCAGAGATGAACAACAGTAACTGCTAATAAAATAGAGTACGTATAATAATATAATACACTTAATAAAAGTTATGTGAATGTGGTCTCTCTCTCTCCCAAGGTATCTTATTGTACGTTATATTTTCAGACGGCAGTTAACTATGGATAACTGAAACCAAGAAAAGTGAAACCACAGGGGGATGACCACACATGAGTGAGTATTAGGGGGTGAAGCTCTTTCTGTCCAGCTGTCAAGTCTAAGCTTCCTTCTGCCTTTGCAGGAGATACTCTCTTTTCTTCTAAGAAGGTAGCTAATGCATCCCTAAAGTTGGAGTCAGGTTTGTGCTAGAGAAAAGCCTTCTGTCAGCCTACTACCATGCTAAGGTCAGAGTGATGAAGGAAGTGTAATCTTTTCAGGGGTATCTTGATGGGAAAAAAAGAATGACCAGTGGAAGCTATGATTACTCCAAAATGATGAACTTTTTATTGTCGAGTGCCAGGGACCAGGGCACTGAGGGAGTGTATGTGAGGGGAGGTTGTGCAGGAGATGCAGTGGTGAGGAGGTGGGCTTTTTCATTAGCCCGTACATCACTCAGTTTACTGTTAAGACCAGTCCTATTGTGATCCACAGACATTGTTGATTCCTAGTTCTCTTGTCAAGGGGACTATCTAGGAGAAGGGGAGAAGGCTGAAGCAAGGGACTTACATCATGGGCCTTTTTTTTTTTTTTTTTTTTAGACAGTCTTGCTGCATCACCCAGGCTGGAGAGCAGTGGCAGGATCTTGGCTTACTGCAAGTGAGTTCAAGTGATTCTCATGCCTCAGCCTCCCAAGAAACTGGGATTAACAGGCGTGAGCCAGCACGCCCCACCATAGGCATTTTTCAATTCAGCTCTGACCCCTGCTGAATTGAAAAATGACCTCAAGATGGCAATTTCCCCCTCTGCCTTTGATTTCTATTCTTTAAAATTAAGATATAATAATATTTTTTCATGTAACAATGGCAATGCAAATGCCTACAATTAGTTACACATTTGAACATGAGTGGAGGCTCCAATCCTCTCTCCCAATATGACCCTTCCTGCCAGTGCTACCCCAGAGAAGAAGCAATCTGAAGTGGATCCAGAACACAGTTTGGGTAAAGCATTAAAAGTCTTGTTTTGCTTGGAGAATTGTTTGGTGAATCTTAGGCCCTTTTGTATCACTAATTTTAAGAATTTCTAGGAATTCTCTTCTAGGGCTATCAGGGATTTAGAACGCCTCTCCTCTGGAGAGAAGAGACCTCCTTCGTTACAACCCCTGCCCACCCTCGAATGACTAGAAAGAATAAAGACTAGGACAGAGGCCAATGGACAGGCTTCTTAGGTCTACGCTTCATCTAGTGCAAGGTTGTAGCTAGGTTTCCTCTCCGGTACCAAAAAGTGCTGTGCAGGGAAGGATTCTGAGGCCACATCTGGGTCACTATGGATAATCAGTGTCTGCTGGGGTGTTTCAGGATGTCCCAGAGCACACAGCTCACTAATTTGTCCTCCCTAGTCTAGTTATATGTCACTCAAACTCACAGCGGTTAGAGCCGGACTAGAATTTGGGCCCAAAGCTGGAGCTCAGTCCTGCAGAATGCACTTGTGCCGTTAGTGTCCTCTTGCGTTTATTTTCCCTAGGATCTTATTGGGCTTTGCCTATGTGAGGCGATCAAAGATTTTCCTGAGAATGATGAATGCTTGGCAGCACTCAGCAAACCAAAGTTGAGTGTATTTGCTGGGTCACACAGGAGCCCCAAGCTGGAGCAGCTGCACAGCTCACGGATCCATTTTTATTTAAGAGGTAAAGTTTTGAGAGAGAAGCTTGCTCATGGGTGGGGTAAAACAGCCTCATTTATGTCTCTTAAGCAGCAAAAGCAACTGCAGTCCTGGATGTGTACATCCTAACTGAGTATAACAGAAAGAAGGATCCCTCTGGGGACAAGCAGGGTTGCCCTTGGAGAGGCAGAGATTCTGAGCAGAGACTTTGGGATACTGGTGAATGAAACAGCGGTACTCTTTCTTTTTAGCTCCCTCTCCAAAAGACACAGGCATTGGTGTTGCTTGGAAAATGTTCTATTACAAATGCTCACAGGCAGAAAGGTTGTCCTAGATGAGTTATTCAATTCAGGAGTGAAGCATCAGGTATGGAGCTGCTGAAGAGAAAGGTTAAAAGAGTGTTCTTTAAATATGTATTAAGGATGCTAAAGAGAATAAAAAAGCCTCAGGGAAGACCCTAGGGCTACTGTTGGCAGTATTTAAAGTTTCTAAAGGTAGTTAGAAAAACACTGTTGCAGGAGGCATTCTCCTGGAGAGGAGATGGTCAGTACAGTTGAGGAAATCTTAATACTGTAGTTAACCTATTTATGATTAATTCGCCCCAAATGCATTTATAAAATCACTGGTGTGCCCAAGCGTGGTGGCTCACGCTGCTAGTTGCAGCACCTTGGGAGTCCAAAGCAGGTGGATCGCTTGAGGCCAGTAGTTCAAGACCAGCCCTGGCCTTTATTTTATTTTAGACTTATTTCTAAAATAAAATAAAGTCACTGGTTATAGATTCATGATAAATGGTATAAACAAAAACTAAAATCCCTTTATCTTTTTTCTCCTCCCTTTTCTTTATTTGCTTTCTCCTGCTAGACAATAGACATAGTCACTGTCTCTGTTCTCCTGTCCAGCTAATAATGACATACGGATCTTGATGGCAGTATTGTCTGGTTCTGAAATAGCCTCTTTGCTGGGGGAACATTACTATACAAGTTTATTAAAAATGTACTAGGGGTATTGGCTAATGCAGAGGTGTCATTAGGCTCTGGACTTTAGTGCTTTGGACATCTTGTAGATGTGTTGGCTACAGTCCACCCCTGTCTTCACTTGGCTCCTAAAACTGAAATGATGAAGATGTGCTAGTGTCATCATTAGCTTATTTCCCCTTTCCAGGAGAAAGCAGCTGGATGAACTTCTGTGGAAGCCGACTTGAACTTCTGCTAACAGCCAGTGGCCCCAGCTCACATTGTGTCTGGAACTGGTGAGTTCTTGTTCTCGCTGACTTCAAGAATGAAGCTGCAGACCCTTGCGGTGAGTGTTACAGTTCTTAAAGATGGTGCGTCTGGAGTTTGTTCCTTCTGATGTTCAGATGTCTGGAGTTTCTTCCTTCTGGTAGGTTCATGGTCTCAGTGGGTTCATGGTCTCGCTGGCTTCAGGAGTGAAGCTGCAGACCTTCGTGGTGAGTGTTATAGCTCATAAAGGTAGTGCAAACCCAAAGAGTGAACAGCAGCAAGATTTATTATGAAGAGCAAAAGAACAAAGCTTCCACAGCACTGAAGGGGACCCGAGCAGGTTGCTGCTGCTGTCTAAGGTGGCCTGCTTTTATTCCCTTATCCAGCCCCACCCATATCCTGCTGATTGGTCCATTTTACAGAGAGCGGATTGGTCTGTTTTGACAGAGTGCTGATTGGTGCATTTACAAACTTTTAGCTAGACAGAAAAGTTTTCCAAGTCCCCTACCCGACCCGGAATCCCAGCTGGCGTCACCTCTCAATTCCCCCTCTAAACAAGACACCCCAACTGCTGTTGGGAATTTGGCTGATGACCATTCTAGCTACTTCCTGATGGATAGGGGTGAAGAAGGGGCCCTGCAGTTGTAGTGTCCTCCAGAGGAGAACTCTTTAGCCAGTGAAAGGGCCAGTCGGTCAGTCCAAGGGTCCTTGGTAGAAGTTGTTAGTTTAACTCATTTGGGGTTCCATTTGTAAGACCATCTGTAGCTTGATGGCCTCAATTCTAGAGGAAACAAATTTCACAAGAAGATTAAAAATACAAGGCCCAAAGGTGAGTAGTAGCAAGATGGCTGCCATGGGACCTAGAAAGGGGAGAAGCCACGTTACCCAACTCCAGAGGTTGGTATAAGAGTTTGAAAGGCGTTGTCTGATTTCAGAAGCCTTTTCCTGTAAATGCCAGGCAGCATCTCACACTATCCCTGACTGGTTAGTGTAAAAACAACCCTCTTCCCCTAAGAAGGTGCAGAGTCCTCTTTTCTCAGCAGTGAGGAGGTCTAGGCCTCAACGGTTTTGGAGAGTCACTGCGGCCAAAGAGTCTATTTGGGATTGTAGAGTAAGGATAGATTTCGTTATTTCTTGTAAACTGTCTGAGAAATCCTTTGAGAGTGTGTGGTAGTAGGATAATGAAGTAGATCAACCGGCTATTCTGGTTCCTGTAGCAGTAACCATTCCTAACCCTGTAAGTAGGGGTATTAGTTGTGTGGCTCTGCACTGATGGACTTGAACTTTGAGGGTACTCATAGGGTCTGATTTCTACAAGATTAGAAATTAGGGTAATATATCTTTACACTGTTAACTTTTAGCAAACTTTACTGTTGAAAACCTTGNTTGCATGTTTGAGCAGACCAGTTGTTAGGCAATTTTCCTAACTCTGCTTCTACAAGAGTTTCCTTATCACTTACTGAATACCCATTGTGTCTTTTTCCTTAATCTCCTGGGAGGAACCATTTATTGTCCTCTCCTGAAGGGAGTTCCTCTTAGGTCTGGCTGGACCTTTGCATGATAATTAGTTAAGATTTAGATCCTCTGTTAGGAAACCTGCTGGTTTAAGGATTTTTGATAGGAAGGCTATGGGTTGTCAGTGGCCTCAGTGCTTTCGGGATATGCCTTTGTTTACACTGACAACAAGGTGGTATTGGAGTGTTATAGGGTTACAGAGAAGACCTTCAACGATCAATTATAGGTTTTAAATTTACCTTGGCTTTTAAAGGAATAGGGTACACTGTTTTTTCTTTACTACTTTTATCTGTTTCTCTCTCTTTGACTCCTTTGTCTCTTCCTTTCTTTCCTTCTCTCTTTGACTTTCTGTCTGTCTCTTCCTCTCTATGTCTCTCTGTTTCTTTCTCTGTTTCCTTTCTGCTACCTCTGCCAGCCGCTTATGCTGCTGTTCTCCCTTCTCCTTCCCCTTTTTGATGGCTTTGGCAGTGTAAGACTGCCACCTCCTTGGGTTTTTGCACTGTGTGCAATAACTCCATAATTTCCTTGTGGTATTTAATGAGTGTTCCCCTAGATGTTAGGAACTCCCTTTCTTTCCATATTGCAGCATGGGCATGTAGGATTAGATAAGCATACTTTTTATTTGTATGCACATTTATTCTTCTTCCATTTCCCAGTTCTAAGGCTCTGGTAAGTGCCACTAGTCCTACTAACTGGATGCTGATCCTTGGGGGAAGAGGCTTACTTTCAAGTATGGTTACATCACTAACTATGGTATAACCTGCCCTTCATATCCCATTCTCCACAAATGAACTTCCATCAGCATATAGGTTAAAGTCAGGATTAGCTAAGGGGACTTCCAAGAGATCATCTCGGGCAGCATAAGTCTGGACTATAATTTGTTGGCAGTCATGCTCGATTGGTTCCCCATCCTCTGGGAGAAAAGTGGCAGGGTTGAGGGCCACGTACACACATATGTGAAGCACTGGTCCCTCAAGGAGTAGTGCCTGGTATCTAAGTAGGTGGTTGTCTGATAGCCATAAACTTCCTTTGGCACTTAGTATGCCATTTACGTCATGAATAGTCCAGACAGTGAGATCCTTTCCTTGTATTGTCTTGATAGACTCTGACACTAAGATGGCCACCTCCTCAACTACCCGTAAACAGTGAGGCCAGCCTTTTGCTGCCTCATCAACTTCCTTACTTAGGTATGCCACTGGTTGTGGGGTTGTCCCACGAGTCTGAGTAAGGACTCCAAGAGCTACCCTGCTCTCTCTATGATGTATAAAGAGAAGTTTTGTCCTGTGGGAAGGCTTAATGCTGGAGCTTGTACTAGGGCCTTCTTTAAGGGTTTGAGGGCTGTTTCTGCCCCTGGTTCCCATTCTACTAGATGAGTATTCGCCTTCTGGATCTCCTTGATTAGAGTATAGAGGGGCCTGGCTATCTTGCTGTATCTGGGGATCCATAGTCAGCAAAAGCTGGTGATTCCAAGGAATCCCTGCAACTGTTTTAATGTCTTAGGGTGAGGATAAGCCAGTATAGGCTGTATTCGTTCCTTGCTGAGGGCCCTGGTCCCTCTGGCTCAGATTAGGCCTAGATATTTGACCTGCTGTAGGCAAAGCTGGGCCTTCGACCTAGATACCTTGTACCCTTGATTAGCTAGAAAGTTTAAGAGATCTAAAGTAGCCTGCTGGCATGAGGCTTCTGAACTGGTAGCTGAAAGTAAATCACCCACATACTGAAGGATCAGAGTGCCTGGACTTCAGAAGTGGCCTAGATCTTGGGCAAGTGCCTGACCAAACAGGTGCGGGCTATCCCTAAACCCTTGGGGCAAGACTGTCCATGTAAGTTGGGGCATGTGGTCTGTGGGATCATCAAAGGCAAAGAGAAACTGGGAGTCAGAGGGCAGGGGAATGACAGAAGAAAGCATCCTTGACGTCCAGAACAGTGAACCATTCTGCTTCCTCTGGCATTTGAGAGAACAGGGTATAGGGGTTTGGTACAACTGGATATAGAGGAATTACCGCCTCATTGATGAGTCTAAGATCTTGCACTAGCCTCCACTGACCATTTGGTTTCTCTACTCCTATAGTTGGGGTGTTGCAGGGAATGCTGCATTTCCTTACTAAGCCTTGAGCTTTTAAATGTTTAACAATATCCTGTAATCTTTTAAGGGCTTCAGGCCTTAAGGGATATTGCCTTTGATAAGGAAAAGTGGTGGGGTCCTTTAGCCTGATTTGGACTGGGTGGCCATTTTTTGCCCTTCCAGATTGTCCTTCCAATGCCTAGACTTAAGGGTTGATTCCCTCCTCAAGTAGGGCACAACAAATGGGTAACTTGTTCCCCATATTCATGTAGATAATAGCTCCAGCCTTGGCTAATGTATCCCTCCCTAATAAGGGTGTGGGACTTTCAGGCATAACAAAAAAGGCATGTGAAAAGAGCAAAGTCTCCCAGTTACAACTGAGGAGGTGGGAGAAATACCTGGTTACAGGCTGTCCCAGGATTCCTCGGATGGTAACGGACCTTGAGGATAGTCATCCAGGACAGGAGATTAACACTGAGAAGACTGCACCAGTGTCCAGGAGTAAGTCAATTTCCTGGCCCTCAATGGTTAAATGTTCCCAGGGCTCAGTGAAGGTGATGACATGAGCTGGCACTTGACCTGGGCACCCTCAGTCCTGTTGTTGGATCATCAAGTTGGGGGCTTCTGGCCCAGAGAACCATTGCACTCTGGGGCAGTATGCCTTCCAGTGATTGCCTTGGCATAGCAGACAAGGACAAGAGGGTGGCTTGTTTCTCATTGGACAATCTTTTTTAAAGTGTCCTTGTAAACCACACTGATAACAATCCCTACTGGGTGATTGGCCTGCTCTCTTTTCTGTCCTCTCTGAACCACCAAGGTTTGTTTGTGTGAAGGCCATGACTAAGGCTGTGGCCTTTCTCTCTTCTCGCTTTTCCTTTTGGGTCTGGTCCTCTTAGTCCCTATTATAGAACACCGGGATTGCTAGGTTTATTAATGCTTCCAAATTTTGTTCAGGGCCCAGGGCTTGCTTTTGGAGCTTTCTCCTGATATCTGCAACTGATTGGGTAATAAACTTATTTTTTAGAATCAATTGACCCTCGAGTGATTCAAGTGACAGGGGAGTATATTTTCTTAAGGCCTCCCATAGCTGCTTGAGGAAGGCAGAAGGATTTTCTTCCTTTCCCTGAGTTATGGTGCACATCATTGAATAATTCATGGGCTTTTTCCTAATTCTCCTTAGTCCTTCTAGAACACAGGTCAACAGATGTTTGTGACTCCAGTCCCCACAGTCTGAGTCAAGGTCCCGGTGGGTTTCCATACTGGGAGTGGCTTGCTGACTGGTAGGGAGTTTGTGCCTTTCTTTGGCTGTCATTCTATCATTTACTTGACTAAGATACCAGGTATCTCCAAACTCTCAGGCTGCAGCTAAAGCCACATTCTTTTCATTAAAGGCCAGGATTTGATCTAACAATAGTGTGACATCTCTCCAAACGAGGTTGAGGGTTTGCCCTGGACCCTGTAGGATATCTATGTACCTATCAGGATCATCTGAAAAATTCCCAAGGTCTGCCTTGATCTACTTTAAATCAGAGAGGGAGAAGGGGACATGTACCCAGGCCAAATTTCCCTCCCCCTACAGCTTGAAGGGGACATAACCGATACCCTGGGGGGTTTTGTGGTCTTTTGGAGATTTCTTCACTTCCTTCTGGATGGGGGAGATTAGAGGAGGCTTGTTATTAATAGGAAGGGGAGCTGTAGGGAGGCTTGGATATGGAAGTAAGCTGAGAGGCCCTCCTGTGGGATGTAAATTGCAAGCTTTGCATAGTTGTGGATTCTCCTTCAATGGAGGAGAATCTTTCTTTTCAATGAAAAGAAAGCTTGGACATAAAGTATTTCACTCCATTTTCCTTCCCTCTTACAGAAAAGGTCAAACTGCAGGATAGTATTGTAATTTGTACTTCCCTCAGGTGGCCATTTTTCCCCATCAGAGAGAGAGTATTGGGGCCAGACCACAGTGCAGAAAAAAATGAGCCTCCTCTTTTTCAGGGTTTGAGGGTCAAATTGGTCCCAGTGGCTTAGGATGCATTTCAAGGGTGAGCCTGTTGATGCCTGAGTGTTTCCCATCTGAAAGACAAAACTGCCCTTGGTTTTGGTTTGTTTTGTTTCTCCCCCTGCCCAAGAACTCACAACGGTCCCTGGACCCTGCTAATCAGAATAGTTGTGCTCGCCAACACAGCGGCAGAAACACTAGTGTTCCTCCTAAACCACAAGGATGACCAAGGAAGGTTGGATTTAGTGGCCCTTACCAACGCATTCTCGAAAACCTGCACACTTGCCTATCCTCCTAGACCACAAAGAGGACTGAGAAAAATAGGATTTAGTGGCCCTTACCAACGCATTCTTGAAAACCTGTTAGAGTCTCAAGCATTCTCCTATTAGTATTGGGACCTTACCCCTGTCCTAAAGATGTTATCCCCCAAAAATGAAGTGGAGGGCCATACCCTGAGGGAGGGAAGGGATCTAGAGGGTTGGAAGAGTGATGCCTTTTGTCCTCACTTGAATAGGAAGGATATCATTTCTGAAGCTCCCCATATCCTAGCTTCAGGAATAGCAGAAGTACAGGAAAAGTGGAAACTGGTTCTGGGCAAACCAATGCTCCCAACTCCGAAGCATCGGGGTTGTTAGAGAGCCCTTTTCCAGAAAGCCGGACACCCGTGTCTTTAGTCCGGCAGCCGCTCTAGTCTCTTTTAGCTGGCTGACAGGTGCCCAGTATTTAGCCCCCGAATTCTAAGGAAAAATAGGACAGAATAACAAGCAAAAGGGGTCCAATGGTACTCACTGCTTGGCAACAGGTGATAGTCTTACTGCTTAGCAATAGGCGATGGTCCCTTCATGGTCGCCAAAATGTGTCCAGAATTGGTGGGTTCTTGGTCTCACTGACTTTAAGAATGAAGCTGCAGACTCTCACGGTGGGTGTTACAGTTCTTAAAGATGGTGTGTCCAGAGACTTTTCCTTCTGATGTTTGGACTTGTCTGGAGTTTCTTCCTTCTGGTGGGTTCGTGGTCTTGCTGACTTCAGAAGTGAAGCCACAGACCTTCGCAGTGAGTGTTACAGCTCTTAAAGGCAGTGTGTCTGGAGTTGTTTGTTCCTCCCAGTGGATTCGTGGTCTCACTGGCTTCAGGAGTGAAGCTACAGACCTTTGCGGTGAGTGTTACAGCTCATAAAGGCAGTGCAGATCCAAAGAGTGAGCTGCAGCAAGATTTATTGTGAAGAGTGAAAGAACAAAGCTTCCACAGCATGGAAGGGGACCAGAGCAGGTTGCCGCTGCTGGCTTGGGTGGCCTGCTTTTATTCCCTTATCTGGTCCCACCCACATCCTGATGATTGGTCCATTTTACAGAGAGCTGATTGGTCCATTTTATAGAGAGACGATTGTTCCGTTTTGACAAAGTGCTGATTGGTGCATTTACAAAGCTTTAGCTAGACACAGAGTGCTGATTGGTGCATTTACAATCCTTTAGCTAGACAGAAAAGTTCTCCAAGTCCCCACCAGACCCAGAAGCCCAGCCAGCTTCACCTCTCAACATCAGGCCTTAGAATGGAGCACTTTTGTCAAGGATGAGCAGATGGAAAATATGAGAGGGAAGAAGCTTTGTGTATGTCTTGTAATTAGTATTTTTCTAAATTAGTTACAAAGTTTCAAAAGAGTTATTTAGTGAATACAACTAAACATTTATGAGATGATGACAAATTTAAGCCACTTACGTTGCTGTTATTCTATTTTATGAACAGTGTTGAAATCCAGTACACAATATTTAATTTCATCTGCTGGACTTTGTTGGTTGATGCAGGTAAACATAATTCAAGATAATAGAGATGAGGATGGTTTTCTGACCTAGTAGATGGTCTAAGTGTGTTTTCTTCTCTTCCCTTAATTTCAGCATAATTTACTGCACAATTATGTGCATTAATCTTAATTTTATAGTTCATGAGTTTTGACAGATGCATGTACCCAGGTGCTCACACCCTGATTGAGATGAAGAATGTTGACTTAGAAAACCCTTTTGTCCTCTTCACTAACCCTCTCCCCAATAAGAGGCAACAACTATTCTGATTTCTGCCACTGTAAAGTAGTTTTACCTGTTCTTTAAACTACACATGAATGAAATCCTATAGCACATACTCTTTTTACGTATTTTTTATTTGAACAGATTATGTTTTTGAGATGTATCCATGTTGTTGGTTATTGGCTCTTTTTATTACTGACAAGTATTTCTTTGTAGGAATTCATCCTATATTTCTCCCTTCTCTTACTGACAGACATTTGTGTTGTTTTCAATTATAGGAAATTATGAAGAGAGCTGCTATGAGCATTATTACACAAGCATCTTCAGATATGGAAATGTGATATTGCTTTGTTATAGGAGAGTCCTGTGTTTACATTTGTAAAGATCTGGCAAATTGCTTTTCAAAAAGGTTGTATCATTGTACATTCATGCTAATAATGTATGAAAGTTCTAATTCCTCCACATTTAGTGATGTTAGCCTTTTAAATTAGCTATTCTAGTAGAACGGAATGGTATCCACTTGTGGTTTTATCTTTCTCCCTTGAATAATGATTTCTTTTCTCTTTTTTTCTCTTTTTTTAAACTTTTGTTTTAGGTTCAAGGGTACATATGCAGGTTTTCATACAGATAAACTCGTGTCATAGGAGCCTGTTGTACAGATTGTTTTGTCACACAGGTACTATGCCTAGTACCCAATAGTTATTTTCTCTGATCCTCTCCCTCTTCCTATCCTCCGCCCTCAAGCAGGCCCCAGTGTCTGTTGTTCTCTTCTTTGTATCCTTGTCTTCTCATCATTTAGCTCCCACTTATAAGTGAGAATATGCAATATTTGGTTTTCTGTTCCTGCATTAGCTTGCTAAGGATAATGGCCTTCAGCTCCATCCATGTTCCTGCAAAGGACATAATCTTGCTCTTTTTTATGGCTATCCTTTATCTTCTTTATTAAGTCTACCTTTAGACTTGATAAAGAGACAATGTAGCATTTGGGTTGCTGCCATGTCTTTGCTATTGTGAATAGTGCTGCGAGGAACATACACATGTATGTGTTTTTATGATTGAACAATTCATATTCCTTTGGGCATGAAGAAATGGATTCCAGAAATGGGATTGCTGGGTCAAATGGTAGTTCTGCTTTTAGTTCTTCGAGAAATTGCCACACTGCTTTCCATAATGGTTGAACTAATTGACACTCCCATTAGCAATATATAAGCATTCCCTTTCCTCCACAACCTCACCAGCATCTGTTTTTTTATATATATTTTTTATTAATAGCCATTTTGACTGATATAAGATGGTATTTCATTGTGTTTTTGATTTGCATTTCATTAATGATGAGTGATATCGAGCTTTTTTTCATATGTTTCTTGGCCACATGTATGTCTTTTTAAAAAAGATGTCTGTTCATGTCTTTCACCCACAGTTTAATGGTTTGGTTTTTTTTTTCTTGTATATTTGTTTACATTCCTTATAGATGCTGGATATTAGACCTTTGTCAGATGGATAGTTGGCAAATATTTTCTCCCATTCTGTAAGTTGTCTATTTACTCTGTTGATAGTTTCTTTTCTTTTCTTTTCTTCTTCTTCTTCTTTTCTTTTCTTTCTTTCTTTTTTTTTTTTTTTTTGGAGATGGAGTCTCGCTCTGTCACCTAGGCTGGAGTGCAATGGCAGGATCTCAGCTCACTGCAGCCTCCGCCTCCTAGGTTGAAGCAATTCTCCTGCTTCAGCCTCCTGTATAACTGGGATTATAGGCACTTACCACCACGCCTGGCTAATTTCTGTTTTTTTTTTGGTAGAGAGAGGGTTTCACCATGTTGGCCAGGCTGGTCTCAAACTCCTGACCTCAGGTGATCCACCCATCTTGGCCTCCCAAAGTGCTGGGGATTACAGATGTGAGCCCCCTGTGCCCAGCCGATAGTTTCTTTTGCCATGTGAAATCTCTTTAGTTTAATTAGATCACATCTGTCAATTTCTGCTTCCATTGCAATTGCTTTTGGATTCTGTGTCATGAAATCTTTGCCAGTTCCTATGTCCAGAATGGTATTATCTAGGTTATCTTCCAGAGGTTTTATAGTTTTGCATTTTACATTTAAGTCTTTCATCCATTTTGAGTTGATTTTTGTATGTGGTGTAAAGAAAGGGTCCAGTTTCAATCTTCTGCATATGGCTAGCCAGTTATTCCAGCACCACTTGTTGAATAGGGAGTCCTTTCCACATTGTTTGTTTCTGTTGACTTTGCTGAGAATTAGATGGTTTTAGGTGTGTGGCCTTATTTCTGGGCTCTCTAATCTGTTCCATTGGTGTATGTGTCTGTTTTTGTCCCAGTGCCATGCTATTTTGGTTACCGTTGCCCTGTGATATAGTTTGAAGCCAGGTAGCATGATGCCTTCAACTTTGTTCTTGT
Source organism: Rhinopithecus bieti (assembly GCF_001698545.2). Lineage (NCBI taxonomy): Eukaryota > Metazoa > Chordata > Mammalia > Primates > Cercopithecidae > Rhinopithecus > Rhinopithecus bieti. Next base: position 657,729 of record NW_016809071.1, read on the forward strand.
TGCTTATTATTGCCTTGGCTACTTGAGCTCTTTTTTGTTCCATATGAATTTTGAAGTAGTTTTTTCTAGTTCTGTGAAGAATGTCATTGGTAGTTGGATAGGAATAGCATTGAATCTATAAACTGTGTTGGGCAGTATGACCATTTTAATGATTCCTATCCATGTGCATGGAATGTTTTTCCATTTGTTTATGTCATCTTTGATTTCCTTTTTTTTTTTTTTTTTTTTTTTTNGTATGTGTCTGTTTTTGTCCCAGTGCCATGCTATTTTGGTTACCGTTGCCCTGTGATATAGTTTGAAGCCAGGTAGCATGATGCCTTCAACTTTGTTCTTGTTGCTTATTATTGCCTTGGCTACTTGAGCTCTTTTTTGTTCCATATGAATTTTGAAGTAGTTTTTTCTAGTTCTGTGAAGAATGTCATTGGTAGTTGGATAGGAATAGCATTGAATCTATAAACTGTGTTGGGCAGTATGACCATTTTAATGATTCCTATCCATGTGCATGGAATGTTTTTCCCTTTTTTTTTTTTTTTTTTTTTTTTTTTTTTTTTTTTTTTTTTTTTTTTTTTGAGACGGAGTCTCGCTCTGTCACCCAGGCTGGAGTGCTGTGGCTGGATCTCAGCTCACTGCAAGCTCCGCCTCCCGGGTTCACGCCATTCTCCTGTCTCAGCCTCCCGGGTAGCTGGGACTACAGGCACCGCCACATCGCCCGGCTAGTTTTTTGTAGTTTTAGTAGAGACAGGGTTTCACCGTGTTAGCCAGGATGGTCTCGATCTCCTGACCTCGTGATCCACCCGTCTCGGCCTCCCAAAGTGCTGGGATTACAGGCTTGAGCCACCGCGCCCGGCCTATCTTTGAGTTCTTTAAACAGTGTTTTGTAACCCTCACTGTAGAGATCTTTCACCTTCCTCTTTAGCTGTATTCCTAGGTATTTTATTCTTTTTGTGGCAATCGTGAGTGGGATTGTGTTCCTGATTTGGCTCTCGGCTTGGCTGTTTTTGGTGTATAGGAATGCTAGCAATTTTTGTACATTGATATTTTGTATCCTGAAACTTTGCTGAAGTTGTTAATCAGCTTAAGGAGGGTTTGGGCCGAGACTATTAGGTTTTCTAGGTATAGAATCATGTCATCTCAAAACAGAGATAATTTGACTTCCTTTCTTCCTATTTTGATGCACTTTATTTATTTCTGTTGCCTGATTGTCCTGGCCAGGACTTCCAGTATGACATTCAGTACAAGTGGTGAAAGAGGGCATCCTGGTTGTGTGCCAATTTTTAAGGGGAATGTTTCCAGCTTTTGCCCATTCAGTATGATGTTGGCTTGGGTTTGTTATAGATGGCTCTTATTATTTTGAAGTATGTTCCTTCAATGCCTAGTTTTTTGAGAGTTTTTAACATAAAAGGATGTTGAATTTTACTAAAAGCCTTTTCTGCATCTATTGAGATGATCACGTGTTTTTGTCTTTAGCTGTTTATGTGACAAATTGGGTTCATTGATTTATGTATATTGAACCAACCTTGCATCAAAAAAGCATTTATTGAGATGAGTTTTCAATAAATGCTTTATGTGATTGTAGGCCCTTTAAAGATCTTCTCTGAAGTCTGTTTGAGTCTTTTGTCACTTTTAATTGTGTTGCTTTTCTTGTACTTTTTGAAAGGTCTTTATTTATTCTGGATACCAGTCCTTTGTCAGACACAACAATTGCGAATATTTTCTCTAGTCTGTGTTTTGCCTTTTTAAGGATTTTTTGTTTGTTTATTTGTTTGTTTTGAGACAAGGTCTCACTCTGTCACCCAGGCTGGAGAGCAGTGGCATAATCATGGCTGACCATAGCCTTGTTGTCCCAGGCTCAAGCAATCCTCCCAGCTCAGCCTCCTGAGTACCTGGGACTGCAGGAACATGCCACCATGCCTAGATGGTATTTTTTATTTCTTGTAGAGATGGGGTCTTACCATGTTGTCCAGGCTGGTCTCAAACTTCTAGGCTCAAGTTCCCACCTTGGCCTCCCATAGTGCTGGGATTACAGGCGTGAGTCACCACATCTGACACCTTTTAATTTATTAATGGTATTTTTTGGAAAGCAAAAGCTTTGGTTTTGAAAAAGTTAAATTATCTTTTAAGAAAGTTTTTTTGTTTAATCAAATTTAATTTTTAAATTGACGATACATATACATTGACTACATAGTGATGTTTTGATACATACAATGTACAGTGCTCAGATCAGGGTCTTTAGTGTATTCATCATCTCAAACATTTATCATGTCTTTGTATTGGGAACATTCAATATCCTCTTTCCAGCTATTACAACTTTATAATACAGTATCGTTTACTACAGTCATCCTACAGTGCTGTAGAATGCCAGCATTTATTACTCCTATCTAGCTGTACTTTTTGTATTCTTTAACAAATCTCTCCCTAACCTCTTTTCCCTACCTCTTCCCAACCTCAAGTATTCTCAGTTCTACATTTTACTTCTATGAGATCAATTGTTTTTAGTTTCCACATATGAGTGAGAGCATGTAGTGTTTGATTTTCTGTTCCTGGCCTATTCCACTGCATATAATGTTCCCCAGTTCTATCCATGTTGCTGCAAATGGCAGAATTTCATTCTTTTTAAAGACTGAAGAGTATTCCATTGTATATGTATGCCACATTTTCTTTATTCATTTTTTGTTGAATGCCTAGGTTAACTTTTTATCTTGGAGATTGTAAATAATACTGTAATAAACGTGGAGATGCACATATGTCTTTGATTCACTGATTCCTTTTACTTTGGACAAACACCCAGTAATGGAATTGCTGAACAATGTTGTGGTAGTTTTTTGAGGAACCCCCATACTGTTTTCTTCTTAAATCACCCATCTTTTTTCCTACAGTCCCCATACTGTTCTTGACAGTGGCTGTACTATTTTATATTTCCAACAACAGTTCCATTTTGTCAGCATTCTTGTCATCATTTTAAGTTTTTTGTATTTTTGATAATAATCATTCTAACTAGGGTGAGATACCTCATTGTGGTTTTGACTTGCATTTCCCTGATTTGTGTTATTGAACATTTTTCACATACTTATTGGCCATTTATTTGTCTTCTTTTCAAAATGTTCAGATCATTCGCACATTTTAAAATTGGATTGTGTGGTGTTTTCTGTTAGTTTGTTTTTCTTTATTGTTGTTTTTGAGATATTTACGTTCCTTTCACATTCTGGATATTAATTCCCTGTCATATGAGTGTTTGCAAATATTTTCTCCCATTTCGTAGGCTGTCTTTTCATTCTCTTGATTGTTTTCTTTACTGTGCAGAAGCTTGCAGTTTGATATAATCCCATTTATTTGTTTTTGTTTGTGTTGCCTGTGCTTTTGAGATCTCATTCATAAAATCTTTTCTTGGAACAATATCCTGAAGCATGTCCCCTATATTTTCTACTAGTAGTTTTTGTTTTAGATGGAGTCTTGCTCTGTTGCCCAGGCTGGAGTTCAACGGCATGATATCAGCTAACTGCAACCTCTGCCTCCCAGGTTCAAGTGATTCTCCTGCCTCAACCTCCCGAGTAGCTGGGACTACAGGTGTGCACCACCATGCCCAGCTAATTTTTGCATTTTTAGTAGAGACAGGGTTTCACCATGTTGGCCAGGATGGTCTTGATCTCTTGACCTGGTGATCCACTGGCCTCAGCCTCCCAAAGTGCTGGAATTACAGGTGTGAGCCACCACACCTGTCCTCTACTAGTAGTTTTAAGTTTCATTTCTTACATTTAGTTATTTGATCCATTTTGAGTTAATTTTTATGTAGCATGAGAGGTGGGGGTCTAGATTTATTCTTCTGCATATGGATATCCAGTTTTCCCAACTCCATTTATTGAAGAGACTGTCCTTTCTTGGCAAGTGTTCTTGGCAACTTCGTCAAAAATTAGTTGACTGTACATAGGTTGGTTGATTTCTGAGTTCTCTATTCTGTTCCATTAGTCTATGTGTCTTTTTATGGCAGCACCATGGCTATTTTGGTTACTGTAGCTTTGTAGTATATTTTGAAATCAGGTAGTGTGATGTCCCCAGCTTTGTTCTTTTTGCTCATGATTGCTTTGGCTATTCAGGGTCTTTTGTGATTTTTTTTTTTTTTTTTTTTGAGGCGAAGTCTCGCTCTGTCGCCCGGACTGGAGTGCAGTGGCCGGATCTCAGCTCACTGCAAGCTCCGCCTCCCGGGTTTGCGCCATTCTCCCGCCTCAGCCTCCCGAGTAGCTGGGACTACAGGCGCCCGCCACCTCGCCCGGCTAGTTTTTTTTTGTATTTTTAGTAGAGACGGGGTTTCACTGTGTTAGTCAGGATGGTCTCGATCTCCTGACCTCGTGATCCGCCCGTCTCGGCCTCCCAAAGTGCTGGGATTACAGGCTTGAGCCACCGCGCCCGGCCGGTCTTTTGTGATTTTATACAATTTATTTTTTTTTCTATTTCCATGAATAATATCACCAGTATTTTGATAGGAATTATAATGAATCTGTAGATTTTGTTGAGTAGTATTGTTATTTTAACAAAATTAATTCTTCTGATTCAGGAGCATGGATGTTTTTCCATTTGTATCCTCTTCAATCGTTTTCATCAGTGTTTTGTGATTTTCCTTGTAGAAGCCTTTCACCTCCTCAGTTAAATTTCTTTCTTTTTCTTTTTTTTTTTTTTTTTGTGACAGAGTCTTGCTCTGTTGCCCAGGCTGAAGTGCAGTGCCTGGACATCAGCTCACTGCAAGCTCCGCCTCCTGGGTTCACGCCATTCTCCTGCCTCAGCCTCCCGAGTAGCTGGGACTACAGGCTCCTGCCACCTCGCCCGGCTAGTTTTTTTTTTTTTGTATTTTTTTTTAGTAGAGAAGGGGTTTCACCGTGTTAGCCAGGATGGTCTCGATCTCCTGACCTCGTGATCCACCCGTCTCGGCCTCCCAAAGTGCTGGGATTACAGGCTTGAGCCACCGCCCCTGGCCCAGTTAAATTTATTTCTAGGCATTTTATTTTATTTTATTTGTAGCTATTGTAAATGGGATTGCCTTTTCTTTTTTTTTTTCAGCTAGTTCATTGTTTGCATATAGAAACACTACTGATTTTTGTATATCAATTTTGGATACTGCAACTACTGAATTTGCTTATCTGTTCTATGAGTTTTTTGTAGAGTCTAGGTTTTTCTACATATAAGATCATGTCATCTACAAACAGGGACAATTTGACTTCCTCTTTTCCAATTTGGATGACCTTTATTTCTTTCTCTTGCCTAATTGCTCTGGAAAGGATTTTCATTACCATTTGAATAAAGGTAGTGAGAGTGAGAATCATTATCTTGTTCCAGTTCTTAGAGAAAAAACTTTGTAATTTCCCCCATTCAGTATGATGTTAGCGGTGAGTTTGTCACATATGGCCTTTATTATGCCTTTATTATTATTACATACTTAATTTGTTTGAAGTTTTTATCATTAGGGAATGTTGAATTTTATCAAATGCTTTTCCTAGATTTATTGTGACGATCGTATGGTGTTTACTCTTCACTTTTTTGATGTGATGTATGATGTTTATTGATTTGCAGTTAATAACTCACCCTGCATTTCTGGAATAAATCCTGCTTGATCATGGTGTACTATCTTTTAGATGTGTTGTTAGTTGCTGTTTGCTAGTATTATCTTGAGTATTTTTGCATCAATGTTCATCAGAGACATCGGCATGTAGTTTTCTTTTTATGTTGTGTCATCGTCTGGTTTTGGTATCAGGGTAATGCTATCTCATGGAATTAGTTAGGGAGAATTATTTCCCCTTCAATTTATTGGAATAGTTTGAGAAGTATTGGTATTAATTCCTCTTTAAATCTTCAATAGAATTCAGTGGTGAAGCCATCCAGTCCTGGACTTTTCTTTGTTGGTACACTTTTTGTTACTGATTCTATCTCTTTCAGGTTTTCTATTGCTTCTTGCTCTAGTCTTGATAGGTTATATGTGTACCAAAGCTTATCCATTCCTGCCAGATTTTCAAATTTATTGGCTTATTCATACTAGTTCGTAGTGATCCTTTGTGTTTCTGTGGTATCTGTTGTGACAACTTTTTCATTTTTGATTTTATTTATTTAGGGTTTTCCTCTTTTCTCTTAATCTAATTAATGGTTTGTCAATTTTGTTTATCTTTTCATAAAACCAACTTTTTAAAGAGATGGGGTCTTGCTGTGTTGCCCAGGTTAGTCTCAATCTCCTGGCTTAGAGCTATCCTCCTACCTCAGCTTTCTGAGTAGCTAAGATTACAGGTGCAAGCTATCATGCCAGACATAATAAACCAATGTTTTGATTTGTTGATCTTTTTATATTGTTTTTTAAGTCTCAGTTTCATTGTTTTCTGCTCTGATTTTTATTATTTATTTCCTTCTACTAACTTTGGGCTTCTTTTTTCTTCTAGGTTCTGTCCCTCTAGAGAACCCTGACTAATACATAGTTCCTTGAGGTGAACAACTTAATGATTTAGACTGTTTGTTGAAAATCTTTCTAGTTTTTTTTTATGTAAACATATATCACTATTAACTTGCCTCTTAATACTGCTTCTGCTGTGCCATTGGTTCTGGTATATTGTGTTTCTATTTTAAATTTTATTCTTAATTTCTTCCTTTACCCATCATTTGTTCAGAATTATGTTGTTCAATTTCCATGTATTTGAATAATTTTGAAGTTTCACTAGTTATTGATGTCTAATTTTATTCCATTGTGGCCAAATATGATTTTGACTTTGAAAAATATGTTAAGATTTGCTTTGGATCCTAATATATGGCCAGTCTATGTGCTGATGAAAACAATGCATATTCTGCAGCTGTTGGGCAAAATGTCCTGTAAGTGTTAATTCCATGTGGTCTATGGTGCAGTTTAAATCCATTGTTTCTTTGTTGATTTTCTGTCTACATGATCTGTCCAATACTTGGTGTGGGGTGTTGAAGTCCACAACTACTATTATTTGAGGTCTATTTCTCCCTTTAGATCTAATAATATTTGCTTTATATATCTGGATGCTCCATTGTTGGGTGCATAATTATTTACTATTGTTATATTCTCCTGCTGAATTGATCCCTTTATTGTTATATGTCCTTCTTTGTCTCTTTTTATACCTTTTGACTTGAATTCTAGTTTGTCTGATATAAATATAGCTAGTCCTGCTCATTTTCAGTTAAAATTTACGTGGGATATTTTTTTCCATCCCTTCATTTTCAGTTTTTGTGTGTCTTTGGAGATGAGATGAGTTTCTTGTAGGCAGCATATAGGTGGATCCTGTGTTTTAAATCCATTCAGCCAGTCTATGTCTTTTAAATAAGCAATGTAACTCATTTGCATTCAAGATTGTTATTGATGTTCAAGGAATTACTCCTGTCATTTTATTGGTTGCTTTGTATGTCTTTTTTTCCTTGATTCCTCTCTTATTGCTTATTTTTGAGGTTGGGTGGTTTTCTGTAGTGATAACATTTTATTCCTTTCTCTTCCTCCTTTGTGTATTGGCTCTACTTGTGAGGTTCATGGTTTCATGTGTTTTTTCACAATGGTATTGTCTTTTCGCTTTCAGATGTAAAACTCTCTCGTGAATTTGTTTTAGATCTGCTCCAAGAGTAATAACTTCCCTTAGTTTCTGCTTGCCTGTGAAAATATTTATTTCCCTTTCACTTTTGAAAGACAGCTTTGCTGGCCATAATATTCTTAACTGGCAGCTTTTTTTTTTCTTTCAATACTTTGAAATATTCCATTCTCTCCTGGCCTGTAAGGTTCCTGTTGAGAAATTAGCTGCTAGTCTAAATGAGAATTCCCTTAGGTTTGACTTGATACTTTTGTCTTGCTGCTTTTAGAATTCTTTGTATTTGACTTTCCACAGTTTGACCGTGCTGTGCCTGAAAGAGGACCTGTTTGCTTTGAAACTACTTGCAGTTCTTAAAACTTCCTTTGCCTGGATGTCCATCTCTCTCTCTCGAGACTTGGGGAGTTTTTTGCTATCATTTCATTATGTATATTTTCCTCAGCTTTTCTTCTCCTTCTGGAATGCCCATAACACAAACATTTGTTCACTTACTGATGTCCCATAAAACCTGTGAGCTTTTAAATTCTTTTTCACTCTTTATTCTTTCTTTCTTTGACTCTCTGTGTTACTTCAAAAGATCTGCTTTCAACTTCAGAAATTCTTTCTTTCACTTGGTCTAGTGTGTTGTTGAAGCTCACACTTGTGTTTTTTGAAAATTTCATTCATTGAATTATTCAGTTCTAGAATTTCTGTTTGGTTCTTTCTAATAATATATACATATAATTTAATTTCCTATTCAAATCTGAATTGTATTCCTGCTTTTGTTGAATTGCCTATCTGTATTCTCTTGTGTCTCACTGAGTGTCCTTAAGATTTTTTTTGAAGTCTGTTTTCTGGTGCATCATATATTTTCTCATGATTGGGGGCTGTTATTGGATAATTATTGTTTCCATTTGGAGTATAATGTTTCCTTCCTTATTCCTGTTTAATGTGTTCTATGTTGATTTTTATGCATCTAGTAGAGAAGTTGCCTCTTCCAATTTTATGAAGTAGGTTTCATAGAGAAAGACTTATTCCTGTGAATGAGTCTTAGGATGTCAATTCAGTGGGATGCACTGGATGTGCTTCTAAGTGAATGGAGTTCATTCTCATTTACTTTCTTCAGTTGTAATCCACACTGATGAAATTTGTAAGGTTTTTGGTAGCCTGGGCTGAGATAGTTTGTGATGATTGTAGTACAGCTTTGTCGGGGGTGCTTGCTGAGGTGTTCAAAGGCACACGGTGCATCGACCAATTTGGGATCTGACTTGCTGGGGTTGTAACCTCAGGCTTGTTACTCTGATTAGGAACCCAAGCACGTGGTTCCTCAGGTGGCCTGCAAGGCGTACCTGCTAGGAACAGCTCTTCTTCTTCGGCCTGAGATCTTGCTGCAAGGCTGCTTGGCTGGTCTTGGGGGTGGTGTCTGTGGGCACAAGGCTATTTCTCAGGCTTGTGACATTGCAGCAAGGCTGCTTGACTGGCCTGGAACTTATCCACCAGGAGTGGCCCATGGGGCTTTTCTCACATTCAAGTTGTAAACTCTTGACTGCTTGATTGGTCTGAGGCCCCATGGGACTGTTTCTTAGTCCCTGATTATAGATGCAGGGCCATCGAGTAGGTTGTGTTGGGCAGGGATTCTGCAGGTCTGTTTCTCAGGTTCTGAGCATGAGTGCATAGCCGTTCCTCTGGCCTGAGAACATATCAGCTGCTTGGAGGCTTGGGGGCCTCTCCATCTTGAGAGAGGGCAAGAAGCAGTTTGGTCAGCTCAAAGGTGGGTTTGCCTTCAACATTACTGCCAGTCTGTTCCTCTAGTGGGAAGTGAAGAAGCAGCGGTTGGTTTCTCTGCTGTGCAGGACCAGAGTCACAGCCAATCCTGGGCCCAGGCTCCACACAGCTGGAGTTGTGGTATTTTACCACCTCTTTGGGCTTGGTGGAATGAAGATGGAGCCCAAGTGCAGTGGCTACTGGTCCCTACAGCATGATGCACTCCAGAGGTGGCTCTGGTCTCATGATGGTGCCATGCTGCAGCAGCTTGACTCACAAGGGATGGGTAGGGGGTGGGAGTGCATATCTTGTGCTCTTAATCTGTGGCAATGTAACTGCAAGAATTCCTGACAGTTCTCCAAACTGGGCTCAGGGCTTGCAAGGACTGTGGGTTTCTTCTGTTGTAAGGACTGTAGGTGTTTGTGGTGGTAATGGGGGTCACTGGGGATCTTGTGCTTACCTTTTCCCCACAACAGGAAGTCCCTCCTGACTCCAGGCAGACCTAGTCTGGATGGGGAAGATGGGGCTTCAGAGGCCAAGTGCCTCCATGCTGCCTTTCTAGACTTCCAACCATCACAGGTGCCTCTTCACTGCCCCACTGTACTCTGGCTCTTTCCCTTCAATACTCCAGTCAAATTTTAGCTGTTTGTCTGTCACCTTTGGTCATTTTTTTGTGTCTAAGTGGGGAGAACAAATGGCAGGTATCTCTAGCTGGCCATCTTGCTGACATCCTTTGCTTTTTCATTGTGTTTGAAGAAATCATTGCCTACCAAAAGGTCATAAGTATATCATCCTATGTTGACTTTTAGAATCTAGTTGCCTTCAACATTTGCATTTTATTGAGTTAATTGTTATGATTTTTATTGAATAAATTTTCTATTGAAGTGTGATGTACCTGTCAAAGCTCACTTTTATTCAAGTAGTTAACCAGTTCTAAAATAATTTTTTGAAAAAAAAAATCCCTATTGAATTGTTGATGCTTTTGTGAAAATAAAGTAACTATAAGTAAGACTATTTATGGGATCTATTATGTTCCACTGATATATTTGCCTATTGTTTCACCAATAACAAATTTTATCAATTACCATAGCTTTATGGTAAATCTTGCAGTCAAGTAGGGTAGGGCCTTCGGCTTTTTCTTCAAGATTGTTTTGGCTCTTCTAACTCCTTTGCTTTTACATAAAAATTTGGTAGCCAGTTTATAAACTTCACCAAAAATATACTTGCTGCTATTTTAATTTGATTTGAGATTTATTTGAAACTATAGGTCAGTTTGGGGAGAATTTACGTTTTCCCATCAATAAATATGCTATGTCTTTTTATTTATGTCTACTGTAATTTATCTCAGAAATGTTTTATAGTTTTTAGAGTAAAGGTTTAATACACATTTGATTATTAGTTTCCTGTTTTGTGTTCCTTAATGCTGTTATGTGAATGGTTTTATTTGAATCTCATTCACCAATTGTTGGTTGCTAGTATATAGAAGTACAATTGAGTTTTGTATATTGATCTTACATCTCATTACATCAAAAACTTTAATTATTAAGTCTAATAGCTATTTTTTATTTTGGAGTAGATTTCTTTGAGTTTTCTACATATGTAATCATGTCATCTGTAAATAAAGACAATTTTACTTTTCTTCCCCAATCTTTATGCCATTTATTTATTTCTCTTACGTAATTTCACAGGCTAGTAACTCCACTACATGCTGAATAGAAGTGGTGAAAAGGGAATATTTTTGTCTTGTTCCTGATCTTAGGGAGCGTGATGATTAATTTTGTGTGTCAACTTGACAGGCCCATAGGGCACCCAGATACTTGGTCAAACATTATTGTGAGTGAGTTTATGAGGCTGTTTCTGGATAAGATTAACACTTGAATCAGTAGATAAAATAAAAACAGATTTTTCTGTCTAATGTGGGTGGGCCTTATCCAATCCATTGAAGCTCTGAATAGAACAAAAGAGTTGACCATTCAAAGAGTAAAAGGCAACTCTTCTTGCCTCACTGTCTTCAGGTTGGGATATTGGATTTTCTTGCCTTCAAACTTGGACTGAAACTACATCATCAGTTTTATGGATCTCCAGCTTCCCAGTTACAGATCTTGGGATTTGTCAATCTCCATAACTGCATGAAGCAATTCCTCATACTCTCTTCCTTCCCACTGTCCACACACACATACGCACACACACACGAAGAGTCTTCAAAATGTTCATGGAAAATATAAATTATGTAAAACTATACATGGATTTCAATTACTTTTGCACTAAAATATACTAATAAATTGTTGTAAGATGTCTGAACAGATCTAGTTTGAGGAACTAAGGATAAGATATCAGTTTTAAAAGAGCCCCTATCAGAACAATATGAATTCTGCTAAAATTGAAACAGAAATAAACATCCAGTTTATGATGAAGATTGGGTGGAAGTATGCTGAAATTACTGATGCTTTATAAAAAGTTTATGGGGATAATGTCTGTCCCCCAGATTAGCAGTTTACATATGGATAACTCATTTTAAAAAAGGATGAGATAATGTTGAAGATGAAGCCTACAGCAGCATACCAGCCACATCAATTTGTGTGGGAAAATTAATCTTGCTTGTGCCTTAACTAAAAAACAAACCTGATTATTATCTGCACAAATAGCCAACACCACAGATATCTCAATTTGTTCAGCTTACACAATTCTGACTGAAAACTTAAAGCTGAGCAAACTTTCCACCAATGGGTGCCAAATCTGTTGTAGGTCAGTTGCAGACAAGAGCAGAGCTTGCAATGAAAATTTTAAACAAGCAGGACTAAAGTCCCGAAGCATTTCTTCGAAAAATTTTAACATGAGATAAAATAGTGCTTTATTGGTATAATCCTGAAGACAGAGTACAATCAAAGCACTGACTACCAAGAGGTGGCAGTGGTCCAGTCAAAGCCAAAGTGGGCCAGTCAAGAGCAAAGGTCATGGCAATAGTTTTTGGGATGCTCAAGGTATTTTGCTTCTTGACTTTCTGGATGACTGAAGGATGATAATATTGGCTTATGAGAGTGTTTTGGGAAAGCCAAAGCTTTAGCAAAAAACAAAAAACAAACAAACAAAAAAAAGGGGCAGGAAAAGCTTTACCAGAGAGTTCTCCACCACAATGGTATTCCTGCATTTCCTCTAATCAAAGGGCAATTTTGTGAGAGTTTTGGTCAGAAATCATCAGGCATCCACATTACAGTCCTAATTTGACTCTTTCTGATTTCCTTTTATTTCCTAATCTTAAAAATGTCTTTAAAGGGCAACTATTTTTCTTCAGTTAATAATATGAAAGAGACTGCATTGACATGGTTGAATTTTCAGGACTCTCAGTTATTTAGGGATGAATTAAATGGCTGGTATCATCACTTACAAAATTGTCTTGAACCTGATGGAGCTTATATTGAAAATAAACTTTGCACTTCTTATTTTCATCTTTTAATTCCATTTTTCCACAAGTATTTGAAGTCCTCTCATGTTATATATATTTAGTATAACTTAAACTATACTAATTCAATAATTTGTACTTATGTAAACTTAAAATATATAACTATTTAAATGTATATAAATATTTATGTATACTTATATAACTCATATATAATTACATTATATATACTAACTACATTATATATCTAAATATAATTTAGCATAATTACTAATACTAGGTAAAAGCTTTTTATGTCTAGTTTCATGAGGAATGTTAGTCTTTAATTTTCCTTTCTTATAATGCTCGTCATATTTTTGTTGTTAAGTTATTTCAACATCATTAAATAAGTTGGGAAGAAATAATTTCTCCTCTTTTCTAAAAGAGTTTGTCTAAGCTTGCTGTTATTCATGGTAGGCATTTGAGCTTAGAGGTTTTTGTTTTTTTTTAACAGGAAGGTTTTTAATCATCAATTCATTTAACAGATAGTTATTCACATTTTCTGTTTCTTCATATGTCTTTCAAGAAGTTTGTCCGTTTCATGTAACCTGTAAAATTTAGTGGCATAAAGGTGTTTATAATATAGTTCCCGATTGTTTGTATGATCAATACTTGTATCCTCCATTTCATTCCTAATATTGGTAATTGGTGACTTTTATGTTTCTTGAACAGCATTGCTAGTCATCTAACAATTTTAATAATATTTTCAAGGAACCACTTTTTGGTTCTGTTGGTTTCTTCTACTGTTTGTTTTCTTTTTAATCGATTATCACTCTCCTCTTTATTATTTTATTTTTTTCTACTTCTTTTGGGTTTACTTTGCTTTTTTTCTTGGTTTCTTAATACGGAAGCAGTAGTCATTGACTTTAAAACAGTTCTATTTTCTAATATAAGAATCCAACAAATACTTTTTTTCTAAATACTGACTTAGCTACAGCCTATAAATTTTGATATGCTGTGTTCATATCACTATTCAAAGTATTTTCTGATTTCTCTGTGACTTCTTCCTTGAAGAGTATTCATTGCTCAATTTCTAATTGTAGGGGGAATTTCACAACATTTTATTATTTACCGTTTCCAATACATATCATTTCAATCCTTTAAAATTTAATGAGGGCCGGGCATGGAGGCTTATGCTTATAATCCCAGCACTTTGGAGGGCTAAGGCGGACGGATTACGAGGTCAGGAGATTGAGACCATCCTGGCCAACATGGTGAGACCCCGTCTCTACTAAAAATACAAAAACTAGCTGAGCATGGTGGCGCGTGCCTGTAATCCCAGCTATTCAGGAGGCTGAGGCAGGAGAATTGCTTGAACCAGGGAGTCGGAGGTTGCAGTGAGCCAAGATTGAACCACTGCACTCCAGCCTGGCAACAGAGCAAGACTCCATCTCCAAAAAAAAAAAAAAAAAAATTAATGAGATATGTAGTGGCTCACTCTATGACAGATCTTGGGGAATGCTCCATGCACACTTGAAAAGGCTGCTCTTGTTGGATGGAGTGTCTTCTATAAGGCAATTAGATTAGGACAGCTGATAGTGTTGTTCAAATCTTCTATATTTTTACTGATTTTTTTGGTCTAATTGTTTCATCAATTGCTTACAGAGAAGTGTTACAATATTCCATGATAATTGAATTTGATTATATTTCTGCCTTTAGTTCTCTCAATTTTAGTACATTTATTTTGAACCTCTATTATTGGTTGAAAACACATTTAGGATTATGTCTTCCTAGTGAATTGGCCTCTATTTTTATGAAATGCACAACTTATCTCTGATGTTTCTTGTCTTGAAGTCTACGCTGATGTTAATTTGGCCACATCAGTTTCTTGTGTTCAGTGCTTTATATTTTATATCATTTTTCATCTTTCACTTTCAACTTGTCTTTATATTTGAAACTACACACATAGTGTGCTATGTTTTTATCCAGTGTGAAAATATCTGAATTTTAGTGATAGCATTTAGTTCATTTACATTTAATTTATTTTTGATAAGGTTTTATTTAAAGCTATTATTTTTCAATTTGTTATCTGGTTGTCCCATCTATTCTTTGTTTCTTTGTTCCTCCTTTCCTGCCTTTTTTTGGACTGTTTAAGTAGTTTTTAGTATTCTGTGTCTTCTATTTATTGACTTTGTAGGTATGCCTCTTTGTTCTACTTTTAGTTTTTCTCTAGGAGTTATTATGGACATGTTGAACTTGTCACAGTCGACCTTAAAATAATATTATACTACTTTTTGTAAAATAATACAATGCTGTACTTTGTATTACACTCCTTCTATCCTTTGTACTGCTGTCAATTTTTTGTCTTCCACACATGTTATAACTCACTGATATATTATTCTTTTGCTTATTTTCTATAAAAAAAATTAAGTGGTATTTAGCATAAATATTAAAAGCAAAAATTAGTTTTTTGTATTTACCTAACACATATATGCATTTCTTCCTATCGAGCCAAGTTTCTTTATGGTATAATTTCTTTCTTCTGAAATACAGCTGACCCTGAATGACATGGGTTTGAACTGCACAGGCCCACTTATACACAGATTCTTTTCAACAGAAAGTGAATTAAAAATACAGTATTAGCAGAATGTGAAATCAGCACACAGTGGGCAGACTTTTCCTATCTGTGAGTTCTGTAGAGCTGACTGTGGGGCTTGAGTATGCACAGATTTTTGTATACAGAGGGGTCCTGTACCCAATCCCCCACATACACCAAGAGACAACTGGATTTCCTCTAGCCTTTCTTAAAGTGCAAATGTGCTAGTGACAAATTCTCACAGCTTTCATTTATTTGAAAATATTTGTATTGCACCATAATGTTTGAAGGCTATTCTTCTTGAATAATAAAATATAATTTGGGGTTGTTATCTTTTTTTTTCTTGTAACACTATAGAGATGTCACTTTATTATCTTCTGACTTACATTGTTCCTGATAAGGAATCAGTTATAATTCTTATTATTGATTATCTCTAAGCAATGTGTCATTTTCTCTTGCTATTTTAACTTTTTTTCCTTTTTTTTTTTAAAATTCTTTTTATTTTAGCAATCTCTCCCCCTCTGTCATTTTGGCGGTTATTCTTCTTGAATAATTATTTCAGCTCTTTGAATTTATAGGTCTACAATTTTTATAAAAATTTCAAAAAATCTATCAGTGTTGCCAGCCTACACTGTGGTCTAAGGCTCAGCTGTTTTTCCCTCATTTCTACAATGCCTCTCTATCTACAGCTAACCAACCTTTCTGCCTGACAATAACCATATTAGGTAACTTGTCCTATTTATGCAATCTGCCACTGGTTTTGGTTCATCTGTTTAGAGGTAATTTCTAATTTGGTGCATTGAGACTCACATTCACCATTCCTTGCTAACCCTGTCGAAAACACCCTCACAATTTTGCCCAGGTTTTACTTCTTGTTATCAAGGGAATGAAAGTCTTATCTTTTTCCACATCTTAACCAGAAGCATACCTTTCAGAGGTGTAAAGGGTCAATGTCAATTGTTACGACATGGATACAAAGAAGCAGAGGCTAGTTTGGAAAACTGGCCTCAGAGGGATGAAGAAGGATTTTTTTCTGCTAGTTTGGTAATCTCCTTTCTCCTTTCTTGAGTGGGACATTGCATCACTTGGATCCTTCATAAGTGGAGTGCAAAATCTCCTCCATCTTCTCCTTTCCGTGGAGGAGAACTGCTGAGACACATCACCGCAAAGGACACTCTGGGTAGTAAGCCAGAGGTGGAGCTTTGGGACCGAGAGCAGAGCTGTTGCTTTTCTGTGAAAATAATGACTCTAGATTATCTATTTACCTCTTGGTCTTGTTTAGGTCCCCTTTTCCATTTTGGAATGTTTTCTCTCTAACAACTCATCACCCTCACACTTAGGAAAAGGTGACTTTGTCTCTACTTGATCAAGTAGGAAGAAGCATAAGATCAGGGGAAAGTGATTTAAAAGAAGAAAGAAATCTTACCTTTTGTCCAGCCTTTTTTTTTTTTTTTTTTTTTGCCATAGTAAAAGGATTTAGAACTGAAGCTTTGCATAGTATTAGAGTCTTCCTTTGCCTGGATAATTCTATGAGATCATCTCCTTCAACATATGTGATGATTGTAGACAGCTAACCAAGAATTTATTTTGGAATTCCAGCCAAATGTTTTTGTCCTATAATGTACAGCATTTATTCACTGGGATTATTGTGAGAAGTAGATGAGCTAATACATAAAAGAGGACTTTTCAAGCTATGAAGTTCTCTATGGATAATAATAATTATTTATTTTTATTATTATTGTAACCTAAATGTCTGTAAGGAGAGGGATTGGTTAGGTGTCACCCAGTGGAAGATTGATAAATCACTATAATGAAGAGAGAGAGTGCTACCCTGCTAGCATGTGCTTCCAGTCATAAGAAGTTTTAGCTAGGCATCCAACATCTTTCTTGTGTCTTTGGTCACAAATAGAATATGAAAAAATAGAATTGAATCTCCAGGCAGAAGACAGTTTGCAGCTCCAGTTCTTTCTGCCCCAAACCTGTTATTTATGACGCTGCACCACCTTTCACAATCAGAGCTGGTGTTACTGCCTGTCATTAATTGATGCTTGCCCGGCCTTCATGACCAGTGTGAAATAGGCCCCAAATGGCAGAGTTGAGTTCTCTGATGTTTGGCTTTTCATCTCATTGTGTGTGAACATGTCTCATCTCCTGCCTTTTTTTGGAGACTGAGAAGGATCCATAGGGTTTACAGTTGCTAGAACCTCTGCCTTGTGTCTTAACAATGTGAATTGTGCACCATAAAGGCAGTCACCAGAGTCCCCAAAGACAATCCATATTTACAGGTGTAGAGGAGACTATGTTTAAAATGTTATTCCTTCTTAAGTTTATTTCGTAGTCATAGTCAGTCCATGTGGTACGGGAAAGTAGTGTGGGAATTAGCATCCTGAGCTCTGTAGAAACATTTGACCCTTCATGAGACAGTTTGCTTTTTTCACATATGGGGGAGATTTCGAAGTCTACATATTTGCTAAAAATCCTTCTCCCAACTTCCCTACACACCAGATTGTCTGGTGAGTTTTAAGGATAAAACTTATTTATTCATTTCAAAAAAACAAATGAACTCTCTTCTATGAGTCTCCATCAGATGTGGCTATGAATAGCTAATTATTATCATTCCTCTCAATACTAAGAGAAATATACGTTGTTATCTGCATTTAACAAGTATATCAATTGAGGTTGGACAACATCCCCAAGGTTACAAGACTGCTAAGTGATAGAGATGAAATTCAAAACACATACTCGATTCACTTAACCACTACACACACTACCTTCCCAGTAAATAACTTTCTAAGAGTTACTCAACGTGTCACTAATGGAGCCGGAATTCAAAGTAAGGTCTGGCTTCAGCCCACTCTTTCTGCTTTGCCGGACCTTCTTTCAAGGCCCAGTGAGCAAATACAAGGCAGCTGCCAGAAGCCTAAGAAGCAGGCAACTATGCTGTAGCTTGATAACTACTTCTCTGGAAGTAGAAGCTAAGGTCATTAACATTAGTTCCAGATTTCATACATCCAAAATACTTTCAAAGGCTCGATGTTCACAATACCCCTTGAGAAGCATGAATTCTTTTTTCTCTCATGTTTCGTGGTTTGTTATTTAACTAAACATTAGAAAGTCCAAGTGGCTGCATGTTGAACATCAAATACTACTGAATGTAACAATTATGTTATTTAAAAATTTTTTTAAATAAGTTTTACTGTATACATTTAAGGTACACAACATGATGTTATGGATACGTATAGATGGTAAAAAATGTTACTAGAGTCAAACATTTACATATTAACAATTCATATAGTTATCCCAATTCACATATTTATTAACTCACATAGTTACTCCAATTTACATATTTATCAACTCTTATAGTTACCTCTTTTTTGTTGTTCTTGTGGCACGAGCAGCTAAAATGTATTCATTGAGCATGAAACCCAAATACAGTACAATTTTATTAGCTCTAGTCCTCATGTTGTACATTACATCTCTGAATTTGCTCATCCTATGTTCCTATTACTTTGTATCCTCTCACCTGCATCTCCCATTTCTTCCCAACACTCTACCCCTGGTAACCACTGTTTCGTTCTTTCTCCAGCTCTGTAGGTTTGAATTATTTTAAAAACATTCCACATATAAGTGAGATTATGCATTTTTTTTTGGTCTAACTTATTTCACTTAGCATAATGCCGAGTTCATCCAGATTGTTGCAAATGGCAAGACCTCATTCTATTTTTAGGGCTGAATAATATTTCATGGTACATATATACCACAGGTGTTTTAACCCATTCGTTCATTGATGGACACTTAGGTTGTTTCCATATCTTGGCTACTGTGAATAATGCTGCAATGCACATAAGAGTGCAGATATCTTTATGAGATGGTGACTTCATTTCCTTTGTATATATGTCCCAAAGAAAAACTGCTGGCTCACGGTATTTCTGTTTTTAATGATGGCTGGACCAATCTACATTCCACATTCCCATTGTAGAATGTACCAATCTACATTCCACCAGTGGTGTACAAGAGTTCCTCTTTCTCCACACGCTCGCCAACATTTATTGTCTTTTGACTTTTCGATAATAGCCATCCTGATGGGGTGTGAGGTGGTATCTCAGTAGTTTTGATTTGCATTTCCCTGACAATTAATTACGTAGGGGACCTTTTTATATACCTGTTGGTGATTTTCACGTTTTCCTTGAAGAAAGGTCTATGCAAGTCTTTTGCCCATTTTTAAAATTAGGTTATTAGCTTTTCTATTATTGGATTATATGAGTTCTTTACATATTTTGGATATTAACCCTTTATCAGGTGTATGGTTTGCATAATTGCTTTTTTCCAATCTGTAGAATGCCATTTCATTTTGTTAATTTTTTTTTTTTTTTTTTTTTTTGGCTGTGGAGAAGCTTTTAGTTTGATGTAGTACCATTTATTTATTTTCCTTTAGTGGTCTGAGCTTTTAGTGTGATATCCAGAAAATCATTGCCAAGGCCAATGTCCAGAAGTTTTTCCCCTATGTTTTCTTCTGGGAATTTTATAATTTCTGGTCTTACATTGAAAGCTTTTATCCATTTTGAGCTGATTTTTGCATATCATGTAAGATAAGATTCTAATTACATTCCTTTGCATGCAAAAATCCAGTTTCTCCAGCACTATTCATAGAAAAGACTGCTGTTCTTTCCCTATTATGTCCTCTTGATGGTGATTTGTCAAAAATTAGTTGACCATGTATGTTTAGATTTACTGCTGGACTCTCTATTCTGTTCCATTGGTCTGTGTTTCTGTTTTTATGCCAGTACCTTGCTGTTTTAATTACTATAGCTTTGTAATATAATTTTAAATCAGGAAGTGTAATGCTTCCAGCTTTGTTCTTTTTGCTCAACATAGTTTTGGCTATTTGGGATCTTTTATGTTTCCATAAGAATT
This sequence comes from Rhinopithecus bieti, assembly GCF_001698545.2. Taxonomy (NCBI): domain Eukaryota; kingdom Metazoa; phylum Chordata; class Mammalia; order Primates; family Cercopithecidae; genus Rhinopithecus; species Rhinopithecus bieti. Next base: position 677,923 of record NW_016809071.1, read on the forward strand.
TTAGGATATTTTTCTATTTCTGTGAAGGTCATTGAGATTTTGGTAGCAATTTTGTTGAATACTATGTATTGCTTTGGGTAGTGTGGATATTTTAGCAATATTAATTCTTCCACTCCATGAGTTTGGGATATCTTTCTATTTATTGGGTCTTTTCAATTTCTTTCATGAATGTTTTATACTTTATAGTTTATAGTTACAAATCTTTCACCGTGGTTAAATTTTCCCAAGTATTTTCATGCTATCATAAAGGGGATTGTTTTCTTGATTTCTTTTTCAGCTAGGTCATTATTTGTGTATAAAAGCACTACTGATTTTTGTTGATTTTGTATCCTTTAGCTTTACTGAACTCACTTATTAGTTCTGACAGGGTTTTTTTGGGTAAAATCTTTGGAAATTTTTACATATAGAATCACATCATCTGCAAATAGAGATAATTTCAGTTTCTCCTTTCTGATTTATATGCCTTTTATTTCTTTTTCTTGACTGATTGCCCTTGTTAGCACTTACAGTAATATGCTGAATAGTAGTAAAAGTGGGCACCCTTGCCTTTTACCAGATCTTAGTGGAGAAATTTTCAATTTTTCCCCATTGACGTTAGCTGTGGGAGTTAAAATAAATGCCCTTTATTTTGCTGAGGAGCTTTCCTTCTGTACTTAGCTTGTTGAGAGTTTTTAATCAAGAAAGAACGTTGGACTTTGTTGAATGCTTTTTCCATGTCAATTGAGATGATTATGCGGTTATCTTTCATTCTACTAATGTGATGTATCATCTTGATTGATTATGTATGTCAAGCCAGCCTTGCATGCCAGAGGTAAATCACACTTGGTCATGATATATAATCTTTCTGATGTGTTGTTGAATTCAGTTTTTTCATATTTTATCAAGGATTTTTGAATCGATGTTCATCAGATAAATTGGCATGTAGTTTTCTTTTCTTGTGATATCTTTGTCTGGCTTAGGTACCAAGGTGATTTTGGCCTCATGATATGTGTTAGGAAGTATTTCCTGTAGCTGTAGTTTTGGAAGAGTTTATGAAGTATTAGTAGTAACTGTTTTTTTGAATATTTGTCAGAATTCAGCAGGGAAGGCATCTGATCCTGGGCTTTTCTTTGATGGGCAGTTTTGCTTACTTCTTCAATCTCTTTATTTGTTATTGGTCTATTCAGGCTTTTTATTTCTCCTTGACTCAATTTTAGTAAGTTGTATTTTCTAGGAATTTATCTATTTCCTCTAGATTACCCAATTTGTTGGAATATAATTGTTCATAATACTCTCTTAGGATCCTTTTTATTTCTGAGGTGTCTGTTGTAACTTCACTTTCATTTTTTAATTTTATTTTTCTTCTTTTCTTCTTAAAGTAGCTAAGAGTTTATACATTTTGTTTATTTTTTTAAAGCAACTCTTAGTTTTATAGATTCTTTCTGTGGTTTTCTTTTCTTTATTTGATTCACTTCTGTTCTGATTTTATTATTTTCTTCCTTTTGCAAATTTTGGGCTTAGTTTTTTCTTTTTCTACATCCTCAGGGCTTAGTGTTAGAATATTTACTTGGGATCTCTTTTCTTTCTTTTCTTTTCTTTTCTTTTCTTTTTTTTTTTTTTTTTTTTTTTTT
>NW_016809071.1:679931-712049 GCF_001698545.2 Rhinopithecus bieti
TTTTTTGAGAGGGAGTCTTGCTCTGTCATCCTGGCTGGAGTGTAGTGGCCTAATCTCAGCTCACTGCAAGCTCCATCTCCTGGGTTCACGCCATTCTCCAGCCTCAGCCTCCTGCATAGCTGGGACTTCAGGTGCCTGCCACCACGCCCAGCTAATTTTTTTGTATTTTTTGTAAAGACAGGGTTTCACCATGTTAGCCAGGATGGTCTTGATCTCCTGACTTTATGATCCGCCCCTCTCGGCCTCTCAAAGTGCTGGGATTACAGGTGTGGGCCACTGCACCTGGTCCTCTTTTCTTTTTTAATGTAGACATTTATTGCTCTTCTTAGAACAGCTAAGCTTTTGTTGCATCCCATAGGTTTTGGTATATTGCATTGTCATTGTCATTTGTCTCAAGATATTTTTAAATTTTCCTTTTGATTTCTTCTTTGACCTGTCCATTCAGGAGGTTGTTGTTTAATTTATACATACTTGTAAATTTTTCAAGATTCTTTTTGCTGTTGATTTCTAGTTTCATTCCATTATGATCTGAAATGATCCTGGATATTATTTCAATTCTTTAAATTTATTAAAATTTGTTTTGTGGCCTAACATATGGTCTATCCTGGAGAACAATCCCCATGCCTAGAGAAAAATGTGTATTCTGCTGCTGTTGATGGAAAATTCCGCTAATGTATGTTGGGTCCATTTAGTCAAAAGTGCAGTTCAAGTCCAGTATTTCCCTATTAATTTTCTCTCTAGTTGAGCTATCCATTGTTAAAAAGCATAAATTCTTATTTTCATTTCCATTTGAGGAAGCCATGTCCCAAGACTCAGGCAATTTGCCCAAAGTTGCAAAATTCAATTCTAATCTGCCTCATCTACCTTCAAACTATTTTGTTTTTCCAGCACACAATTCTACATGAACATTTTCCCTTTTAGAAAGTTGAGTTCTTTCTTTCTTTAAATGAATCAGTGTTATTGTACCTTTTGTCAATGTGATATTTGCACAATTATAAACATTTTTCCATCTTTAGCACTGTCATTTGGACTTTTCTTGGGAAAACAGAATGTTGAGCCTTCCATAGGTTACCTAATTGTATCCAATACTGTATTCAAGTGGATATGTAAAGGTGCATACAACACTGTGTCTGAACAATAATAATTTGTTTCCTTCCCTCTGTTAATGGAATTGTCCTTTTGCTAGGACTGCTGTACCCTCTGTTTCCAATAGGCTTTCCCAGAAGATAGGCAAACAAATCCACCTGAGTGTGTCCTTCCCCCACAAGGATGCACAAATAGTGTCACTTGTTCCATTGCATTTCCCAGGCTTTCTCAGGTGAGTAGGAGTGCAGTCCCAGGGATGGACTTTGGCTTCCATGCTTACATAGTGAATGCCTGAGCCATAACTGTCCTGCTTGATCTAGAGGATTCCTATGTCTCCAGCTATTTGTACTGAATACACTTTCCTTCAACTCCTCTAGCTTACTTAAAGAATATATTTGATTTGATAATATAAAGGATGATATGATATAATTTGCCCAGTTCGAAACCCTCCACGACAAAAAATATAAGAGCAAGAACAAAAATGTCCAGGATCATGATCAAACCATTAAAAAGAAAAGTGGAACACATTATTAACTCAGGCAAAGAAAAAATGAAATGTGTTTTCTAGAAAGAGTGAAAGGTAGAATACCTTTCTACCCTTTTTGGATGTGGTTTCTGATTAGAGAAAAGGTCTTTGTGCCTCAGATGTTTCCAAAGATAAAAGTTTAAGGTAAACTAAACTCTCCAACTCAGGAAAATCGCTGGAAATCAGTGTCAACTGATTCTTAAACCACTGCCCTGTGATAAGAAACAGACATATAGGTTACTGTTCTAAATGTAATTTAGAAATTGACTTTTCAATTACAGTATTATCTTTTCATTTAAAGAAACACACTGAAAGAAATTTGAAACAATTTTCACAAAATAATATAAGCTCCAAATTTTACTATGATGTTAGTAATTGTAATATAATAACTGACAGTTAAATGTTTTATTTCTAAAATCTATAATATGATTTCTTATACACTTACAGAATAATTTTGACAATATATTAGATTCTAGAATATAGAGATGGGTTTTCCTTTTAGTAAAATATGTTTTGGTTCTTGAAGCTTTTGAGAAGAAAATATTTAAGAAAAGATACATTCAGAAAAATAAACGTAAGTTCTGAAGTTTGCAACAGCTACTCTGCAAGTCTGTAAATTACGGGTATTTTATGTATTAATTTAGTTATTGAGTATTTATTGAACTTAAGCTTTGTACCACTCACTGTATTTCGTGCTAAGAACACATAAATAGTAGGTTGAACCAAAATCGCTGTTTTTATAAGTTAAACACAGTTAATAGCAATTTAAACAGAAATGTGTCAGGATTTAAGTCAAAGTTAAATGCAGTGTTTGTTCTTGTGGGCATCAATCTAATAAGGAAAGCAGACTTACAAATAAATACATGCAAGTTCAGGGTGAATAATCAGAAAGGATTTTTAATAGTGGGTTATATTTTTTAAAAAGTAGGAGTAGCATGGGTGGTATGTTAACAGGTGGAGAAAGTTGCAGTGGATTAGAACATTTAATAGGAGTTGAAGGAGTGAAGACAGGAAATACAATATTTCATTTTTAAAAGCTTGCTTGTGAAGCCGACAGCATCAGTTGTACGTGAGTATGTTTCAGGGGTGAGTGTGTGTATGTGTGTGTGTGTGTGTGTGTGTGTGTGTATGTCTGTATGGGAGAGGCATGTTTATGTGCTGAGGGCAAGCGGTCAGAACAAAGGTTATGGAAATACAGAGGCTGGACGGGAGAGTTTCTGGCACTGAGAATTTATTTTAATTTTGCGATTCTATGTACTATGCATTTGACTTAAGTGGGAGGATTCAACAAATGTTCCTTGAACTGAGATATAAACAATGCTAGATTTTCTATCTAATTTTTGATGATACCTTGTTCTTCTCTAGGGAATACAGCTGATGAGAGCCAAATCTGGGGAAGGGTTTTGAAATTTCACTTTTAAATGCTTTAAGTAAATAATGTTAAGAGGAAATGAAAAAGGAAAGAAAGGGGAGCAGGTGTTTAGAAAGACTTTGAAATGAACCCAAAGCTTAGTAAAATAACAATTGGCGTAGAAGCAGCCAAGAGAGCTGTCTTATACACGGGTAAAATGAGTCATGCATAAGAAGGATTAATGAATGAAGACATGGATAAGAAAAAGGTATTGTGGGTGAGAAAAAAAATCCATGAAAATGAGAGAGGCCTTTTGAAGCTCAAAGGTAGCAAGAAAACCATTAGTCCCTGATGACAGAAGGAATGTTGTTAGTAATTGCTCAGCAGAATATAATGACTGGCCCTTTGACAGAAAGCTAATCCATGAAATGCATGAATGGAGAGTTAGCATGTGGTTACAGTGCACCAAGCTCTGCTGACAAGGTGAAATCTAGAAGAAGGTCCATAATCAGGATAGCTTTAGGGTCAAAGAATACTGCTTTCTAAATGAATAGTGAGATAGAGTGTGTATGTCTTAGTCTATTTTGTGTCACTATAAGAGAATAGCACAGACTGGGTAATTTATAAATAAAATAAATGTATGCCTCACAGTCTGGAGGCTGGGAAGTCCAGTGTCAAGGCGCTGGGATCTGCTGAGGGTCTTCATATTGTGTCTTCTAATGGAGGAAGGCAGCAGGAGAACATGCACTCCAGATAGCAAGAGAGCAAGAGTGGGTAGAACTCACTTTTATAACAAGCTCACTCTCGAGATAACTAACCCACTCCCATGACAATGACATTGATCCATTCATAAAAGCAGAGCCCTCATGACCTTATCATCTCTTATTAGGCCCCATCTGCCAATACTGTTGCATTGGGGATTAAATTTTCAATGCATGAAGTTTGAGGGGCACATTCCAACCACATCACAGAAGAAGAGACCTGAACCGTCAAGAAATATGAATTTTTCTAAAATGAATTGCTAGTTATTAAATTAAATTAAAGTAATTTACTTTAATTAAGTTACACATTTCAGATTGGTTTCCAGATATTTCAGGCCAACTCAACTCCTATTTCAGGGTTTTTCCCACACAGAATACTCTCTTTAATGGACAAAGCTTATACATTATCTCTAATGTATAATGAGAGACAAATGCCTCTTTGCTCAAAGCCAGTGGGGACCCTATATGCTGTCACTCCAATTCCCTCTACTCTTCTCCCTGTCTCTTTCTCCAGCCTTCTGTCTGGTGAGACATCTCTGTGGATCTCAAGTTAAAAAGCATTCTGTAATTCACTTAACCTTTTAAAAAACATGACTTATTTTTTAACGCCATGTGTTTTACTATGTGTCAAAGTAACCCTCCTAATCCTAATTTTCCCCATTCTCCTCTGTTCAGCCTCCCTGGAGGCTTGGGCTGGAGGGTCAGTAAGTGTATCCAGGCCACCAGCAGTGCGCATTGGGCTTTAGGTAGTGCCAAGTATGTGCATGAATCATGGGTGTTTTTTTCTACATCACAGAGGGAGGCTGCTCTGTTGGACTTACTCCATTCCCAGTGTCCTTTGCCTTTGTTGTCAATGGGAGGAGAACTGGCTTTACTGAAGGCTGGAACTCTCTCAGTCACTCAGCCATCATTCCTTATTGACACCCCAGAAGTCTGATACCAGAAATACGATAGAGTAAGTTTGAGTTATTATTTAAGCAATGTACCAATATATTTAAGAGCATGGACTCCAACTCAGATGGATCTAGGTTCAAATTGTGACAAAGCCACTACCAGCCATGAGAGTGTAGAAGAGTGATTTCACCTTTCAGAGCCCAATTTTCACCAAATGTACAAACAAGATAACAATCCCTATGTGTAGCATTGCTGTGTTAGAAATAATATAGGCCAAAATCCTAGCACCTTACCTGGCTCAGGGAAACCACTAAATACATAATTATTAATGTTATTTTTATATGAAAGTCTCTATTTTCTCAGTTTTTCCAGAAAGCTAAAGTTCCTAAAAGACGGTCTGAGCATAATGTCAAGGGTCCTGATGAAACGGCTATGACAGGCAATATATCAGAATTAGTGGAATGCCTATGTGGAGTTGCCTGCTTAAGAACACCCTGAAGGTGGGTCGATACTATTAGCACCAATACTTCCCTGTCATAACATCCTACTTAAACAATCAACAGACAAATAAGAAGACCTTAATGATTTAGCATTTTATTAGCAAATTGCAGTGGCTGCTTGCAAGACGACTTTGAACTATAGTTGGAAATTTGAAGCAGGTGATTTGGGCCACTTTGCTTTTTGGCAACTACCCACTGACAGCACGTTACTTTTGCTTCCTTTGTCAAGCACAGAAAAACAGGAAGCACAAAATCAATTTGAACTGGGGCTGGAGGTGGGAGGGAGCTGGTGGAGAGGTGGGCTGTGTCTCCCATCAGGTCTGATCCACATTAAGCAACAAGAAATCACTCTGTACTCAGCCTGGGTCTTGTGCTGAGCTGCACCTTCAAGCATTTTGGGACACAAAGAAATCCTTCTGTACATGTGGGGTTTCTGGCTTTCTCTTCAGGACCAGCCCCACCCCACAACCCCTTTTAAGAAATGTCTCTAGGGTATAGAGGGCACTAGAGTAAGTGCAGAAGGAGACTGAGACATGGGCATGTTCTGAGTTTTGCAGTGAATTAGTTATGTGACCTTGATAAAATATACACTGCTTCTCCATCTATGGGAATACTGAAGAAGGAAGAAGCATTTCACAATCAAATTCCAACCAAGGAAAGGCGTTGTGGAAAAACAGTGGAGGTAACCCAGAGATGCTGGCATGAGCTGTGGCCCATGGGAGACCCCATGCCCAATCTAAAGACGTTCACGTTTCATAAACATAAAGAAATCAAGTTCCAAGAGATAACATACCTATTGGCTGCCAATTCCAGACCTCTGGGCCAGATGGTGGGTGAGGTCTTTTCTAGTCTTATGATCTGAGCCGCCCTGGCACCAGAAAGTAGCACTGAAGGATGCTGAAGGATGCTGAAGGATGTAAAAGCAGAGCAGCTTGCAAAGTCACATTTAGCTATGCCTTATTAGAAAAGGTTTAAGTGTAGAAAAAACTAACTTGCTTTAAGTTATGCTAATTCTAAAATAAAAACCAAATGAAGTCCAGTTTAATTAGAATTAAATCTAGTAGTAATAGATAGCTTTTCACAAATTTTTAAACACACACAAAAAAGTAGTGCTTTGAGAAAAATATCAGTGAGATAATACTAGCCTCTAGGATCATTTATCATCTTCAATACAGCTAGATAGAGACCTCATAGACAGTGCTTCCCTTACAGGCCACTCAGCAGGGCCTCGATCCATCTGTCTCTATTAAAAGGAAGAGGAAGTGTTTTATTTATAGAATGACTAACTGTGTCCATTGTTGCTTTATTCTGCATTTTAAAATAATGAAGACAGGTATGTGTTGCTTCTCAAAGTCTTCACCCCAAGTAGTACTTTATTGATCATTTCCAAGTTAATGGGATAAGAACCTAGAAGGCAATGACCCAAATTATCACCTAATTGAACAAGCCCCTCACTTAAAAAAAAAAAAAAGTACATATACTTTAAAAGGTCTTTTGATTCTGAAGCACAGGGTGTCAATATAGATTGTGAATTCCATAGAATATCATAGCTCAATTAGCTTTTGTGAGTTCCATAGAATATCATAGCCAAATTAGCCAAATATCATAGCCATTTTTTCAAAATGTTCTGTTCTGAAATAGTTATGGATTCATAGGAAATTGCAAAGATAATACAGAGAGGACTTGTGTACCCTTCACTCAGTTTCTCTCATTGGTTCCCTCTTATATAGAGCACAAGGTCAAAACTAGGAAACTAACAATGATATAAAGGATGTGCATAGTTCTATGTCATGTTATCACATGTGTAGATTCTGTAACTACTGCCAAAATCAATATGCGCAATGATTCCATCCCTTGCCCTCCTCCTCACCATCTCTGTCTCCTGGAATTAATATTTTCTTCATCTCTGAAGTCCATTTTTTGTCACTGTAAGAATGTTATATAAGTGGAATCATACACCAAATACTCATTTTTTTGATACTGGATTTTAAAAATCAGCATAGTATTCTCGAGGTCTATCCAAGTTGTTCCATTCCTTTTCATTTTTGTCCATTCTTATCTATTGCCAAGTAGTATTCCATGGTATAGGTTTGTTTAACGATTCACCTATTTCAGGACATTTTTCTTCTTTCCACTCTGTGGCTATTTCAAATAAAGCTACTACGAACAATCAGGTATGGGTTTCTGTGTGGACCTAAGTTTTTATTTCTCTTTAGTAAATGCCCAGAAGGGCAATTTTAAGTGCATGTTTAGTTTTTTAAAAAACTGCCAAACTAATTTTGAACGTGGCTGTACCATCTTACATTCCCACAAGCAATGTATGTTTCTCTGTGTCCTCCCAGGTATTTGGTATTGTTATTATTTTTAAACGGTAGTTGTTCTAACAGGTATGCAGTGATATCTCACTGTGGTCTTAATTTGCATTTTCCTAATGCAAAACATCTTTTAATGTGCTTATTTGCTCTCCCTATAACTTCTTCAGTGAAATGTCTCTTTATGCTATTTGCTTATTTTCTAACTGGATTGGTTTTTTGTTTGTATTTTACTGTTGAGTTTTGAGAGTTTTAAAAATATAGTGTATAGATGAATCTTTTGACAGGTACGTGGTTTGCAAATATCTTTCCACAGTCCGTAGCTTGTCTTTTTATCATCTTAAAAGGGTCTTTTGCAGAGCAAATGTTTTTAATTTTGACAGTCCAATTTATTATTTTTTTCTCTTTTATGAATTGTGTTCTTCGTGTCTCAGACTCCTGGTGAACAATAAATAGGCCCTGAAGTTTTTCTCTTGTTTTCTTCTAAACATGTTGTTTTATTACATTTTGCATTTGAACCTATAATCCATCTTGAACATTTTCAGGTTTTTTTTGTTGTTGTTAATTTGCTTTGCATAGGTGGTAGGTTTAAGTTGAAGTTTATTTCTTTTTTGCTATAAATGTCCCATTGCGCCAATGCTATTTATTGAAAAGACTTTCCTTCCTCCATTAAATCAGTTTTAAACCCCTGTCAAAGATCAGTTAGGCATATTTGTGTAGGGATTTTTCTGTGTTTTCTAATTTATTCCATTAATCTATATGTCTATCCCTCCATCAATGCCACCCAGTCTTGATCACTATAACTATATAATAAGTTGATAGACTTATTCTTCCTACTTCATTATTATTTTTCAAAACTGTTTTAATTATTCCAGCTCTTTTGCCTTTCCACATATTATTTTGGAATAACTTTATATGTCTACAAAATATCTTGCTGCTATTTTGATAGGAATTACATTAAACTTGTATATCAACTTAGGGTGAATTGATACTGTTATTATGTGGGCCTTCTGTTTTATGAACAGATATTACTTTTCATTTATTTAGATATTCTTTGATTTCTTTTTATCAGCTTGTTGTAGTGTTCATTATAAAAGTCTTTCATATGTTTTGTTAGATTTACACATAAGTTTTTCCCCACTTTATATTTTAGGGATAGTAAATGTTATCATATTTTTAATTTCAGTGTCCACATGTCCACTGTAGACACGTGGTACAGAGAAATACAACTGATTTTTGTGTGTTGATCTCATATCCTGTCACCTTGCTGAATTATATTATTAGTTCTAAAATATTTGGGTTTTTTCCATAGATTTTGGGGGGATTTTCTACACATACAATCCCATCATCTGCAAATAGAATTTTTGCCTCTTCTTTTCCAATTTGTGTGCTTTTGTTTCTTCTTATTGCAGTGACTAGAACTTCTAGTTCTATTTCAATAACAGTGATAGAGCTAGTCATTCTTGCTTCTTTTCTGTTTCAAAGAGAAAGTATTCCATTTTTCACCATTAATGCCATATTAGTTGTGGGTTTTATTGTAGATGTTCCTTGGCAAGTTGAGGAACTTCTAATCTATTCCTAGTGTTCTGAGATTTTCTTCTTTTTTATTTTTATTTAATTTTTATTTACTCTGATCCTCCCATGTTCTGAGATTTTAACCACAAAGAAGTACTGAATTTTGTCAAATGATTTTCTTGCATCAATTGATAGAATTATGTGATTTCTATGTTTATATAATGGACTACATTGACTTTTGATTATTGAACCGGTATTGCATCCCTGGAATAAACTTAATTTGGTCAAGGTATGTATAAGTAGTTGTATCACTGAATTAAATTAACTAATATTTTGTTAAATATTTTTGTGTCTATACTTATGAGGGGTATTTGTAGTTTTGTTTTGTACTATCTTTGTCTGGTTTCTGTATCAGCTTCATAAAATGAATTGGCAAGTGTTTCTTCTTCTATTTCTGGAAAATATTGTGTAGCACCGATGCCAATTCTCCCTAAATGCTTCAAAGAATTCTTTAGTGAAACCATCAGTAATCTTTGAAAAGTTTTAAATTACAGATATAAATTTCTTCTTTTTTTTTTTTTGTTTTTTGGTTTTTAGGCTTTTTTTGAGATGGAATCTCACTCTATTGCCCAGGCTGGAGTGCAGTGGCACGATCTTAGCTCACTGCAAGCTCCACCTCCCAGGTTCACGCCATTCTCTGGCCTCAGCCTCCCGAGTAGCTGAGACTACAGGTGCCCACCACCACGCCCAGCTAATTTTTGTATTTTTTAGTAGAGACGGGGTTTCTCCGTGTTAGCCAGGATGGTCTTGATTTCCTTCCCACCTTGGCCTCCCAAAGTGCTGGGATTACAGGTGACAGCCACCAGGCCTGGTCCTACGGTTGTACATTTCTTAAGAACGTTGGGGCCGTTTAAATGATATAGTTCACATTGGGTGATTTGTGGTAGTTCCTGCTTTTTGAGAAGTTGGTTCACTTCATCTAAGTTGTTAAGTTTACATTTGTGAGGTTGTGCATAGCATTTCCTTACTAAATTTTTGGTGTGTAAGGTCTGCAGTGATATCCTATGCTTCATTCCTGAATTAGTAATTGTGTCTTCTATCTTTTATTTCTTTGTCAAACTTGTGAAAGATTTGACAATTTTGTCAGTTTTTCAAAGAACCAGGTTCTTATTTCATTGATTTCCTCTATTGATTTTTTTCCGTTTTTAACTTCATTGATATATGCTTTTTTGCAACTTATTTCTTTCTGTTTGCTTGGGCTCATTTTGATCTTATATTTCTAGTTTATTGAGGTAAAGGCTTAGATTATTGAATTAAAACTTTTTATCTCCTAATGTAAGCATTTAGTGTTGCAAATTTCCTTCAGCGTTGCTTTACCTATGTTCTGAAAGCTTTGATAGTCTGTATTTTAATTTTCATTGATTTAAATGTAATTTTCATTTTTCCCCTGAGTATTTCTCATTGACTCATGGCTTATTTAGAAGTGTGTTGTTCAGTGTTTGGAGATTTTCCTGTTACTTTCTGCTTTTGATTTCTGGTTTCATTCCATTGTGGTCACAGTCCACTTGGAATGATTTAAATTCTTTTAAATTTGTTGTGGTTTGTTTCATGACTCAGGATATGTTTTATCTTAGTATATGTTCCTGGGGCACTTTAAAAGAGTATCTATTCTGTTATTAGGTAACATATTCTATTAATGTCAGCTGGTGTGTTATTCTTCTTTATCCTTGGATTTTCTGTCTAGCTGCTCTGTCAGTAATTGAAAGAAGGATGTTGGTGTCTCCACATATAATTGTGGATTTGTCTGTTTCTCCTTCCATTCTATCAGTTCTGGCTTCACATATTTTGCAGTTCTAGTGTTTGGTGGATACACCAGGATTGCTATGCTTCTTGGTGGATAGATCAAGAAGTGATTTTATGTAATGGCCCTCAATGTCCCTGTAATTCTCCTTGACTTGAAGTCTACATTATCTGATATTAATATAGCCACCCTGCTTAATCCTGATTAGTGTTTTGATGGTATACCTTTTTTCACCCTTTTACTTTAACCTATCTAGATCATCATATTTGAAGAGAGTTTTTTGTAGACAGAATATGGTTAGGTCATGTTTTTTTAAAAATTAAATTTACCAATCTCTGTCCTTGAATCGATGCATTTAATGGAGTTATTGGCATTATAGGGCTTACGTCTACCATTTTATTTTTTATTTTCTGTTTGTTCTGTTTTGTGTTTCTCTGTTTCCCTTTCCTATCTTTTTTTGAGTTATTTGAACTTGTTTTTATAATTCCAGTAATTCTATTTATCTATAGATTTTTTTGAGTATATCTCTTTATATAGGTTTGTATGCAAAGATTTTCAGTGGCTTATATATCACATATTTGTGTATTTATGTGTGTGTTTGTGTATGTGTATATATGGCTTATTTCAGTCTCCTGATTCCACCAGCTTGAGTGATGTGTAGAAATCCATCTCTTTATTCTCCCATTTATAATTGTTTATGTGTTTCCTCTACACACATTGAGAATCACGTTAGTCAAGTGTTATAATGTTTGTTTCAACTTTCAAACATAATTTAGAAAAGTCAGGAAGAAGAAAATTAGTATTCATTCATATATTTTCTCTTTATCTTGTTCTTTCTTCTGTCCTAATGTTTCAAGAGCCTCTCATTTATTATTTCCTTTCTGTTTAGAGAACTTCTTTCCCCATTCTTTTAAGGTAGGTATGTGGGCAAGAAATTATCTCATTTTTCCTTCATTTGACAATGACTTGACTTCCCCTTCATTCCTGGAGGACATTTTCACTTACTATAGAATTCTAGTTGACAATTCTTTTATTTCAGTTCTTGAAAATATTGTGCTTCTTCATCTGGGCTCCACGTTTTCTAATAAGAAGTCTGCTGTTGTTCAAATTGCTTTTTTTCCTAAAGGCAAACTTTTCTTTCTCTCTAACTTCTTTCAAGTGTTTTTCCTTATTTTTGCTTTTTAGAGCTTTGACAATAATGGGCTTTTATATAGATTTCTTTGGATTTACCCTGTTTGGATCACATAGCTTCTTAAATCTATAAGCATATGTCTTTTGCCAAATTTGGTGAATTTTCAGCCATTATTTTCTGCAAATATTTTTAGCTACTTTCCTCCAGGGACTCTAATGACATAAGTATTACATCTTTTTTATTATTATGGTTCTTCAGGTCCCTAAGGCTCTGAACTTTTTTTTTTTTTCTTGTCTATTTCCCTCAGTTATTCAGCTTGGGTAGTTTCTCTTGTTCTATCTTCCAGCTCTGCTCTTGAGCTCATTCATTGAGTTTTGTATTTGGTAACTGTATTTTCTAAGTGCTAAAATTTCCATTTGGTCTTCTTTCTATCTTGTATTTCTTTGCTGAGATTTTCTATATTTTCATTAATTTCAAAGTTGTTTATAATTGCTCATTGGATCTTTTCACCATGAGTGCTTTAAAATCTTTTTCAGGCTGGACGTAGTGACTCACACCTGTAGTCCCAGCACCTTGGAAGGCTGAAGCAGGATGATTGCTTTAGGATTTTGAGACCTAGAATTGCCTAGGAGTTTGACACCAGCCTAGGCAACAAAGCAAGACCACATCTCTACAAAAAATACAAAAATTAACTAGGTATAATGTGCACCTGTAGTCCCAGCTACTTCAGAGACTAAGATGGAAGGATTGCTTGAGCCCGGGACATTGAGGCTGCAGTGAGCTATAATCATACCCTTGCATTCCAGCCTGGGTGACAGACAGCAAGGCCCAAAAAGTAAAATAAAATAAAATAATAAAATAGAATGCTTGTCAGATAATTCTAACATCTCTGCCATGTTGGTGTTTTTGTCTATTGATTGTTTTTTCTCATTTAAGTTGATTCTTAGCATAATGAGTGATTTCTAGTTACATAATACTGTGGGTATTATGTTATAAAACTCTGGATCTTATTTAAATCCTTTGTTTTATGTGGCCTTTTCTGATACCACTCTAATAAGAGTGGGGATGGGGGTCACTGCCTCATGACTGCCAAGTAGGGGGTAGAAGTACAGATTCCCTACTTGACCTGTATTGACACTGGAGTGGGAGTGATCCTCACTACAACCCGGAGGGATAGGAGCTACTGCCCTTTGTTGGGTCTCCACAGATAACACCTTGGCTGGGAGTGGCAGGAGTGCTTTGTCATTGTGCCCCACGTGGCCTCTGCTCACACCATGGGGAGGGGTATCCTTGCTGCTCCTGAGTGGTGGTGACGGTCCTGACGCTTCACTGATCCACCTCTGATAGGGGAAGGAAGGGCACCTCATTGCCGCCAGGTGAATTGGAAGTCCAGGATCCCAATGTGGTCTTCATTGTCATCTTGTGGAAAAGGGACCTCATTACCCTCTAGTGGGAATGAGAGTTTTGGCTTTCTCCTCCTTCTTCTCTGACATCACGCTGCTCAGGGCATTCGGGAAAGCTATTATGGTCCGGGCAGTGTGGAAATATGGCCTCTCCATTTAGCCTTTGGTGGCAGGGGGTGGAGAAGCAGACGCATTTTTTTCTATGGTGTTCGGCAGGAGTAAGTGGTCATTGTTTGAAAGCTTTTCTGTCTTTGTAGGCTGCCCTTTCCTTGTCATTTGTCTGGAGGGAGCGGAAATTTTATCTGGGTTGTTAGCCTTTCCAGGTGTTAGCCTGGCCACTATTCAGCCTGACATATGTGAGGCAAATAAAAAACGCAGGGTTGTTCCTCAGGCCCCAGTGTCCCCATGTCCCTGTTAGTCTTCCATCTCCATCTTTCAGAACCTTCCTGTGGTTGTTCTGCATACACGGTCCAGGACTTTTAGTTGCACTAAGTGGCAGGAATATGCAAAACTATTCCTACTCCGTCTTTCCAGATGCCCACGTTCCCTACTCCCCAAGTCACATTCTTGTATTTAGTTTCGATTTTTCACATTCTTGTTCTGGCTTTTGTTGAAACTTTAGGAATATTTACCATGTGTCTTCTGACAAAATTATATAAGGTAACAATAAATACAAAATAATTATAAAACCTGTGAGAGTCAAAAAATCCAAGAAAAAGGAAATATGTTTTCCCTTTGTTTTAATCAAGTCTTTATGTGGGCAGTGCAGCACGCAACCACCGCCTCCTGGGTCCATGCAATTCTCTTGCCTCAGCCTCCCAAGTAGCTGGGATTACAGATGTGCACCACCATGCCTACCTAATTTTTGTGTTTTTAGTAGAGATGGGGTTTCACCATGTTGGTCAGGCTGGTCTTGAACTCCAGACTTCAAGTGATCCCCCCACCTCGGACTCCCAAAGTGCTGGGATTACAGGCATGAACCACCATGCCTGGCCCCCAGACAATAACTTAGAAGCCAAAAAGAAATAGTTCTAGTAAATAAAAATGTTTATTTTATTTTATGTATTTATATATTTATTTTTGAGATGGAGTCTCCCTCTGTCACCCAGGCTGGAGTGCAATGACATGATCTCGGCTCACTGCAAGCTCCACCTCCTGGGTTTATGCCATTCTCCTGCCTCAGCCTCTCGAATAGAATAGCTGGGACTACAGGTGCCCACCACCACGCCCGGCTAATTTTTGTATTTTTAATAGAGAAGGGGTGTCACCATATTGGTCAGGCTGGTCTTGAGTTCCTGACCTCAGGTGATCCACCTGCCTCAGCTTCCCAAAGTGCTGGGATTACAGGTATGAGCCACCAATCCCGGCTGCTAGTTTGATCAGATAATAGTCTCTAAACTTTTTTTTATTTTTGAGTAGCACAGGAAAATGTAGCAGGACTTTCTAGCAAGAGAAAATGTTCACATAGTTTTAATAGCTAACATCTAACTAGATACAAGATAGGTGGCAGGACATCCGTCTCACCTAATTTCCAATATTGGTGTCTCAGTGGCAAGGCATTTACATTTTTGCTTTCCTGAATTTTTAATTGAAAAGGAGATTGAAATCTAAATTAATGTTTGGATAAAACAGCATCTAAATGATAATGAGCATACCTATTCATTTGTTTTAGGCAGTTGAGTATCATTTAGATCAAGATTAAACTGAGAACTCTACAATGTGATTTTCTACTTAACTTTACCCTCCTAGACACTGCTCTGAAGATGAGCTGGTTCTAGAACACACCCAATGTTTTGAAAGCCTTTAGATCCAGACACTCATGATTTTTCATTTTTAGTTATTTATGCTTCATTTACATAATCATTGCTGTCACTGGTTTGGATGTGTCTGAATTAATCAGACACTTTTAATATCAAAGTAATTACTTAAAACAGAAGAACATATAATTGTATACCACAAAATGCAATTTCTTCGCTTATGATATTGTAGTAGAGTTAGTGAAAGCTTTTGTTGGTCCTGTGGTTCATAAAGTACTTCATGCCAGAGTCTGCAATATCTATTGTTCATAAGAATTATTAAACTATTAAGGCTTATTCAAGGTTGCTAATAGCACATAGTCCATAACTTAATTGGTCATAAACAGATGACACTGATTCACTTCCTTTGACAAAAGTAATAAAATTAAAGCTATATAATTAAAAATTAGATAACAATGTACATACTCATAAGCACCGGCAGATCAGATTATCATACCATAGAAACAATGCAGAGTAAGTATGAAAAATTATAAAGTCCATAAGAGGTAGGCAGTTTGTTATTTGCAATTGGATGACACTGGGATCTTTTGAGAACAGTATTAAATGGATTTAATAAGCATCCAGGCATACCTGAACTTCCAATTGTGTTTTCTAATTAAACAAGATGAAATGCAGGAATAGTCTGTTCTGTACACAATGCTAGGTTTTGTGATAACTTTTACATGCATGGATCATCCAATTTAACTTCACAATCTCTCTCAGAATTTAAGTTTTGTTGTTGCTGGAGTGAATGCATTATTTTCTTTTTCCAAATTCTCCCAATAAGTAAGCTCCAAAATAAAATCAAGTTCTGCTGACTCCAGCATTGCCTGTTATGCTGAGTCTAGTCCAAGCTTTTTTATTTGCTATACAGTGGAAACAGTTATGATGCTCTCTGACAACAACAATAACAACAAAAATGCTTGGCTATATCACTTCTCTTCCAAATCTATTTTAGAAAAGTATAAACAAATTAGTAATTTTATAAGAAAGATTTTTTTTTAAAGAAGGAGAAAAGAAGAAGAAATCACCTGTAATTTTAGTGTAACCACCAAATATTCTTTCATTTCTGGGCATGTCTGAGTCAGAAACAGCAGTTCTTGGCAGGTGAAGTGGCTCACACCTGTAATCCCAGCACGTTGTGAGGCCAAGGCAGGTGGATCACGAGGTCAGGAGGTCAAGACTAGCCTGAGCAAGATGGTGAAACCCCTTCTCTACTAAAAATACAAAAATTAGCCAGGCATGGTGGTGGGTGCCTATAATTCCAGCTACTCAGGAGGTGGAGGCAGAGAATTGCTTGAACTTGGGAGGCAGAGGTTGCAGCAGTGAGCCGAGATCCCAGCACTGCACACCAGCTTGTGTGACAGAGCGAGACTTCGTCTCAAAAAAAAAAGAAAGAAAGAAAGAAAAAAACAGAAATAGCAGTTCTTTTGTATCCACTGGTGCCTTTCTCACAGTAATATTTTCCAAGTGCCAGTCAAGACCTTGCCCTTTTTCACATCCACTGTTTGCAAAAGTGCAAAGGCAGCTGCTTCTGTTCTAAACACATCCACCTGCCAGAGTTTACACCATGGTTAACAAAGACAAAATCTTCCTCTGTACCCTGAGAGACGCTTGGCCAAACTTTCATTCTAGGAAAACTAGCTGACTCCAGACTGGGTGCTGAGTCATAAGCTCCAGCCTCCTCTCTTTGTGAGATAAACTAGAAAACTTATATTATGAACATTTTACATACTAGTGGATGTGTAAGCCTTTCCAGGGAAAACATCACCAACTCTCCACAGAGTTAGAGTTTCAATGATTAATGCAAGAACCTTTCATCAGAAACCTCTTGGAAGAGGTGTTTCCAAAAATCAAGGAAACCACAACTCAATCCATCAGTGGTTCTGACTTTTAGAGTGTACGGGCCAATGATGTACCACCTAAAATGAAGACATAGACACCCTTGCCATTAAGTTCTTCCATTTAAAATTCAATCTAAACTGGTCACTAATTGAGATTAACCAGACACATTATTGGCAGGAGAAAAGCAGGCAGAAAAAATGAACAAATATATATTGAAGGCCATTATATGTATTTTTATCATTTAATTCTCATGACAGTCCTATAAGATTGATATTTTTCTACTTTGCCAATGAGACTATAGTCTCAGAGAGATTAAATAATTTGCCAAAATTTGAAAATTTGGTCACTTAGTAAGTGACCAAAAATACAGAAACAACATTAAGAGTTTTCAATTATTAAGCATCTTCAACTGTGTTAGATACTGTGAGTGTAGTCCTTACATAACCCTGCAAGTTATTTCTCATTTGACAGATGAGTAAGTTAAGACTCAAAGGGGTTAAGTGATTTGTCCAGTCAGGACTCTGGGCAACTGAAAGTCTTACGGTGACCAAGTCACGACTCTGAGGGATGCTCTGCCTGACCCCAGAGCTCATTATTCCTCCACTAGGTCCCACTGCTTTCTATCTGCATGACTTCAAGACATACTGCTTGCCATGGTGTCACCGTGATTCCCGGCTGCAAATGCTTGTAATAAAAAATATCAAGTGTAGAATCTCTGAGCTCTGTGTGGCAGCTCAACTTAATTTGAAAGCCACACATTATTTCTGAAAAAGAAATTTTGAGCGGTTTGCTAGTAAAATATAAGGCAAAGAAGTGGGAATACAACTTGCATTGCCCACTTCATGTTGATTTGTTGCTTCTAAAGCAATTACCATTCTGGGAAGAGGAGGGAGCTGTCGGTTTGGGGGAGCCCAATGTGAATTTCAGTCTAGGCTGCTCTCAGTGACTTAACTTTCTCATCTATAAAATTATGTGATTTGATTTAATAATAAAACTAAGATTCTTCCAAGTTTTAGAAAATGCTATTTACAATATCTAATGAAGCAGGGCTGCTGTTATACCATTTATAATGGGTTTCACTCTGAAATATATAATGTATAACAACCTTAGTGTTCCTTAGTAAATTAACCACTCTTCTCCAAAAGAAGAAAAAGGAAAAACCCAAATTCCTTTCTAAACTTTAAAGCACCCTGAGAAAATCACTTGAAGATTTTTTTGTATATATGTCACTATTCACAAAACAAAATGAATAGTATAAACCTGATGCTTTAGGCAAGGGAAGGCACTCAATGTATGTTTTAAAGGCAACAGGTAGTAAGTCCAAAAACACTTTATCAATTTGGAACATTTTTACAATAATGGTTTGTCATTTCATTTAAAGAAATTTCAATATTAAGTATGATTCCTTAAGTAGTTTGTTTTATCCCAGAATACAGGATTGTCTGTTGTTGCCAAGACACTGATAGCAGGTGACAATCAAACCTATGGCAGCTAATCTTTGAGCACAGAAAAGTGAGCATTAGATATGGAAAGTAGTGGTCAAATAGCTGCACTTATAGATATCACACAGAATCGTGTAAGCAACACAGAATAAAAATGAACAAACTTCCTCTCTACATATTCATATGAAACATTCAAACAGAGAACAATTATAAAAAGTAACCAAAGTTACTTTAATCTTTTAAAGTAATTTAATCTTAAAGTAGTTATTTAATCTTTTTATTTATTTCTGTGCTCTTGTGGGACTTACCCACTCAATACCTTATTTGTTGGGTATATGAAGGCTACCATGAAGTATCCCTGAAGAATTTGGCAATAGAAGAATTCTGAGAGTGAAGAATAAAATCAAAATATAATGAATTGGAAAAGAAATCTAGAAAGTCATCTTGGAAAGAGATGATGGCTGTTACACCAGCATGGTTTGATTGCAGCTGAACATTGACACAATGTCTGCTTGTCAACAAGAAGAGGGTATGGCCATCCATGAAGACAGCAGCAGAAGCCATGGCTGCTATTTCTAGAGCTGTCTGTAGCCATGTCAGCATCCCAGGAGTGTGTGTGGCATAACGGAAAATAAATGTTTGGTCTTTGTCCCCAGTTGCTGGCACAGAGCTCCTAAAATCCTTGAAATTTCCCAAGTGATAAGGATGATAGAACCTCTTGTCTTAGTCCTACCAAGCCCCTATCAACCACACCTGAGTTTATGCTAATGAGGTGACTCTTGGTGGGCGCCTAGATAGTGTTAGGATGAGAGCCGGTCACCGGAAAAACCAAAATGTAATTAAAGAATTGAAATTGTCAGCCCATTCCTCAACCTCTGGGGATGGGAGAGGAGCTGAAGATTGAATCACCAATGGCTAATGATTTACTCAATCATGTGTGTATGTAATGCAACCTCCATAAAACCCCCGAAATGATGGTACAGAGAGCCTCTGGCTTGGGGAATGCATAAGGTACTGTGAAGGTGAAACACTTGGAGAGGTCATAAGAGCTCTGCATGGCCTCCTCACTCCCCTTACCCCTTGTATCGCTTCCATTAGGCTGTCCTGAATTGTATCTTTCCTAATAAACCAGTAATTGTAAGTATTTCCCTACATTCTGTGGGTTTCTCTAATGAATTATGAAAATGAAGAAGGGTCATGGGAGCCTCTGGACTTATAGCTGTGACAGACAGAAGTGCAGGTATCCTGGGGAGCTGATAGCTAAGGCAAGGGCAATCTTCAGGTGAGCCTGTTAACCTGTGGGGTCTGCACTAGCTTTGGATAATTAGTGTATTATTCTACTTGAGCTTCCATAGGAAAATACCATAGACTGGGTGGCTTAAATAAAAAGCAATATACTTTCTCACAGCTCTGGAGGCTTGAAGTCTAAGATGAAGGTGCCAGCAGGGTTGGTTTCTGGTGAGGACTCACTTCCTGGCTTGCAGACAGCTGCCTTCTCCCTGTGTCTTCATGTGGCCTTTCTTTGGTGCATGCATGTAGGGAGAGAGAGAGAGGCAGACAAATCTCTGGTGCTTCTTCTTATAAGGACACTAATCCTATCATATCAGAGTCCTAACTTTAATTACTTTTTTTACTCCACATACAGCTACACTGAGGTTCAGGGTTCCAATGTATGAATTGGGGAAGGGACACAAATATTCAGTCCATAACAGCTAGTGTCTGAGAACTGGATAATTGGTGTTGGAAAATATATTATATGTTTGATGTCAGGGAAAAAACCACTCAGGATGGAAACAAAAGTAATCTTTGGGAAAAAAGCTCATCTTCTGATTGGAAAAGCATGCCTATGGGCTCTTTTGGTTGGAGATATGGTGGAGGAAGTAGTTTGGAAAGATAGGATGAGATCATGAGAAGCTTAATTGCTCTTTAGCTCCCGTTACCATGGCGCATCCAGTGCCTCAGCCTTTCAGTACTTTGGCCTCTTTCTGCAAAAAGATTTTCTTCTCTCCACCTCAGCCAACACTCTCAAAGTCACTCCCTGAACTACTCATGCCTTGAAACTGATCCACCCCTGAGTATTCCACATACTCCCACAGCTGCCTTGCCTTTCATGGCCTTCCTACTTGTTCCTGCTATGTGGTGTTTCAGCTGCAGTGGGTCTTCAAGAAAGCCTCAGCTGTGTCCCAGTCATCCAACTTTCCCTTCCGCTGTCCTTGTTTCCTTCTTTATCCAACTTTGATTCCATAGTCCTCCTTTTAGAGACAGTTTGGTCAATATCCGGACTGTCTTTTCCTTCTTTTCATCATGGCCTTCTGGAGAAAACCTGGATTAACCCTTCTATCTGCTTTCTTCCCATCTACTCTTCATCTTCACCACCCCTGCAAGAACACTGCAAAGCACACTGTGGTGTCACTGCTGGCTGAGGACCACCAGCTGAACCTGGACCCAACATACTGCATCTCTCCACCAATTCCAGTGACCACGTCAAAATGTTTCCATTTTCCTCCAACCTACAACTCAACCTAACTACTCTCTCACTAAGCAAACACTTAACCTTCTACTTAGAAAAAGCTGAAGCTCTCATTTGAAATACTCTTTACCATCCAAACCTGTCACCCAACCTGTGTCTAGAAACACCCACGTTCATCTAGGCATGGTGACTCATGCCTATAATCCCAACACTTTGGGAGGCTGAGACGGGAGGATCATTTGAGTCCAGGAGTTCGAGACCAGCCTGGGCAACATGGCAAGACTCTGTCACTACAAAAAATACAAAAATCAGCTGGGCATGGTGGCATGTGTCTCTAGTCTCAGGTACTCAGGAGGCTGAGGTGGGAAGATCGCTTGAGCCCCGGAGGCAGAGGTTGCAGTGAGAGGAGATTGTGCCACTGCACTCCAGCCTGGAAACACAGTGAGACTCTATCTCAAAATTGAAGAAACACCCACTTTGTTCCTGCCGTGTTTCAGCAGAGTCCCTCCTGCTATCCACAGGTAATCCCTGCACCAGTGTTTTAAGCCTCAGGGACCTGAAGTCATCAATTATTCTCTCTCTAGTATAATCCATGTCTATCAACCTTATTATTGCCATCTTCATTTAAACTCCCCCAACTAAATTACATAAATGATAACAAAAAACCTTTCTTTATCACACATCACTGTCTAAACACTCTCCTTTTGCTTTGCTTGTGCTTTATAGAAAGCTTCTGGTGAACAAGTTGTTCATGAACTGCTGGTTCTTACAGCTCACATTTAGACCCTTAGCTCTTCTCATCTCCCCTTGACTCTTTGTACTGTCTTCCTAGACAATCTCATCTACCCTTAACTACCTCTTCAAGTCAAATATTGCTTAAATAAGTATATCCCAGATCTCACTCCTGAGCTCCAGTCAACATATCCGGCCAATAACCCCAATTGGATGTCTCAGAGTCATCTCAAAGTCAACATGACCGACATTCACCCCATGACTTTAGCCTCTAAATTCTGCTCTTCTTTGAGAATGTCCTATTTCAATTTAATGATACTTTCATCTTTTCAGATATGCAATTTCAAGTCTAGGGATCATGCTTCTGGCTTTTCTCTCTTTTACTGATAATCTCCAAATCCATCACTGATTTCTATTGATATTCTCCCCTTAATAATTCTCAAATCCTTCCCTGTCTCTCCACTTTGGTTGGCAGTTGTTCCTAATTCTAACATCCATCATCTCTTGATTGGACTATCTTGTTGTACAGACTCTGGTCCACCTCCAGCTCATTCTCCATGCTGCAGGTAAAGTGACTTTTTTATTTTTATTTTTTCAAATCTCGAATCTGAGCTTTAGCAATCCTCTAAATTCCTGCATAGTCTGGCCTCTCTGCCTCTCCCACTGGCCTCACTGTGTGGGCTCACACTATTCTCCTCCACCCCTCTGCTCTTAGTCACACTAGACTTCTTAGATTCCCATGTGATCCAGGCACCTTCCCATGCAGTGCCTTCCTCTGCCTGAGGGGCTGTGCCTCTCCACCTGCCCCTCTCTCTAGCTTTTAATCCTGCTTGTCCACTGATTGGTATTTCATGACTCCCTGCCAGAGGAGTCCTCTTGTGCCCAGATCCCATTGTTAAATGTTCCCAAATGCCATGTTTCTTTTCTTGCAACACTAACCTCACTTTGTAATCATGCACTCATTCGTAAAATTATGTTTATGAATACTTCCTAAGAACATGGGCCATATTTGTTCCTCCCCCTCCATAGTATTTGGTACACAGTAGGCATTTAATAAACATTTTCTGGAAATGATAGCACCATCATAGAATGTGGCTGGAATTTTTCTCTGGAGAAGGAATTTTGTTATTGTTTTTACATATGAGTTGGAGAGGGTAGCTTGAGAACTTTGGGGGCTGAAGAGAGCAAGAGAGAAGATAGAAAAGAGGCTTCGAATCTGAGTAGGATAGGAGTTTCAACAACATGTTGGTGGAGAAATTGCCACTAACGGATAGTCTGTGATGGACCATGGTCAGTGCTCTTTGGGAGCAGTGATATCTGGTTGATTATTTTTTCCTTTCCTGTTTTGAAATTCCCTTGACAGATTTCCTGCAAACTAGTTAACCAGTACAGTCAAGTGACCCTCTTGTAAGGGAGAAAGAGGAATGATGTAGTGATTGGACTGAACTAGTGCTAGCTAAAGCAACATACAGGGATAGTAATAAGATGGCACGCAGTGACTAGCAAGGCAACTTGGGAGTAGTTTAGAGTGAGAGATAATAAATGGCAAGCAGGACAAGAAATTCTCAGAAATATTTGAGAGGTGGCTGAATTCTTTATAGTCACGCCATATAGGAGCCATAAAGTATTTTAAATTTGGTTATTAAAAGGAAGATGTGATCTCAGAAGATTATAAAACTCAGAATAATCATGTTATACAAAGAGGAAGAATAGCTCAAGATTCAAATATTGCTGGTGCCTGCTCATTCAGCCAATAGGCTCAAGAATGTTATTCCACTGGCAACTGACAACCATGGAGATGAATTCATCAGACTATCTTAATCTGATACCATTAAATATTCAAATCATTTATTGATTTTCCCTTGATCTGACTCCAGGCTTATCCAGCAAACTTTTGATTATATCTGTTTTTCCATAGGAGATAATCAGGAGACACTGCCCTTCAGTGTTTATGACAGTTCATTTCTCACTGTGAGTTAATACATCGATGTTCTGATTTTATCCATCAATCTCACGCATGCATTTATTTTTAGATAAAACTACTCTCCATTTGTGGTTGGAACCAACTTTCAAAGCTAACAGGTAGAGGACATTGAACAGTCTACCAAGGAAAAGCCATCCTCTGCAGCCTTGTCTAAATGGGGCCTTTCCCAAAGGCTCCTCCTCTTTCTCACATGAGTATTGTCTCTGTTCCTCTCCCCTGCATACAGGATCTGTGCTTAAAAAAAAAAATTGTTATGAAAAGAAGTATAAACATGATCTCTTAATTTAAGAGTTTACAGCCCAGTTAGGAAGAAGACACATCTTTACAAGTACTTTCATTTATTAAAAATATTTAGTAACTGAATGGTACTATACAAGAAGTGACATAGAAAATAATCACTAAAACAAATAAAAGTAACTTTAAAATAAGGTAAAATAACTGCATGTGTGATTCAAAAGCAGGCAGTGAATTTCAGTTAAAGAAATCAGAAGCAGCTCCACAGAGGATGTGAACATTGAGTTCGACTTGAAGGAGGAGACAAATTTCACTAGGAAGGGGATTTTAGAAGACCAGAGAGAGCAAGAGTAGAGAGGAGAACAGGGTGAGTTCCGATTCTGCAAGAAAACCAAAACCCCTTGTCATGGGCTAAACTGTCTCCCTCCCCAACTCACATGCTGCCGTCCTAACCCCCAGGACCTCAGAATGTCACCTTATTTGGAAATAGTGTTGTTGCAGATGTTATATTAAAATAATGCCATTAGTGTGGGCCCTTATTCAGTATGTCTGGTGTGCTTATACAGAAAGGATTTTTAAACCAGAAAGACGCATATGAAATATGGCCATCTACAAGCCAAGGAGACAGGCCTGGAACAGATCTTGCCCTCACAGCCCTCAGAAGGAACCGCCCCTGCCAACACGTTGATTTTGGACTCCTGGACTCCAGAACTGGGAGGTAATAGGTTTCTACTGCACTTTGTTATGGCAACTCCAGCAAACCAGTACACTATTCTCATAGGCGCTCCAGACATGGAAGTCCTGGGAAATAAGACCAGATAGGTGTGTGGGTGGGTTTTAAAACGGGTCATAAATGCCACACAGAGAATTTATTATTTTATTCTAAGTGTGACAAAGGATAGGGAAATAACTGTTTACCAATCTCTTACTTGTTAACAAGTATTGTTAAACAACTTTATCCCATTTGTTTTTCACAAGAACCCCTGGAGAAAGTGTTAATAACACAGATATAAACAGAAGCAAAAACCATCAGAAGTAAATTACCCAGTGGCACTCAAAAAATGTGCAGTTGAGTGAGTGAAGAAGTAACAACGCTCTGCCCTTGCTTGGGCTCAACCACTCCAAAGTCTTAGCACAGTATCCTCCACTTGGTAGGCATCCCATAATATCTCCCGAGCAGGTTGCCAAATGTTTTGACTCTTTCCAAAGTTCCCATAAATATGTGAGGAATAATAAATTTCCTACTATTTCAAGGTCAGTATCTCAAAGAGGTAGATCTGCTTCCTCCATTTTAATAGTAAGTTCATGTGAAATAAAAAGTTATATTTCAGACCAAAAAGCATATTTCCACAACTATAGCTCCATATGTGCCCTGCCTACGTGCCTTATCTTCTTTTTAAAGAACATCAATTCTTTGGTTTCTAATTCCTATTCTCCACTAGACAAAAAATAGGGCCAAGGCAAGTCTAAGAAAAGGTTTGTCTTTGGTACCACCCCCCGCATTCTTATGCATTCCGCATCTTCTCCTTCTCCAGCATTTGCCATCAGGCTAGGTAGAAACTGGGCGAAGCCTTGAGAAACCTTTTCTTTTGTCAGTAAAACACGTTTTACTAAAAGACTCCTCTATTCTATGTAAGCCCACTCTGCTGGATAGAAGGATAATATATTGTCACGTAGATCTTGTAAATCCTGTTGTAATCAAACAAGAAGAGAAAGTCCTCCCATCCAGAAAAGGAAAACCACTGACTTTCTTACTCCTTTCTGAGAAACGCGATGGAACTCTGTCCATTCTACATAGCATTCCTGAATAGTGCTAGGGAGAGGAGCACTGGTGACAGATTAACATGTAAATGCTCATTAAAAGAACCAGCTTGAACCCATGCTGGGTCTGTTCTGAGTCTTCTCTGTACTGTGGAAGATTGATAGGGGTAGGTGCCACCATATGAGAAACTAAGGAGGCTCTTGGACAAGAAAGAAATAATTCACCCCAAAGGAAGCGAAAGTGGGGGTGCTCCAGGCAAGGTCAAAGGCTGGAGAGTGAAGAAGGATGTGAAACCGGGGTGCTGCCTATTGCCCAGATTTCCTGAGCACTAGGGAAAGAAGATAGTCATACAAGAATGACGGAAGCCGAGAGTTTTTCCAAATCACTCTGGCATCGGCATAATGGTCACTGTGGCAGCCCCAGCACTGAGGCTGAGGCAGTCTGGTGCCTGTGGGCAGGAAATGAGGCTGCGGCGGATGCCACAGGAGTCCCTGGGAGGGCGGCTGCAAAGCCAGAATGCAGCCCTTGATCAAACAGTTCCTTTTTCCTTGCCCAGTAGGAGCTGCAACCGCTTCAACTGCGTCTTTCAGTCTCCAAGGACAAGAGCCTCGCTGGGCTTCTGTCTCACTTGCAATGAGCTGGAGCTCTCAAGAAGTCAGGAAAATGGTACACTTTGCCGGTAGACGTGAGCTCTTCCTTTAGATCTCACAGAAGCCCACCCTCTGGGGACGCCCAGACTTGTTGAAGGACGCCTGAAGCCAAGCGCGCTCCAGAAGAGCAGGCAGGGGCTGACTAGACAAGGTGATTCTGTTTGTGCCGGGAACTCCCTAACTCCCGCTGCACTGGGCTTATGTTTGTGGAACAGACAGGCGCATCTCTCCACCTACTGGCCTCCCCTCGTTGCCCTTTCTCCATATCTGGTATGGCTAATCTCCCGCCATTCAAGTCTCAATTAATTTCAGCCTTTCAGAGTCACCTTTCCTGGCTCTCCACCCAACAACCAGCCCCTTCCGATGACAACTGCCCCTCTGGAGTCTTCACATCACTTAGAAATACGGCATTTTAACATGTATGTCTACTCTGTTGATTATTGCTATTTATTATCGTGTTTTATCAACTGTTTCTCTCTTAGTGAATTTAAGCTCCGAGAAAAGAATCACCTTGCCTGTCTTTTTTTTTTTTTTTTTTCTTTTCTTTTCTTTTCTATTTCTAGTGTGTAACACAGTGTTGGGAAAAAGGCAAGCCCTAAGTAAGAATTTGTTGGCCTTGTGAATTCTTACCATGTGGTAGTTGTGCTGAGTATCCCTTTGCATGGGATAAACATGCAAAGCAATACACTTATTTGACCTCTTATTATAGATTGGGCATCTAGAGTTATCCTGAGATTCAAGGTGAATCGGATTTCTTAAAGCCAAGGCAGCAGCACTGTTGGGGATTAGAGAGTAGCCTGGATGTAGGGTGGGGGTCCTGGAGTGCAGGGACTCCTTTGTACCATCTCTCCCTATTTCACAGACATTAGCTGTGTAGGGGCGGTGGTGGTGTTCAGAAGTCCTGCCTGCCCTGTTGCAGGTGGATGCAGGAGCAGCTGGTATATGCAGCCAGGCAGGTGGGTACAGGTGGGTAGAGGAGCTGCTGGAAGCCTTGATCGGGTAGCATCTTTACTCTCTCTTGGTTGGCACTAAGTAAGTACCTCCTTGGAGCCCACAAGCCCCTCCCTTGCTAGCATTTCTTCGTGCAGCAGTTACCATGGCAGCGACCTGCCTGGCTGACGTCTAAATATAGTGATAAAAGATTTCATCTGCTCTCAACTACTAAAAGACAAATTTGAGGAGCAAAGAAGAAAAAAATAAATATTCCTGTGCCATTTTTGGGGGGGGGAGTGGGGAAGAGGGAAGGTTATATTTTAATTAGATGTAAAAAAAGAATGATTTATGTCTTTTTATATTTAAGAGGTTATTTGTTGCATTATCATATTGATGTTATATTAAAGTTTGGTTTTTTAAAAGGATTTTTTTTTTCGGGGAGGAGAAATAAACAAACAACTGTATTTCAGAATGACTGTTTTAGTAACTCTCAAGTAGGTAACTCATATGAGAATAACCCAGGAGAAATACCCTGTGATAACTCAAAACATTTTAGATGAAGGGGAAAAATACACATCTAAAAGAAAAAAAGGAATCTGTCTATCCAAAGCTACAGCCTAAAGATAGAAGAGGCATTGCATTCCTTCATGGCCACAGAAAAACCTGTGCATTCAGGGGCACTCCAGAGAAGGAGCAGCCAAGATGACAATGCTTTACAGTGGTGATGCTTATTAAGGGCCCCTGGATGCAATAGAAGGATCTGTTCCTTTTCTTGTCCAGAATACTGAGCAACAACTCAAACTTTGAGAGAACTCACAAAATGTGAAGTGCTCAGTAAGAAAAGATAGTGTTGTTAAATTACTAAATTCAGTACCAGTTTGGCTCTGGAGGCATACACTGTTCAAGTAAAGCAGATTAATTTACTTATAAAGCCTTTTGAACAGCATGCCAAATAAGTTATCTGTTTATATAGGGAGGTCCTTCCCAGCCCACCTGGGGAGACGCCATGGTTTATGCAGGAGCCATGGGCTTAGAGTCAGAACCCTCAGGCCACAGAAGTGGGCTCTGTCTGCTTATCTCTTATCCCCAGGCTAGCTCCAAGCCTGGCATGCAAGGAGAACCTCATAATCAAGTGTCAGGCATTCAGTGAATGTTGAAAGAATCTAAACTACTGTCCTTCTGAGGCTAGTCCTGATGGTAAAATGAGGTGTGGCCAATGCTGTAACTCAGCACTGTGCAGCTCTGATGTAGGTTAATGCCACTGTAGGGAGGAGTTAACTTGAGCTGCCTGCCCTAGGGAATCTAACTCTAATGTCTTAGAAAGGAATGGTTTCAGAAGCAGAGAATGGAGCCTGTGAGCCAGGCCCATCAGCACAGTGGGTGTGAGAGGAGCTCTGGAATGGGATTGTTTCCTGTGAGAGCTGCAATGCGCTGGGCCAATATCCTTGTCTGCAATGGTTATAGAGTCTGCAGAGGTGCTGTTGGCAGGCTGGCCTTGGACGCTTCAGATCCTGTCCTTCAGATGCTCTGTTTATATACATCCTATTGCATGTGGCTGCCTCGATGGTGAATTGGGTGGGCGCAGTGTTCACGTGGGTGCACCACATTGTCATCCTTACTTCACTCATCTTTTCCACGGGGTCTCACACCAACCCAAATATCCTGCCTGCACCAAAGTTTCTACCATCAAAAAGAAAAATTTTAATCAGACATAAGATGAATGAGATCAGGAGCTCTAGCATACAGCATGGGTGGTAGAAAATGTGTTCATTAATTTGATTCTGATCATCAATACACAATGTATACATATATCAAATCACCATGTTGTCCCCCTCAAATATGCACAGTCTTTACTTGTCAATTAAATACTTTAAAATAAAAAAACTGAAAAGTTAATTTCCACCAAGATATTAATCACTTAGTATATCTCAACACCAAGGAACATTTACTTTTGAAAAGATAACAGAAAATAGGGCAATATTTAATCCAAAACACTAAATTGCTAATTGTCTCTGTAGCTATTTCTCAACATATGCACACAGTGATTAAACTATTCTTAGCAAGCATACAGCTGGAGGGAGGAACTAATCACATTGACTTCAGCCAGAGGACAGTCATGTATGGGAAGAGGAGTGAAGCCCCCGGGCTTGGTGAAGACTGAAAGTGGACTTTTGGGAAACATCTCAATGTAGCCATCATTGACTCCTTTTTTGTTTGTTTGTTTGTTTTCTGTGATTCCAGTGTTACCTACATGCAATCTCAATTTATTATTTAGTACATCCTTAACTGAGGTTCTGTTTCTTTTTTAGGAGAAGTGGGAGAATTAAGATAAATATGAGCACTGTGTTGAATTCTTTTAAAAATCCTCATGCCAAATCTGTCCCCCATGCCCTTTTTTGCACCTGCAATTATTTTCCCAACTAGGACTCTCATGTGGTAACTCCAGCTCTGGCCTGCCCATTATTCTTTAGTTTCATATGTTCAAAACCTTAAGTAGTGTCTCACTTGCTTACCTTACCATCACCCCAAACTCATATTAACGTAAAACCTGACTTAAAATCTGTGTCCACAAGTCTCTCTTCTCAATACTGCCATTTTTTATCAACTGTCCTATCCTACCGTAGAACCACTTTGATTTATATTTTTAATGGTTTTTTTCCTTCAATATTTATTAAAGTTTGACCACTTTCTTTCTAGTTCAGTGCCGGTTATTGGGCCTTGAATGACTTCAGAAGTTCCAAGAGGGGGCCCACCTCTCTTCCAGTCAGCCCACAAGCTCTGTGGGGAGCCTCCTCCTTGCTCCTTGTGCTATGCTCAGCACCATGGACAGTGCCGGGCACTCGCAAATCGTGCAGCCTCTAATTCAGACTTTTAAAGTATTCTTCAATTGAGGCTATACAGAAGATGTTCATTATACAAATTTAAGCTTTTATTTTATTTTAGACTGCATCCTCAACAGTGTATTCTTTCTTTTTTTCAAAATCTTCTAATTTGTGACTAGCACAATTACACTACATTGCAATTTTTTGGTACTGTTTTATGTTAAATGAGTATAGCAAAATATATCAGAATTTTTGTAACATTGCATTTTTTTTAGCTTTTATTACACAATGAATCTAAAAAAAAAAAGAGTTGGCTGAGGTCTCTCCCATTGTCTGAGAGGCCCTGGCCTCAGCTGCTCTCACATTTTTATTAGCTTATGGTGTCTTGAGTGCATTACTCAGAGGAGTTCATAAGGTTCTGGTAATTGTGTACAGCTTGTACCCCATCATGCTTGTGCTGCAGTTCACATTCTGGGCAAAGTCAGGGCTCAGGAGCATCATCTGACATAAGTGCTCTAAGAGCTGAAATGTTGACCTGATCAAATCTATTTTCTCTGTTTTGGTCGACTCTCCTTCCCCTACTGGCTCACTCACAGGCAATTATCTTTCCTGCCTCTGAGCTTTTGCCCATGTCATTTCCCAATTTAAACAACCTCTCTCCATCAGTTTTCAAAATACCCATTCAGGTCTAATGCCCACCCAGACCTCCAAAGACTGCTGTAGATCATTCACAATCATACAATATGGTCAGAGAATGTTGCATATTTGATATTCTTCTTTTTATATAATTCTTTGCTTCATGCTTATAGTTTTGACCCCCAAAAGCATTCCAAGTGTCCTTGAAGTAAAGAGCTATTCATTCATTTATTTAACAAGCACACATTCTAAATCATTTATCTTCCTGGTCAAATGGAAGAAAAGGCACTGAACAAATAAACATACTTATGGATCCAGGGTTATAAATGGTGATAAGCAAAAAGGAATTGAACCAGATATTATGAGCAAAACATATTGACTGAAGATGTGATTAAGAGAGAAAATGACAGACAATGATGTAGTGTAATAAATCAGGGGTGGGGAGATTCTGAGAGAGTCTTGGAAGTCACTATGAAGAGTATAAGATTTTATTCTGAGGACACAGGAGGCCAATGAACGGATTTAAGAGAGAGAGTGACATGATCTTTTATGCATTCTGTCACATATTTCTATGAAGCAATAGCCCAACTTGAAATACACGGTAAAGCTTACTATTCAGTCCCCGTGAAAGAAAAGACAGCAATGGTGACTGTGTTGAGTTAGCACGGAGTACTTTTAGAAGACCACACTCAGTAGTGGCCTCTACTGTTATAAGGGAACAGACTGGAAAAGACTGCAACTTGCTGTTTTGCATTCCTGTTTTCCCTGTCTACCAAAATATCTTATCAACTTAAATATTTACATAAATGGTTACAGTTCATAGATTCAGGCTCCAGTCATTACTCCTAAACAAATTTTATTTTGAACAGAAATTTTATCAGAAGTGATTTTAACATGTTTAGGCTCTTTAATGAGTTGAAGCAACTTATGTCTCTTTCAGTTAAGAATAAAACTAAACACATGAAAAGTGTATTATCCTCTCTTCATGCTCTTCAAAGATGCAGCTAAGCTGAAATTATGTGATATGTATGGTTCATCTGTATATTGAAGTCTGTCTTTCTTCATCCATTCAGATACATAGATCAGCCATGACGACTCTTTTCCTTCATTCAATTGACAAGTAGGTATTAAGCAACGATGTGATGTATAAGAACTGTTCTAAATGTTCCTGGGGCAAAATCCTGTAAATGGACCACAGAATGTATAATTCTGCAAACACTTTGCCTGACTTACCTCACCTATTTGTGGATCCTGAATTTGATTTTCATTGTTACTATCTATGAATATAAAACTGAATGTGAAATTTATTTATTTATTTATTTATTTTTATTTTTTATTTTTAATTTTTTTATTATACTTTAAGTTCTAGGGTACATGTACATAACGTGCAGGTTTGTTACATATGTATATTTGTGCCATGTTGGTGTGCTGCACCCATCAACTCATCTGCACTCATCAATTCATCATTTATATCATGTATAACTCCCCAATGCAATCCCCCCCCCCCCCCCCCCCCCCCCCACCCCCCCAC
>NW_016809071.1:714851-723176 GCF_001698545.2 Rhinopithecus bieti
TAGCTGGGACTACAGACGCCCGCCAGGTCGCCCGGCTAGTTTTTTGTATTTTTAGTAGAGACGGGGTTTCACCATGTTAGCCAGGATGGTCTCGATCTCCTGACCTCGTGATCCGCCCGTCTCGGCCTCCCAAAGTGCTGGGATTACAGGCTTGAGCCACCGCGCCCGGCCTAGAACACTTTTTTGAATGCCAATGCAACTTTCAAGATGAAAATCCCATTTTGATTACCCTTAAAAATGCTTCAGCTTCTAGTCTTGGAAACATTTTACTTGATAGCTACCTGGAACTTGGGCAAAATGGCAAATACTCCTTTTAAATATCTTTCTTCTGTCAGGGTAAGCTGCTGGTTTAGAAAAATGTACAAATAAATAAAAATAAGTATCTTCCTTAACTTACTAGCCCAAAGACGGAATATTTGGTCATTCATGGAGTTCATCAATCTATTTAATACTATTATGTTATAATTTTCACCATATAGTAGTTTCATGCATTTTATTTTGTATTAAACAATTCCACTAGTTTCCAAATGCTGTTGATCAACATGTAATAGTTTATTATAGCATAGTGGTTAAGAGTGTGGCTGTTGGAGAAAGTGGATTTGGGTTAAAGTTAGGGATAGAGTTGTTCAGATTTAGGCTTAGGTCTGGGGTTAAGGTTGTGTTTACGGTTAGGTTTAAGGTTGGGGTTCAAACCTTGGTTTTTAACCTTCTAGCTATACTTTATCACCAAGAGCAAGATATTTAACTTAATTGTCCCTGAGTTTCCTCATTTACAAAAAGAGGATGATAGCACCTAAATTATATAATTCTTTGCAAATTTCAATGTTTAATATATACAACGTGTGCCTGGAACGATGGAAGAACTCAACACAATTAATTTTTCTACTGTCAAATTTGAATCTGACAACACTAGACCCAATCAATTCGTGTTCTGAGATAGCATCTCACTCTGTTGCCCAGGCTGGGGTGCAACCGTGATGTGATCTCAGCTCACTGCAGCCTCCATCTCCCAAGTTCAATCAATCCTCCCACCCAGGCCTCCAGAGTAGCTGGGACTATGGGTGTGCAGCACCATGCCCCACTAAATTTTGTAGAGATGGGGTTTTGCCATGTTGCCCAGGTGGGTCTCAAACTCCTGAGCTCAACCAATCCACCCACCAGGTTCTCCCAAAGTGCTGGGATTACAGGAGTGAGTCACCATGCCCTGCCTAGTCAATATTTCTGCAGGATAAATGCTTATTTTGAAGTCTTGGTAAAGCCTGAGGAAAAAGGTAGAGCAATTTTGTATGACCCCTTGTCTCCTTGTTCTCAGTGTGCCTTTATTGGGATTTAGACTACAGCACAGTGGAGCTATGTTCCCTCTGTTTCCCCAGGCTTGGAAGTGCAGCTCCAACTCCTAGAGGCATACAATTTACATGTTCAGAGTCACTTAGGTATTATGAGATCTAGTTCAGAAGCAGAAGATTACGATTTAAAGCCCATCAAGTGGCATTTTAAAGCCCATCAACTCAGAGAGCTTAGAAGACCACGTTTTTTTCTGAGCTCCTTCACTCTGAAGTATGACAGATCTCAAACTACAGCCCGTCTTCAAATTTTAGTCATTTCTTTCATCAGAAACCATAAGCCAGATTGGTATGTCTGGTAAGACAGGAGTTTGGAAATGTATTCATAATGTTGCTGCAGCCCAGTAATGTCCCTAGCAGTTACTAGAATAATAGACCAGTGTAAGGGTATGTTGACTCTTGGATACTGCTGCACCCTATGTCTGACTTGCATTTGTTATTTACATCTGTGGTTCTCAGGCTGAAAACCAGGACTCTTGTAATTAACTGCCACTTCTGAAGAGGGAGACTAAGATGTCTGTTAAGATAGGAAAAGAGAAAGAAAATAACTTTTTTACCCTGCACAGTTTTATCTAATAAATTGGCATAAGTTGGTCAGTCTGTTAGTTCACTGTGCATTCCTTAGCTGCCCTTGATGTAATTTAATTCTAATCGGTTATAACACACCAGGAAAGAAACTGCTCAGACATGTAATCTTTCTTAGAAGCAACATATTATCTTCAAAAGGAGGATTCCTCTTTGAATTTTGAAGCACCTGTGGCCTCAGGGCAAGGTGATGACTACTTAACCCAAGCAAAAGTGTCCCCCTGGGACTTTGACATGCTTCTCTGGAGCGCAAGGTCATTTTCAAACATCCTACCAGAAACTGCAGAGGAAGACGCTTAACGTTTTGAAGGAGTAGAGTCTCATTTAGGCCAGCGTAGTTCTAGTTTGATTAACAAAGCAGTGAGCTATTTCCTAAAGAATGTGGCAACAATTGTGAAGAATTCATTCACCTTCAGAAGGTGAAGGAATTGTAAACTGGTACAGCTCAAATGCTGAAAATAGCTCTGATATAGACAGGAATTATCAGCTTTGTTTTCTAAATGAAGGAAATGAGGCACTCATCTTAGATGATTCTGTGTGTTAGGGGTTATATCTGTGTCTCCTACATATCTCCATCAGTGTGGGATGGAGAGCAAGGGTAAGACGAGCATTGACTAAGTGCCAGGAATGTGCTGCAGTGCTCTTCTACATGTTTTATATGGCTCAACTTCACAGAAACTCTCAGACATTGGTACTATTTTCATCTTTGTTTTATAAATTAAAAAATATACACATATATGTGACACAGAGTGGTTCAGTGGTGAAGCTAGGATTGAACTGAAGCACCCTCTCTGTAAAGTCTGTATTCCTAACTACCACTGTGCTGGGCCTGAGTGAAGAGACACAGAACTCTGAGAACTGGTCCTTAGTAAGAGAGCTGGAAAGAAAGGAAAGAAGCTGAAGAAGCATCATCAGAGGGCAAATAAAGTGAGGTTTGGGAGGAAGAAGGATGCTTTCAGCTGAGAAAAATAAGCGTTTGTGGGGAGCATCCCATAGAAGAGGTTGGAAGAGAAGGTATGAAAACAAAGGACTGTCCTCCTAAGACAAGGCATCTGGTCATCTTTTCCATCTTATAACCACAAAGGGATTTTAAGACATGTGCAAAGAAAAAAAAAAAAAAAAAGCAATAGTAGAAAAATTATCTGATTCCTTGCAGAAGTAAGTTGCCTAAAATAATACCTTGGAATGCTCACACCAAGCTATGACCATAACTCAGAAGAATGAAAGCACAAGCTAAAGTCAGCAAATCTTAAAAAGTATCACCCACCTTCCCTCCTCCTCTTCCTTCTTGCAAAGCCTCCTTTGCCCAGTGGCTGGTGAGGACTCTACAGCATGGCCTATTCCTCAGCAACAGCGCCCAACCCTGGGCGCTGCCCAGTAGCAATGGAAGTAATGGCTTCTTGACCAAATCGTTTTCATATTCAGTGAAACACTGGGCTACCAACAAATTCAAGACCTTTGACTCATCGATTTTACCATATGATTTGATGACACACAAAATTCTTTGTCCATGACTTTAGGTTTAAATCTTACTTTGAAGCACTCTCATTAGTTCCAACACTATAAATAGAAACTATATATGTTGAAAGTCTGTCATTTTCCATGTTTCCAGCTGTATATGGAAGAGCCTCCATGAGGGTCCCTAACTGAGGGTGTGGGTGTGGGTGTTTGTGCATGCATGTGCATGGGCGTGCAACTATCAGATGTGATAAATGTGGTGTTTTCCATAAGGATGGCATGATGAAACCACATGTGATTTAAAAAGGCAAGCAAAAGAAATAATGGTATTTTTTAGTAAAACAGCATGAGCAATAAAGCATGAGGAGTGAAATCTGGGTCATTTTCAATAAAAAGCAAACTTTTCATCACAAAGATAACCTTTTCCTTGGCCTTGCTAAAGCAGCTTTCTAGGGCTTACTTTTCACTTCTATAAAAATAGGAAACCTAAGAGTGATTGAGCTGAGATTACCCACTTTGCTGGAAGAAAGACCTGGGTTCCAGCTGAGTGTGGTGGCTCACGCCTATAATCCCAGCACTTTGGGAGGCCGAGGTGGGCAGATCACTTGACTTCAGGAGTTCGAGACCAGTGTGGCCAACATGGTAAAACCCCATCTCTACTAAAAATACAAAAATTAACTGGGCGTGGTGGCAGGTGACTGTCCCTGCTACTCAGGAGGCTGAGGCAGGAGAATCCCTTGAACCTCGGAGGCAGAGGTTGCAGTGAGCTGAGATAGCGCAATTGCACTCCAGCTTGGGTGTCAGAGTGAGACTCTGTCTCAAACAAACAAAAACAGACTTGGGTTCCCTTTCCCCCGACACCAGTGATCACCTGTGGAACACGATGCAAGTCGTCTAATGTCTCTCAGCCTCCATTATCCTCTAGAAAAGAAAGAGGTAGCAGTAGTGCCTATCTCCCAGTGTAAATACGAGAAAGATAAGATACATACAGAGTGTTAATGAACCTAGCCCACAATAAGTATGCAAATGTTGACAGCTGTAATTATTCATACCATCTGAGATTTCTGGTTCTACCTAGGTACTTAAAGGTAGGCAAGTTCAGCATCACCAATTCCATTTCAGTTATTAATTAAACTTGATTTTATTAAGATTAATGTTTATTTTACTAAAATGTGATTTTACTTCTTGGGGCAGCACTGAGCCACTTTTTTCCTTGTCACAGGC
The DNA here is from genome assembly GCF_001698545.2 of Rhinopithecus bieti. Taxonomy (NCBI): domain Eukaryota; kingdom Metazoa; phylum Chordata; class Mammalia; order Primates; family Cercopithecidae; genus Rhinopithecus; species Rhinopithecus bieti. The sequence continues at coordinate 719,462 of NW_016809071.1, forward strand.
ATCAGTTGTTTGCTTTGACCTTTCTAGTATTTTAGTCTCTGAGAAACTTTGAAAGAGTAAAATGATTACATGAGACAATGAATTAGAGCGTGTATCCATCCAAACTAAGGCCTCACAATATTGGAAATTTGAAAATCACACATATAGAGTAGTTTAAATTGAAGCTCGCTTATAAAAAGAGGAGAAATCGGAGATCCACAAAAGTTAGATGATTGTCCATGACCTATAACCCTGCCAACTGATACCTATCCCAAGTTTAGTCTCCTATAGCTCACTTGAACCATATCTACACATTTGTGTCGAAGTGGCAAGTGTCTACTAAGCTGGCCCATTTGAAGGATCAAGCATTAGAAACAGATCAATAAAAGTGTTGTTCGAGATACTCAGGGAGAAACAATTAAGGCAACTTCTTAGGGATCACTTTTCTTATTTTAGTGAAAATACATTTAGCAAATTAAAACCTCCTCCACGGCACACTCCATTTCAGCTGGTCTTTGATGCAGTGGTAACATTAACTACACGGTATTGGCCAGCCCCACTACTCAAAGAACGTATCTATAAACTCAGTTTTGAATAACCTTAGAAGAAGATATTTATTCTTGCTAAAATGTGAAAATAGTACAGAAGACAATGCATTCCATGAGGGCAAAATATATGACTTCTTCATGTATAGTCCCAAACTTTGGCATAATGGTTATTATTCAAAAATGTATACAAAATAAATGAAAATAAAAGTAGGAGTTAAAGCAATACAGAAAATCAACAAAACCAGGAGTTGTTTTTGTTGTTGTTGTTGTTATTGTTGTTGTTGTTGTTTTTGCAAAGGTCAACAAAATTGATAAAACTTTAGCTAGACTGACCAAGTACTATGGACTAAATTACAAGACCCCAAAATTCACGTGGTGAAGTCCTAACTCCTAATGTGACTGTACCTGTATTTGGAGACAGGGCCTACATGGAGATAATTGAGGTTAAATGAGGTCACAAGGGTGAAACTCTGCTCTAATAGGATTATTGTCCTTTTAAAAAGAAGAGACATCACAGACCTCAGTTTTCCCACACATGCACCAAGGAAAGGCCCTGTGAGTGCAACAAGAAGGCAGCCCTCTACAAGTCAGGAAGAGAGCCCTCACTAAGAACTACATCAGGTGGACTCTTAACCTTGGACTTCCTAGCCTCCAGAGCTGTGAGAAAATTAATTTTGGTTAGGTCTGCAGTCTGGTATTTTGTTATGGCAGGCCAAATAGACTAATCCATCAAGCAAAAAAAAAAAAAAAAAAAAGACAAACTACTAAAATCAGAAATAAAAGAAAAGGGCTTTACAGAAACAAAAGGATTATAAGGGGTTATTAAGAACAATTGTATGGTGCAATTTAGGTAACTTTAATAAAACTGACAAATTCTTAGAAAGACGCAAACTACTCAACTAACTCAAGAAGAAAGAGAATATTGAACAGTACCATAACAAGAAATTGAAATTACTACTAAAACAAAACAAACAAAAAACAGCACACTGCTCACAAAGAAAATGCCAGGTCCAGATGGCTTCAGTGATGAATTTTACTATATATTTAAATAAGAATTAACACATATACATAATAAGCACTTCCAAAAAATGTAAAAGAGGAAGAAACACTTCCCAACCCATCCTATGAGCCCAATATTACCCTGATACCAAAACAGAGAAAGACATCCCAACAAAATAAAACTATAGACCAATTTCCCTTGTAAATATAGATACAAAACTCCACAAAACACTAGCAAACTAAATTCAGCAATATATTAAAAAGTTAGGCCGGGCTCAGTGGCTCACTCCTGTAATCCCAGCACTTTGGGAGGCCAAGGCGGGCGGATCACAAGGTCAGGAGATGGAGACCATCCTGGCTAACACAGTGAAACCCCATCTCTACTAAAAATACAAAAAAATTAGCCAGGCATGGTGGTGGGTGCCTGTAGTCCCAGCTACTTGGGAGGCTGAGGCAGGAGAATGGCGTGAACCTGGGAGGTGGAGCTTGCAGTGAGCTGAGCTCTGCCACAGCACTCCAGCCTGGCAACCGAGCGAGACTCTGTCTCAAAAACAACAACAACAACAAAATTATACACCATGACTGAGTGGGATTTATCACAGGAATGCAAGCCTCTTTTAACATTTGAAAATGAATTAGTAGAATGCCCCATATCAACAGAATAAAGAACAAAAACCACATTGCTATGGACTGAACGTTTGTGCCCTTCATTCATATGTTAAAATATTAGCTCCCAGGTGGGGTGCGTTGGCTCACACCTGTAATCCCAGGACTTTGGGAGGCCAAGCAGGTGGATCACTTGAGGTCAGGAGTTCGAGACCAGCATGGCCAACATGGTGAAACTCCGTCTCTACCAAAAAATGCAAAAATTAGCCGGGTATGGTGTTTCACGCCTGTAGTCCCAGCTACTCTGGAAGCTGAGGCAGGAGAATCGCTTGAACCTGGGAGGTGGAGGCTGCAGTGAGCTGAGATCATGTCATGTACTCCAGCCTGGGTTACAGAGCTAAACTGTCTCAAAAAAAATAAAAATAAAAAAAAATAAAAAAAAAATTAGTCCCCAGTGTAATGGTGCTGAGAGGTAGAATTTTGGGGAGATAACTAGGTCATGACGGTAGAGTCTTTATAAATGAGATTAGTGTCTTTATTAAAAATAAGACAGGACAGAGCTTGTTCCTCTCTCTCTCTCCCCCACAACCCTCCCACCCCAACCACCATGTGAGGATGCAACAAGAAGATGGCCATTTGCAAACCAGGATGAGTGCCCTCACCAGATGCTGGACAGACACTGGATCTACCAGTGCCTTGATCTTGGGCTTTCTAGCCTCACATTTCCCAGAATTTTGAGGAACTAATTTCTGTTGTTTAAGCCATCCAGTCCATGGTGTTCTGTCATAGCAACCTAAACTGGTTAAGATACACATGGTCAACTCAATGTATGAATTAATGGGATGCCCCATATCAATAGAAAAGGAACTTGACAAAATCCAACACTCAAACAATATCAAGAACAAAAATAAACAAAAAAATTCAACAAATTAGGAATAAAAGGAAACTTTCTCAACTTCATAAAGGACATCTATGTAAAACCCGTAGCAAGTAGCATATCTAATAGTGAAAGACTGAAAGCATTTCCCCTAAGATCAGTAACATGATAAGAATGTCTGCTCTCACTAGTTCTATCTACTATTGTGCTGGGGCTTCAGCCAGGGAAATATGGAAAGAAAAAAAAAAACACCTGGATTGGAAAGGAAGAAACAAAATCACCTCTATATGTATATGAAATGAATTTATGTACAGGATTCTAAGCAATCCCATTTAAAAAAATGATTAGAAGAGTGATGTTATTATAGCAAAAGTGGTAGAGTAGATAGCTCAAAGGTTCTATCCCTTCACAGAAACATCAAAAAATCAAGCAAAATCTCTCAGAACCAACTTTGTCATAGCTCTGAAAAATAGTAAAAAGTTCATACCAACTAAGTAAATGCTGAATCAAGAAAAAGTAATTTAAAAGTGGTAATAAAGCAATTTAAAAGTGGTAATAAAACTTCACAGCATTTTGCTTGTTCTGTCTCTACCCACCATTCCGGCTCAGTGACAATCTTTAAGATGGCAATTCAGATTCCCAGTGTGGGACCCTGGTTCCTGGTTCTAGAGGGAGCATAGTGGACTTTCTTCTTAAAAATTGTGGG
>NW_016809072.1:0-2284 GCF_001698545.2 Rhinopithecus bieti
CATATTGTATATATCTTTTACTTTCTCTCTCTACTTCTCTCCCTCTCTGTATGTGTGTATGAAAGGAGTTTTAAAATAAAGCTAAATATGTTAAGTATTGACTAAATAAAATTGAAAAAAGAGTTTAGACAGTTAAAACAAAGAAACCAACCAGATAAACCTCTATGGAAGTTAGCTAAGATCTTCTAAATAAAATAATAATAAAGTCAACTGTAGGCCGGGCGCGGTGGCTCAAGCCTGTAATCCCAGCACTTTGGGAGGCCGAGACGGGCGGATCACGAGGTCAGGAGATCGAGACCATCCTGGCTAACACGGTGAAACCTCTTCTCTACTAAAAAAATAAAACTACAAAAAACTAGCCAGGCGACGTGGCGGTGCCTGTAGTCCCAGCTACCCGGGAGGCTGAGGCAGGAGAATGGCGTGAACCCGGGAGGCGGAGCTTGCAGTGAGCTGAGATCCGGCCACAGCACTCCAGCCTGGGTGACAGAGCGAGACTCCCCCTCACCAAAAAAAAAAAAAAAAAAAAAGTCAACTGTAACAATAAAACAATGGATGGATAATAAGTCCAAAATCTAATGCAGGGAATGTTTTTAAGGAGAGATCCAGTAATCTAATCAATGGAGAACTTTGGACGCTTTGAGGTTTCTGAATGGATTACATGTAGGTCTCTCTTACATGCCAAGAGAGAGACACAAGAAAGATCAAAGCAGGCCACCAGCCTCCTTGGGGATAAAGGTCAATCAGTATGAATATAGCCCCAGCTGCACCAACTCTCAGTGACAGGCCTCCAGTGCTCCTAACCTCCATATAGGCTATAGATTACTTTCGTAAAAACGCAGAAATCACAAACCCTTTGTCTCTTATTATACAACAACCACAGATTCTGTATTGCTGTTGTAACATAGAGCAGGTTGCTAAGAAGACTGCTACTAAGAGGGAGCAGCAATGACATTTAAAACACCAGAAACTCCCAAAATATTGTCTGTCTATAAATAAAGATATTACTCTTTATTCCTTTGCTCCCTTTAAATAAACTCCATAAATACTTTTTTTCTGAGGTAATCTTGTTTCTCTCAATGTTCTTGGTAATTTTGCCCAAAAGTAGCCCCGAAAAGTAGCAAGTTTCTTTTGTGGAAAGAAAGTACTATCTCTACCCTTACTGAGAAGAGAAATGTGGAGTAAAATCATGTCTTTTACTTCTGCTGCTAGACTTGATTGAAAGGAGAATGTGGCATAGACATGCTATTTGTTTACCAAACTACCTTCTTTTCCTAGACACACAAAAGAACATCATTTTTAGCCTCTTTGGCAGATGCAGTTGCATTAGTGCCATTTCACTGGGTTCTAACCAATGAGAGGCAGGCAGAAGTGGCATGACATTTCCAGGTCTAGCTGTAAAACGACTGTGTACAACTCTCTGGCACTCTTTTTCCCTGTAGCAAAGGTTATGGAGGTAGCATGTCTACATGGCACCATCACAAGATGGTAGGAAGCTGGATTCCTGAGTCACCAAATGTAGGAAAGCCCCTGCCAACCCACATCAGACTTTGAGGGAGAAAATGTGCACTGAGTTACAATGTCTTTATCTCCAATGACTTAGAATCAAGGTCACGGTCTTTTTATTTACCTCTCACCTATGGCTTCTGTAATGCCACTTACTCTTCTCTCAAACATTCTTAATTTATAATGTGAATTACCAGGTAATTATTTTTCCATTTACTTCCTATTGTTACTTTATGGTCTTCTGAAAAATTATGTTTTAAAATTTTAAATAGCTTATAGAAAGGTTGAATTTTATTAGCTTTATTAGCTGTATTAATGATTTAAATTATTTTATTATAGCATCTGACTAGCAACTAGCAAAAACAGCATAGAAACTTTTACAGTCACAAAGTTTATTTTACAGTTGTAATGTTTGAAATCACATAGAGCTATAGAGTTGGGCTATTATGAATAGTATAGCTGAGTAGCTCTACCAGATCCAACCCTGCCACAGAAAACAAAACAAAACAAAATTCTGGAAGAAAATATCCAAAAGGAAGCTTGAAACTTGAAAGAAAGAACAGGGGATAGGGTTAGCTTTTTACCTTTTAGCGTTAGTACAAAACAAAGGTAGCTCTACACAGAGTGGTTAAAACTCTGATAGAAAACCTGTAGTATTCCTGTTTCTCCACATCCTCTCCAGCACCTTCTGTTTCCTGACTTTTTAATGATTGCCATTCTAACTGGTGTGAGATGGTATCTCATTGTGGTTTTCATTTGCATTTCTCTGATGGCCAGTGAT
>NW_016809072.1:4710-10132 GCF_001698545.2 Rhinopithecus bieti
CATTGGGAAGAGTTGGGGAATGTTCAGATAAAAGTACAAGCAAAGAGTGATGAATTAATTTCCCTTTCTTAAACGAGTTTAAAGTCAAAATTTTGTGAAGCCAAATCCATACAACTTTATTAAGAAGGGTGTAACAGAAGCAAAAATATCATTGTTATAAATAATTGATATATTCTAACTGGACTGAGAGCATTCAAACAGTATCATTTTAGGACAATATTAAAATTATTTGGTAGACAAAATTGTTTGCCACAACACTGCAGTTTTAATGACAGATCTTTTTAATAGGCATGCCATTATAATTAGAGTAATTGTATCATAATGATAAAAATCTACAGTCCTCAAACTGTTTATCATTCTCATCACCTTTTTTTGAATTCTATCCTCTTGCATTTCCCCTTAAGGCCAGTGTGTTAATAACTTCTTCTCTATTAAGAAGTCATTAATTTGTAGGAGAAAATAAGATGACATAACATAGTAAGTGGATGGAAAGGGGAAAAACAAAGGGAGTAGATGCCAAGGATGCATAAATGTCACAGGAATCTTAAAGAATAGGAAAATAATTTGGAGTCATACTCTCAATAGATTAAATCTCTGTCTTAAATTGCTACTCGTTTTCTGGAAATGCTCTGTGAAACTACATGAAATGTGTTCAACACTGTCATAATAAGGGAGGAGACCACCCCTCATATTGTCTTATGCCCAATTTCTGCCTCCAAAGAAAGAAGTAAAAACTAAAAGGCAGAAATGAAATCCACAGGCAGACAGCCCGGCGCTGCACCCTGGGCCTGGTAGTTAAAGATCGACCCCTAACCTAATTGGTTCTGTTATCTATAGATTACAGACATTGTATAGAAATGCACTGTGAAAATCCCTATCTTGTTTTGTTCCGATCTAATTACTGGTGCACACAGCCCCCAGTCACGTACCCCCTGCTTGCTCAATCAATCACGACCCTCTCACATGCACCCCCTTAGAGTTGTGAGCCCTTAAAAGGGACAGGAATTGGTTACTCAGGGAGCTCGGCTCTTGAGACTGAAGTCTTGCCATGCCCCTGGCCGAATAAACCCCTTCCTTCTGTAACTCGGTGTCTGAGGAGTTTTGTCTGCTGCTCATCCTGCTACAATAACACTACATGTTACTCATTCTAAAAAAAAAATCACATTGGTTTAAAGGATGAGAAAAGACTTACAGTGATGCTTAAAAGATGTACATGGAATTATTGTCTCCAACATGTTACACTGTGTTACGGTAGCTCTTTGTGACATATTTATTATGGAATCAGCATTTTATTTTAATTTGATGGCAGGAATATTTTCTTTTGATGTGATCATCTGTATGAACACTCTGCTTTCTTCTTTTCTGTTTTCAATTCAATTTCCAAACATAGAGTAGGAATATTTTTGCTTCCTTTGTTCACAAATATTCAACAGCTCTCCTATATCTGAAAAAAAGAGCAGACAGAACACACTGATAATGTAGCAAACGTGGTTTCTGTAATTTTGAAAGATAGCATTAATTAATAACATGATTCCTTTCTATCTCTGCCTACTTTCTCCCTCAGCTGATATTTTTGGAAGTCCACAAGAGATCTTTACATGGATTCTTAGATTTTTTTTCTCACATTTCTCAGAACAAAGAATAATTGTGCCCTAAGGATAAAAGAACAATGACACTTGTGCTTATTTTTCTTTAAAAGTCCACTATTGTTTCTGCTGTGTGCATCCACTGCCTTCCTGATTTCCTTCCGTTTCACTGTGTAAAATGCCCATTGCAGAGTGATGTATTGAAATCACATATTGCAAATACATTTGGAGTTTATTTATATTATCAGCACAGTCACCAAATGCCAAGTCTCTCCACAAATTTCTGATGGAACATATTAACCCTGTACTGCTTTTTAAATTAAAGTCTGTGGAAATAAGATGCCTATGGAAAGTGGTTGCGTCAAAGGTCTGTGAGACCACACCCACATTTGGAGATTCATTAGAAAAACTCGTGGGACTCAGCGAATAGTCGTACATATGTAGAAGACTTACTAGAGAAATAGTATAATTACACAGCCTGATCATAAAGGGAAAAGATTCAGGCAGAATGTGGACAAATCTATGTGCTAGCCTCTTCATGCTCTCTTCCTCTGATGAGGGTCACTCAGAGCAAACTCTTCCCCAGAAAAAAAAAAAAATGCAACATGTGTGTGATGTTTCTGCACAGGGAAGCCCACTAGGGACTCAGCACCCAGGATTTTGACTGGAGGCTGGTCATGTAGGTATCATGTACCAAATTTCCAGACAAGCAGAAGGAAAGCAGGGGTTCAGCATAAACCACATTGGTTGTACAGTTTTGGCACAACGAGCCGCTTTTATCAGTTCTGGGAATGGTAGGAACTCTCTTGAAATCCAGGTTAACAGATGCCAGCCAAGGGCCAAAGTTACAAGCAGACGTTTCTTAGGATAGAATGCTAAGGCATGGTATCTCAACTCTTTTCTGCACAGTGGCTAACCAAGGTAGCCTTTGCCAATAATAGGAAATTCTTGAACACCTACAGTTTACCTAAAAATAAATGCCCTTTATACTGCAGGCTACCTGCCTCAGCAAAGTTATTGGCCTAGCATTTTGTTTCCTAGTTACAAATACAGATTTTCCCATATAATTTATCAGTTTATTTTGTGAAGGGAATAGAATTGGAAAAGCTTCAGTAAAACAATTGATCTTACATTTTCTGTCAATGGTCTCATTAACTAGATTGTCAAAGTATGCAATTAACAAGATGTTGGAATTAATCAGAGTTAAAATGTAATTTCTCTCTGACCCTACTAAAACTAAAATCTGATTATGACACTTTGGCTACTGTAAGTTTTATGGCATAGTGAAGTTCACTTTTTGATAGGCAAGTTGAAGCTACTCCACATTCTCTGCTGCTCATCTCAATTTTAGTAACCAAGTTTTTAGTATACGTATCAGTTTATTTTTTATTGTTATTTCTCCTTTAACATTAAGAATTCACCTACTTATAATTAACCACAATTGTTTGTTTTTCTTTTAACTTGTGAAAGCCTTCTACTTACTACTTAAATACTTTAAATGCAGGTCTTTCTATCAGGCTCAGTCATACCTACTGTTACTTCTTGGATGTATTTTGTCTGGCCCTAAGTAACTCCTTTAAAAATTTTATTTATGCAAGAATCTCCNATGATACAAACAACCCAGGAAAAAAAATCTACTTATTGATTTTCCTGAAGTAGGAATGAAGCTAAGCTTTTTATGCAGTTCTCTCTTAGACAACAGAAATATCTGAAAATCAGGTCATTCTGCTTATGATAATGGTTTTGGAAAACTATACTAGTCATGTAAATATTAAAGACTGAAAAATCAAATTTATATTGTTTGCAATCAGGGTTGAAATTATTCATTTCAGGTTTATTGCTGCTTTTTATACTGCTAAATATCAAATTCATATATATATAAGTATATATGAGTTGTGCATATTTTTAGGGTTCATGTGATATTTGGATACCTGTATACAATGGGTAATAATCAAATCGTGGTAATTGGGATAACCATTATACCTTAAACATTTATCTTTTCTTTGTGTTGGGAATATTACACATCTATTAGCTATTTTGAAATATATAATAAATGATCATAAACTATGATTTCCCTACTATAATATCAAATACTAGAACTTATTCCTTCTAGCCGTATTTTTGTATCCCTTCATTAACTTCTTTTCATCCTCCCCCCTTGCTCCTTCTTTTCCTAGCCTCTGGTAACCAACGTTCTACCCTCTACTTGGATAAGATCCACTTTTTTAGCTTTCACAAGTGGGAGAGAACATGCAATATTTGTCTTTCTGTGCCTGGCTTATTTCACTTAACATAAGGACCTCCGGTTCGATCCATGTTGCTGCAAGTGACAGGATTTCATTCTTTAATTTTATGGCTGAATAATATTCCTTTGTGTATATATCAAATACTTTTCATTATTTCTTTTGAAGCAACAGTTTATAAATGTTTACAATTTTTGGAATATGGCTTCAAAGATTTAATGTATCCATTAAAGCTTCTATGAGAGGACTTTTATTCCATATTTGAAATTACATTTATTAATGTCAAGTCAAACTAAAGTCAAAACCAAAAGGAAAAAATAAAATAATTTTCAAATATTCATTTTAGTAACTGGAGTTAAAACTGGATCCAAATATTATTATTGACCATTACAGGCTGTTTTTGAACAAGTACACTGCAGTTTAACTACATCTTATATACAAACTTGGTTTTATCCAAAATATAAATTAGGTAGACTATGTATTGCAGTAGTAAAATATTTTTATTGGATTTTTTAAAACGCAAATGTAGTAAATGAAAATACAATTCCATTTACAAAAAAATTGGTTTATAAAGTAAATGGTGAGATTAGTCTAGTACATACTGCCATAACAATCTTGAAATCTCAGCGGTGTACAAGAAAGGTATTTTACTGTTTGTGTTTAAACATTACCCTTTCGAGAAGATTGTGTTTTACTCCCCTTTATTTATACAGTAGGACCCAAGCTGCAGATGCATCCTATACCTGGTATAATGCTGGCAAAAGAGAATACCACGGAACCAATATCTTAACTTTCATAATGAATCTTCTCTATCACAGAAACACATATAAAATTAAGTTAGACAAATAATGAAAATGGCATTGATGTAGTTTATTTACCCAGATTATTTCAACATGTAACAGTTTAATGGCATGAAACAAAGTTCACTAACTAAATCAATATGTAAGCAAACATTATGGGATGTTTATACATAGAAAAAGGGCCATGAAAATTTTGATGAAATACCATCCTTCTGAATTTAAAGTGTATAAATATCCTACAAAAGGTTCAGAATGTACTCCTCATCTCCTTGTCTTCTTTTCCCTCCTCTCCACTTCAATGTAAAACAATCTAGCAGGACTAGCAGCAACTTTACAATACAACCATGTGCATAGCACCACTCGAAAAGAAATGATGAAATTGTGATGTGGCATTTATCAGCAAAAGAAGAGAAGATCACTATATAAGCCTTCAAGCAAATCACAATTATGCTTCTCCTGTGCTACCTTTCACTTACTCACGTCCAAACCTACAAGTAGTTAGACAGCTGGGTAAGGGGAGATAAGTACCTGAGAGAATTATTTTAGATAAATGTTATTTTAAATAAACATTAAATCTGTGGCATCTTCTCCTATCTATTCCAGGAGTGTAGACAGGGAAATGATCTGATCTATCCTTAGACCCAGAGTCAGTGAAAGGACTTGTGTTCACATGAAAACAAACTCTGATCAGAATACTATAATTACATAGAAAACAGGCACTGTCTGTATATGGATACCTATATCTATATATTTATATATATAAATAAAATTATTTTGTCTGCAATTTTTACTT
>NW_016809072.1:10194-16169 GCF_001698545.2 Rhinopithecus bieti
AAGAGAAGGCTAGAGAGTTTTGTTCCCAAAATAGCAATTTCTAAAGTAATTCATTTTGAGTGTATGGGTCACTGTTATTCAAGTAAATACTGCCATGGTTTCTCATAACATTACCATGAGTAAAGGTTGGATAGCAAAAATCAAGCAGGCCATTAAAAAGGTTCATTCTAAGAAAAAAAAGTGGATCTAAATTTTTGAGCCTTTTGAAATTTTAATTTTTGCGAGTACATAGAGGTATATATATATTTATGGGGTACGTGAGATGTTTTGATACAGGCTTGCAATGTGTAATAACCACATAATGCAAAATGGAGTATCCAACCCCTCAAGCATTTATTCTTTGTGTTAAAAACAATCCAATTATACTCTTTTAGTCATTTTAAATGTACAATTTAATTATAATTGACTATAGTCACCTGGTTACACTATCAAATAATAGGTCTTATTCATTCTTCTATTTCTTTGCACTGATTAACCATCCCCACCTCATCTTCACCCCCTCACTACCCTTCCCAATCTGATAAACATCCTTCTACTGTCTGTCTTGAGTTCAATTGTTTTGATTTTCAGATGACACAAATAAGTGAGAACATGCAAAGTTTGCCTTTCTGTGCCTGGCTTTTTTCACTTAGCGTAATGACCTCCAGGTCCATCTATGTTGTTGCAAATGACAGGCTCTCATTATTGTTTATGGCTAAGTATTACTCTATTGTGTATAAGTACCACATTTTCTTTATCCGTTCAACTGTTGAAAGACACTTAGGTTACTTCGAAATTTTGGCTATTGCAAATAGTGCTGCAACAAACATGAACGTGCAGATGTCTCTTCTACATACTGTTTTCCTTTCTTCTGGGTATATACCCAGCAATGGGATTGTTGTATAATATGGCAGCTCTACTTTTAGTTTTTGGAAGAAGTTCTAAAGTGTTCTCCATAGTGGTGATACTAATTTACATTCCCACCAACAGTGTACGAGGGTACCCTTTTCTCCACATTCTTCCCAGCATGTGCTATTGCCTGTCATTTGGATAAAAGCCATTTTAATGGAGGTGAGATGATATCTCATTGCAGTTTTGATTTGCATTTCTCTGATGATCAGTAATGTTGAACACCTTTTCTTTTTTTTTTTGAGACGGAGTCTCGCTCTGTCGCCCAGGCTGGAGTGCAGTGGCACCATCTTTCCTCACTACAAACTCCGCCTCCCAGGTTCACACCATTCTCCTGCCTCAGCCTCCCTGTAGCTGGGACTACAGGCACCCACCACCACGCCCAGCTAATTTTGTATTTTAGTAGAGACGGAGTTTCACCGTGTTAGCCAGGATGGTCTCGATCTCCTGACCTCGTGATCCGCCAGTCTCGGCCTCCCAAAGTGCTGGGATTACAGGTGTGAGCCACCGCGCCCGGAGAACACCTTTTCATATGCCTGTTTGCCATTTGTGTGTCTTCTTTTGAGAAATGTCTGTTCAAAACTTTTGCCTATTAAAAAAAATCAGATTATTAGGTTTTTTTTCCCCTACAGAGTTGTTTGAGCTCCTTACATATTCTGGTTACTAATCCCTTGTCAGATGGATAGTTGCAAATGTATTATCTCATTCATTTGGTTGTCTATTTGCTTTGTTGATGGTTTCCTTTAGCGTGTAGAAGTTTTTAAACTTGATGCGATCCCATTTGTCCATTTTTTGCATTGGTTGCCTGTGCTTGTGGGGTATTACTCAAGAAGTTTTTGCCCATACCAGTGTCCTGGAGAGTTTCCCCAATGTTTTATTGTAGTAGGTTCATGGTTTAGGTGTTAGAATTAAGTTTTTTTTTTAAATTTATTTTTAATTTATTTTAATTTTGAGACAGAGTTTCGCTCTTGTTGCCCAGGCTGGAGTGCATTCCCGCAATCTTGGCTCATCGCAACCTCTGCCTCCCGGGTTCAAGCGATTCTCCTGCGTCAGCCTCCCAGAATTAAGTTTTAATCCATTTTGATTTGATTTTGTATATGGTGAGACATAGGAATCTATTTTCATTCTTCTATATATGGATATATACAGTTCTCCCTGCACCATTTATTGAAGAGACTAACTTTTCCCCAATATATGTTCTTGGCATCCTTGTCTAAAATGAGTTTATTGTAGGTGTGTGAATTTGTTTTTGTATTCTCTATTCTATTCCATTGATCTATGTATCTGTTTTTATGCCAGCACCATGCTGTGTTGGTTACTATAGCTGTGTAGAATAATTTGACATCAGGTAGTATGATTCCTCCAGTTTTGTTCTTTTTGCTTGGATAACTTTGGCTATTCTGGGCCTTCTGTGGTTTTAGATAAATTTTAAGATTGCTTTTACTATTTCTGTGAAGAATGTCATTGGTATTTTGTTAAGGATTGCATTAAATTTGTAGGTTGCTTTGGGTAGTGTGGACATTTTTACAATATTGATTCTTCCAATCCATGAACGTGGGGTATCTTTTCATTTTTTGTATATCCTCTTCAATTTCTTTAATCAGTGTTTTGTAATTTTCATTATAGAGATAATTCACTTCTTTGGTTAATTCCTAGGTGCTTAATTCTATTTGTGGTTGTTGTAAATGGGATTACATTTTTATTTCTTTTTCAGATTGTTCACTGTTGGCATATACAAACGCTATTGATTTTTGTATGTTGATTTTGTATCCTGCCACTTTACTAAATTGGTTTATCAGTTCTAGTAGTTTTTTTGGTGGAGTTGTTAGGTTTTTCCAAATATAAGATCATATCATCTGCAAACAAGGATAATTTAATTTATTCTTTTCCAATTTGGGTGCCCTTTATTTCTTTCTCTTCTCTGATTGCTCTAGAGCAATCTGGTAGATTGAATCTCATAGGATTTCCAGTACTATGTTGAATAACAATGGTGAAAGTTGCCGTTTTTGTCATGTACCAGAACATGGAGGAAAAGCTTTCAGTATTTCCCCATTCAGTATGATACTAGTTGTGGGTCTGTTGTATATGGCTTTCATTACATGGAGGTATGTTCCTTTCATACCCAATTTTTTAAGGGTTTTTATTGTGAAGGAATGTTGAATCTTATCACATGCTTTTCCACATTCATTGAAAGAAACATATGGATTTGTCCTTCATTCTCTTAATATGATTCATTTGTGTAGGTTGAACCATCCTTGTATCTCAGGGATAAATCCCACTTGGTCATGATGAATGATCTTTTTAATGTATTGTTGAAATTGGATTGCTAGTATTTTGTTGCAGATTTTTGTAACAATATTCATCAGGTATATTGGCCTGTAGTTTTGTTTGTTGTTGTGTCTTTGTCTGGTTTTGGTATCAGGGTTATATTGGCCTCATAGAATGAGTTTGAAAGTATTCCCTCCTCCTCTACTTTTTGGAATAGTTTGAGTAGCATTGGTATTAATTCTTCTTTAAATGTTTGATAGAATTTACCAATGAAGCATTGGAGCCCAGGCTTTTCTTTACTAAACAACTTTTTATTATGGCTTCAACCTTGTTAATTGTTATTGGTGTGTTCATTTCTTTTTTTTTTTTTTTCTTTTTGAGACGGAGTCTCGCTCTGTCACCCAAGCTGGAGTGCAGTGGCACGATCTGGGCTCACTGCAAGCTCCGCCTCCCGGGTTCACGCCATTCTCCTGCCTCAGCCTCCCGAGTAGCTGGGACTACAGGTGCCTGCCACCTCGCCTGGCTAGTTTTTTGTATTCTTTTTAGTAGAGACGGAGTTTCACTGTGTTAGCCAGGATGGTCTCAATCTCCCGACCTCGTGATCCGCCTGTCTCGGCCTCCCAAAGTGCTGGGATTACAGGCTTGAGCCACTGTGCCCGGCCTGGTGTGTTCATTTCTTAAAAATTTCTCCATGGTTTAATCCTGGTAGGTTATATCTGTCTAGGAATTTGTCTATTTCTTCTAGATATTCCAATTTATTGGCATATAGTTGTTCATAGTAGCCACTAATGATACTTTGAATTTCTGTGGTATCAGTTGTAATGTCTCCTTTTTCATATCTGATGTTATTTATTTGGATCTTCTCTCTGTTTTCTTAGTTTGTTTGGTTAACAGTTTGTCAATTTTATTTAGTTTTCAAAAAAACCAATTTTTTTTTTGTTTACTTGATCTTTTGTATTGTTTTCATTTCAAGTTCATTTATTTCTGCTCTAATTTTTCTTATTTCTTTTCTTCTACTAATTTTGGGTTTGGTTTGCTCTCATTTTTATCATTCTTTAAGATGCGTCACCCAGTTTTTTCTTTGAAGTTTTTCTTCTTTTTTGAAGTAGGCACTTTTAGCTATAAACTTCCGTCTTAGTGCCACTTTTGCTATATTCCATAAGTTTTGTTATATTGTATTTCCATTATGATGTGTTTCAGAAAATTTTTCAATTTCCTTCTTAATTTATTTTTTATTTTTTATTTTTTTTTTGAGACGGAGTCTGGCTCTGTCTCGCAGGCTGGAGTGCAGTGGCTGGATCTCAGCTCACTGCAAGCTCTGCCTCCCGGGTTTACACCATTCTCCTGCCTCAGCCTCCGGAGTAGCTGGGACTACAGGCACCCGCCACCTCGCCCGGCTAGTTTTTTGTATTTTAGTAGAGACGGGATTTCACCGTGTTAGCCGGGATGGTCTTGATCTCCTGACCTCGTGATCCACCTGTCTCGGCCTCCCAAAGTGCTGGGATTACAGGCTTGAGCCACCGCGCCTGGCCTCCTTCTTAATTTCTTCATTGACCCATACATCATTCAGGAGCATATTATTTACTTTCCATGTGTGTGTATAGTGTCCAAAATTCCTCTTGTTATTGATTTCTAGTTTTTTTCCATTGTGATCAGAGATGCTTAGTATTAGTCCAATTTCTTGAATGTTTTAAGACTTGTTTTGTGACCTAACATATGGTCTATCCTTGCAAATGGTTCATGTGCTGAGGAGAAGAATGTGTACTTTGCAGCTCTTGGGTGAAATGTTCTGTAAATATGTATTAGGTCTATTTGATCTATAATGCAGATTAAGTCTGATGTTTCTTTGTTGATTTTCTTCTGGCTGGGATATCTCTCCAATGTGGAAAGTTAAGTGTTGAAATCTCCAGACGTTATGGTGTTGCAGTCTATCTGTCTCTTTAGCGCTAATAATATTTGCTTTATATGTATGGGTGCTCCAGTGTTAGGTGTATATATATTTAAATTTGTTATATCCTCTTGCTGAGTTGACCCTTTTATCACTATATAGTGGCCTTCTTTGTCTCTTTCTATAGTTTTTGTCTTAAAATTTATTTTGCCTGATATAAGTATAGCTACTCCTTCTCTTTTTTGGTTTCCTTTGCCATGGTATAACTTTTTTCAATGCTTTTTTTTTTGTCTATGTGTGTCTTTATAGGTGAGGTGCACTTCTTGTAGGCAATCAATCAATGGGTCTCTTTTTGTCCATTCAGCCACTCTACGTCTTTCTATTGGAGAGTTTAGTCCATTGACATGGAGTGTTATTATTGATAAGTAAGGACTTATGCCATTTTGTTATTTGTCTTCTGCTTGTTTTGTGATCTTCTCTTCCTCTTTTTTTTCTCCCTGTATTCCTTTTAGTGAAGGTGATTTTCTCTGGTGATACGACTTAGTTTCTTGCTTTTTATTTTTTGTGTATTTGTTTCATGTTATTTGGATTGAGATTGCCATGGGACTTCCAAATACTATCTTATAACTCATTACTTTAAGCTAATAACAACACTGTCTGCATAAACAAACAAGCAAAAGAGAATTAATAAAGACTCTATCCCTTAACTTTGCCCCTCTGCTTTTTAACTTTTTGTTGTTTCTATTTATATCTTATTGTACTGTCTATGTCTTGAAAAGTTTTGTAGTTACTATTTTTGATTGGTTCTTCATTTAGACTTTCTTCTTAAGATAAGAGTAGTTTACACACCAAAGTTGCAGTGTTATATTAATTTGTGTTTTTCTGTGTGCTTACTGTTACCAGTGAGTTGTTTTTTTTTTTTTTTTTTTTT
>NW_016809072.1:16590-28369 GCF_001698545.2 Rhinopithecus bieti
CCTCGTGATCCGCCCGTCTCGGCCTCCCAAAGTGCTGGGATTACAGGCTTGAGCCACCGCGCCCGGCCACCAGTGAGTTTTGTACCTTCAGAGAATTTCTTATTGCTCATTAACATCCTTTTGTTTTGACTGCAGTACTCACTTTAGCATTTCTTGTAGGACAGGTCTGGTGTTGATGAAATCCCTCAACCTTTGTTTATCTAGGAAAGTCTTTACTTCTCCTTCATGTTTGAAGGATATTTTTAGCAGATATACTATTTTAGGGTAAAAGTTTTTTTTTTTTTTTTTTGGTTTTCCTTCAGTACTTTAAATATGTTATGCTACCCTCTCCTGGCCTGTAATGTGTCCACTGAAAAGTCTGCTGCCAGATGTACTGGAGCTCCATTGTATCTTATTTGCTTCTTTTCTCTTGCTACTTATAGGACTCTTTATCTTTGACATTTGGGAGGTTGATTGTCAAATGCATTGAGGTAGTCTTTTTATTGAGGTAAATCTGCTTGGCGTTCTATCATCTTCTCGTTCTTGGATACTGATATCTTTCTCTAGGTTTCGGAAGTTCTCTATTATCCCTTTGAATGAACTTTCTACCCCTGTGTTTTTCTCTATCTCCTCTTTATGGCCAATAAATGTTAAGTTTGCTCAGCCATTTACTAGATATTGTAGGCATGCTTCATTGTTTTTTCATTCCTTTTTTTCTTTTGTCTCCTCTGACTGTATTTTCAAATAGCCTATCTTCAAGCTCACTAATTATTTCTTTGGTTTAACCAATTCTTCTTTTAAAAGGCTCAGATTCTTCAGTATGCCAATTGCATTTTCAGCTCCAGAATTTCTGCTTGATTCTTTTATTTCGACCTTTTGTTAAATTTATCTGTCAGAATTCTGAATTTCTTCTCTGTGTTATCTTGAATTTGTTAGAGTTTATGGGAAATGGCTATTTTTAATTCTCTGTCTGAAAGGTCACATATCTCTGTTTTTTTGAGGATTGGTCCCTGGTGCCTTATTTAGATCATTTGGTGAGAAAATGTTTTCCTCCATGATTCTGATACTTGTAGATGTTCTTCAGTGTCTGGGCATTGAAGAGTTAGGTATTTATTGTAGACTTTCTAGTCTGGACTTGTTTGTACCTTTCCTTCTTGGAAAGGCTTTTCAGATATTCAGAAGGACTTAGGTGTTGTGATCTAAGCTGTGTCTGCTTTAGGGGGCACTCTAAGTCCTGTAATGCTGTGTTTCTTGCAGACTCATTGAGGTACTGCCTTGATGATTTTAGACAAGATCTGTACCAATTCTCTGGGTGATCCGGAAAAGACTTTTGTTCTCTTCCCTTGCTTTCTTTCAAACAAATGGCATCTTTCTCTGTCTCTGTTCTGAACTACCTGGAGCTGTGAGTGGAGTGACATAAGCACCCCTGTAGCCACCACCACGCAGACTGCACTGGGTCAGACAGCACAGTACTGGGTCTTGCCCAAGGCTTTGTATAACCACTCCCTGGCTACTTCCTATGTTCATTCAAGGCCCTGGGGCTCTACAATCAGCAGATGTCATAGTCAGCTAGGCTCGTGTCCTTCCTTTCAGGGTGGCTAGCTCCCCCAGGCCCCAGGCAGGTCCAGAGGTGATGTCTTAGAGCCAGGGACTAGAATCAAAACCTTGGATATTTTTCTGGTGATCTATTGTGCTACAGCTGAGATGGCACTCAAACCACAAGATGCATTCCTTGCCACTCTTCCTTCCCCTTTCCAAAGGCAGTGGAGCCTCACCCTGAGACCACCAAAACCACAGTCCCACAGGAAATACTGCCAGACTACTGCCAATGTTTGTTCCTTTAGGGTGCAAGAGCTCTTCAGCCAGGTTGTGGTGAATGCTGCCTGGCCTAGGACTCACCCTTCAGGAAAGTGGGCTCCTATCTGGGCCAGGGCAGGTGCAGAAATGCCATCCAAAAGCCAAATCCAGGAATTCGTGTCCCCAAAGCCTGTTTAGTACTCTACCTCCCTTGTGGCTGATACCTAAGAGGCAAGGCAAAGTCCAGTTTACTTTTCCATCCATTTTTCTCAGGCAGAAGTAGTCTCATCACATAGCCACCACAGCTGGGAATGTGCTGAGTCTCATCTGAAGGCAGCAAGTCTCAAAACCTCACCCAAGGCCCTCAAAATAGTATCTGGGTATTGCTGCTGGTTATTCAGGGTCCGAGGGCTCTTCAGTTAACATGATGAATCCTGCCAGGACTGGGTCTTTCCCTTCAAGACATTTCTAGGCACACCTGGGCCAGAAGGGGTGTCCAAGAGCTAGGACCTGGAATAGGGACCTCACGACTCTGCCCAGCGCCTTATCTTTCTGTGATTGAGCCGGTATTCAAGATGCAAGACAAAGTCCTTCCCCCTGTTCCTTCTTCTCTCCTCAAACACAGGGAAAATGTCTCTTTTGGAGTCATGAGCTGTGAAGCCTGGAGTTAGGGAAGGGGTGATGTCAACAGTCTCTTAGCCACACTGGTTGGTGTCTCAGTAGGTTGTGTGCCCCCCACCAATCCACTGGCTCTGGGTCCAGTTCAGTACTAGGACTCACATAGGAGTTGCAGTCCTGGTGGCCTAGAGTGCTTTCAGGTTTATTTAGGGACCCAGGGCACTTTAGCCTGTGGTCAGGAGGCTTGCAGTAACTCATGTTTGAACCACTAGGATCAGTGATTCCCCTGTAGCTAAGTCTGGTTTAAATGGTCCTTTAAATACCAGGCATCAGCTGAGTTTGGTGTAGTTTTGTTTTCTGCTATAACAGGGCATCACTGAGTTCAGTGCCTCACAATTGCTAAGCTCTCTCTCTCTCTCCAGCACACAAAAATGCTTTCTGCACCATGCTGTCAGTACTAGGGGAAGGGGGAAGGGTGGCATAGGCAGTTTAAGACAGATTTTCCTACCCCTTCAGTGCCTCTTTCAATGATATGAAGGTCAAACCAGGTACTGTGAGTGCTCACCCGATTTTTGGTTCTTATGAAGGTGCTTTTTCTTGCGTAGTAGTTGTTAAATTGGTGTTCTTGCAGGGGGGATGACTGGTGGAAACTTCTGTTCCACCATCTTGCTCCACCCCAGTCTCCAAGCCCTTTATTTAATCAAACTTATTCATACTGAAGGAAACAGAATATAGTAACAAGAAGATGCTCATCTAGGGATGTTTAATAGAATATTTTTCAAGGTGGGGTGTGGTGGCTCATGCCTGTAATCCCAGCACTTTGGGAGGCTGAGGCGGGCGGATCACGAGGTCAGGAGATGAGACCATTCTGGCTAACACGGTGAAACCCCGTTTCTACTAAAAAAAAAAAATACAAAAAATTAGCTGGGCGTGGTGGTGGGCACCTGTAGTCCCAGCTACTCGGGAGGCTGAGGCAGGAGAATGGCGTGAACCCAGGAGGCGGAGCTTGCAGTGAGCAGAGACTGTGCGCCACTGCACTCCAGCCTGGGCGACAGAGTGAGACTCCGTCTTAAAAAAAAAAAAAGAATATTTTTCAATCTAATCACATGTTCATGAATAATCACCCTGTCACAATGAATGCAACCTTAGTATTTAAGGATGGGGTCTCAGCGTGTGTCAATTTTTTATAGCACAATTTACAGGAAGAGCAGAGATAGTATGACTCTAGAGGAGTTCATTCTTTTTAGAGGCCAGGCAGATGTATGAGTTCAACCATGTCCTTGACCTCTTTCTTTCCCTATGCCTGCCACATTCACTTACAATGAATTTATTCACTCTCTGATTGGTTGGACAGATTGCCAGCCTCACATCCAAATTCAGCTAAAGGAGAAGCTCACTGTGTAAAGAGGGCTCACTGTTGCTGTTTAGCCTCTTAATTTTGTTCTGCACTTGCTACTTCATAGTCCAATCAGTAATAGCACCTTCCACATCCTGGGCCATGAATGAAACATTGACAGATCTCCCAGAGCCTCCAGAGAAGTGTCCAAGCTGGCCATGATCTTGATTTCAGCCTTCTGGGACCAAAAGCATAGAAACCTGCTGATCTAACCTGTACTTTTGACAAATGTAACTGTGAAATAGCAAATTTATATACTCTAAAGCTGATAAATTTGTGGGAACTTGTTAAGTCAGTCGTAGAAAACTAATACAGAGAATAACAGAAATTAAAGTGAAATATACATTTTAAAAGATACTTAAAAACATGTTTTGGAAAAAAGGGTAACTAGGTAAATTGAAGAGGAGTACAGGGGGAAAAAGATTTCTTTCCTTACCCATTACAAGGTTCATAGCTCAGATTAACAAAAGAAAAGCATACACACTTATTTAATATAAGTTTTATGTAACATGGGAGGCTTCAGAAATGAAGACTCAAAGACCCAGAGAAAACTGTATATTTTATGCTAAGTCTAATGAAGAAGTGGGTAGTTGTGGAGAAACATGATTGGACAAAATGAGGGTATGGGGCCAGGCGAGGTGGCTCACGCCTGCAATCCCAGCACTTTGGGAGGCCGAGGTGGGAGGATCACTTGAGGTCAGGAGTTCGAGACCAGCCTGCTGACATGGTGAAACCCCATCTCTACTAAAAATACAAAAAATTAGCCAGGGGTGGTGGTGGGCGCCTGTAAGCCCAGCTACTTGGGAGGCTGAGGCAGGAGAATTGCTTGAACCCAGGAGGACGGAGGTTGCAGTGAGCCAAGATCATGCCACTGCGTGACAGAGTGAGACTCTGCCTCAGGAAAAAAAAAAAAAGTTATGACCTAATGGTAATAAACTTTGGAGTTAGGGGGTGGAAATTGAGCAAGGCTTGTTTGTTCAGATTCTTCTTGGCATCCTTGTGTGACATTCCTTTCCTCCGGCATAGGGCAGGACCCCTTTGGAATGAGAGTCTTATGACCTATTTTCAAGGAAAACTCAGCTAGGTTTTATGGCCTGATTTAGGGGACAAGGAACCTGGGGGAATTCTTTCTAGCTTTTATTACTTGCTTCTGCTATTTCCTCAAATGCCTGGATGCCATATTTTGGAGTGGTACGTCCTGAACCCTACCAGGAGCCACAGGATTCATTAAGAAAAGAATGATTTGAATATATGTAATGAGTCCAAAGTTCAAGAGAGTAAAGTCTTAAGAATCCTGGGTTTCTTAACAATTAGCTGGGCAATTTGCTGGGATTTTAACTGAATTTGTGATTATCTGGCTGTTGCCCTCTTTAGCCCCAGCTTAAAAGGTTGTATTTCTGCTTTGGATTCTATTCTGCATTTCTGCTCCGGTCAACCTTCTAGTCCCCACGTCTTTTTGCAAGAGCAGCAACTCCACTGTGCTCTTTCTTGAGGATTGGAACTCTGCTCCTGAATATCAGAGACTGACGGACTGCAGTCCAAAGACTCACCTTTTAGACGTCAACTGCTCTTCTCTACTGCCATTTCTGAGTCTTGGCTCCTTCACAGCAGCAGGAATTTTGCTTCTCTCCTAGTACTAACTCTTTGCCTGAACCAAACTGGACAAAGTTCTACCCCTGAGGGAGCAGTCTCTCAATTGAAAAATATTTACTGAACATTTCTTCTGTGTAGGGTGACCATAAATTAAGCGAAAACACTTGGGACAGAGAAGAGACTGTCATTAACAATCCTGCCAGAACAATAGGCATGACTGGAATTGTCCTGGCAAATCTGTATGAATACTCACCTTGGCTGTATTCCAACTGATTGTCCAGGGGCCTGGATTAGAGTAGTGAAAAGCACACACCAGGCAAAAATTAGTGCTCCCTTGGAGTTTACATTTTACTAGAGAAGACAGACAATAAACAAAATAAAGAAAAAAAGTACTGTAAAATGTTAGATAGTAATAAAGGACTATTGGACAAATAAGGCATAGAAGGAAGAATTGAACTGTGTGGGGGTGCAAAATAAACAGTTCTGGTCAGGGTAAGCCTCAGTGAGAAGCTGACTTCTGAGAAGAGACCTGTAGAGGATGAGGGGAAGCACCATAAAGAAATCTGTGGGAAGAGAGTTTCAGGTAGTGGGGAGAGCAAACACAAACACCTGAGGAAGAAGTGTGCCTGGTGGGTTCTAGGTAAGAGCAGGTAATGGGTCAGATCAAGGAGGGCTTTGCAGGCTATTGTGAAGAATTTTCCTTTACTTTGAGTGAAATGAGGACCCAAGTGAGGGTGTGAATCAGTGGAGTGATTATGATCTAATTCCAGTTTCAACAGGATTTCTTTGGCTGCTGTGTTGAGAGTAGACTGTGAGAGCTAGGGATAGAAGGAGCGAGATACGTGTCTTATTCACTTGAATGAACAGAAGAGCAAACGTAAAGGACCAGCCTCACAAGCCCCGACACATGTGGTCCCTCCCTTTGCCCCACAAGCCATCAGGTGGGCCTGTGCCCATCAGAGTCACTCCTTGCCTGTCCACTAAGCTGTGACTATATAGCTATAGCTAGCTGACAATTGCCATGGGTCAGGATGAGACATAAATCAAAGCTACAAACATATGTTTGTATTATAACTGAAGAGCGACATAGTTTACCATGCTGACACTCACATTTTATTTTTCAGCTGATCTTTACAGGAGATTGTGGTATTGTGATATAATAAGAAATATATATTTCATCTGTGTCCCCAGTTCCTGGAATAGAGCTCCAAAACCCCTGTAATTTCCTGACTAATAGGAGTGCTAGGTACATCTTTTGTTCTGATATTTGGTCTTTGACCTTGGTTCCTGACACAGAGTTCCTAATCGCTTGGAACTTCCAGGGTGATACGAGTACCTTTTGTCCTAATAAGGCGAGTCATGGTGGACTCCTGGATAGGAACTGGTCACCAGAAAAACCAAGCTGTACTTAGAGAGTTAGTCCAGCTTCATCTCCCATCGCACAGGAAGGAGAGAGGGGCTAGGGACTGACTTAATAATTGGTCATGTGTATGTGATAAAGCTTCTGTAAAAATCTCTAAACTACGGGGTTTGGAGAGCTTCTGGGTTTCTGAACACATGGAAGTGCTGAGAGGGTGACATGGCGAAGAGGGCATAGAATCTTTGCACCCCATCACACATACCTTACCTATGTATCACTTTATCTAGCTGTTCATCTGTATCCTTTATAATGAATCAGTAAACATAAGCAAAGTGTTTCTCTGAGTTCTGTGAGCCACTCTAGCAAATGATTGAACCTAAGAAGGGGGTTGTGGAAACATCTAATTTGTATCCAGGTTGGCTAGAAATTGTGGGTAACCTGAGAATTCACTACTTGCAATTGATGCATGAAGTGGGGAGCAAAATTGTGGCACAGAGCCTTTAACCTGTGGGATCTGAACACTATCTCTAGGTAGATAGCGTCAGAATAGAGTCGAACTTTAGGAGCACCCAGCTGGTGTTGAATAATTGCTTAGTTTGAGAAAGAATTCATGCATCTGGTTAACAGAAATGTTCTGTGTTGAGTATGGTGTCAGAACTGAAGTGTGCTGAAAGTATTGAGTGTTGAGAGTATAGTAGGAGAAAAGTTAGTTGGGTTTTTTTCCTATTACACAGAGATGCTTGCTCTTGAAAAGAAAGTTTCCACAGAATATCTATGTGAGATATGTAGGTGCGCTCGGTCTACATGCTAAGCCAAGGTGAAAGCATGGTGCCTGAATCTTTCTTTTGTTTCAACAAAAAAAGAAACATGGCCTCTCATCCAGCCTCTCACACAGTGGCAGAAGTTGCTTGAAGCAGCAGGCAGCCAAGCCAGCAAAAGAGACATAGACATTAACTGTAACTTTGCTGAAGACAAGAAGGAAGGCTTTTCCTGAAGTGTGAATATCTGAGACTTAAGCCAAATGAACATCTGTGAGGGTCCTGTTGCCATCTCCTCCCACATTGAGGTGAAAAGGTAGCCCTTGACACAACTGTGTCATGAAGATGTGATCCCACTTCCCAGTCAGGAAAATAAAACCCCTAAAATCCAGAAAGGAGAGAAGTTAATAAACAATCATTTCAAATGCCTGGCTTAATGCTCATAGCATTCCACATTTTCTGCTGTACTCATTTTCCTCATTGTTGTAAATAAGGACCAAGATAGTATGGATACTGTGGTTTCCTGAAGTCAGAGCTATGCTTCTGAGAAGCTCCCTGTTAAAGGCAGCTTGTGCCTATTTTCATGCAGTCATTCAACTGTAAAAATCCTGCTGCCATTTTCTGGCAGTAGGAATCTGCAACCACTGCAACCACGGGCTACAACCGAACACTGCAATATTTCCATGGGGGCTTTTCAGTTGAAGATTCACATTTTCTTCACACTTGCATATTCCTGGGCTCAGATTATCATGTTGACCTTAAATTTCTTCAAAGCATAGTGAAGGGTTCCCTTTAGGACCAAGAAGAAATTGTTTTCACTTTGGTTTAGAAGAGTAAATATCTCTATGCTACATAAGTGATTAATTTACAGATTTTGATATGAAGAGAGTTTCATTCACTTAATAAGTATTTATTGTATACCTTCTAGTGGAGAGACAGGCAATAAACTCTAAGCACAATAGCGTGGTTATATATTGATAGTATCTATCAATCAGCTTACCTACCTACCTATTTACCTTGCGATGTAAAAAATGCTACAGTAAAGAGAAAATTAAAACAGAGTAAATTCTGGGGAAAGTCTTTCCAAAGGGGAGGAAGCAAGCAATGTAGATGTCTGGATGACGAGGGCTCCAGACAAATGGAATCACCAGTGCAGAGGCCAGTGTATGTTAAAATTTCACTCCCTGGATTAAAACCTTTCAACACCTTCTCCCAAATTGCAGAATAAAGGGTCAGCTTCTCCCTCTGCTGCACAAGCACGACCTTCATCATAGGCTCACAACCACATAGAGATAGCTCTCCAGCTCCCATTTCTACCAACCTCTTTGTACATCTCAAGCTCCAGTGAAAATTGGCTGGGAAACAGCAGGGAGGCCATGTGGTTGGAGCTAAGGGCATGTGTGTCCGGGGACGGGGTGGAACTGGGGAAGGTAGGGTCATAGTACAAATATCAGAGCAGAGCTGATTCAAGTTTTGGAGGGCCTGAAGCTTACACAATTTCAGGCTTCTCTTTAAGAGAAAAAATTAAAATGTACAAATACAAAATTAGGTGCATATATAAGTAGGTGACAAAAGAAATGGCGACAAATTACACACTTTACAAAGCTGAGAAAATAAAAAACATCAAAAATCCTGAAGTATGGTGCAGTGTTTAATTGGATGTGCTGCCTTTCCTGTGTGTTTCTTATAGGACAGAACTTCTGTTTAGGCAAGCATTGATGTGGATCAACCACTCTGCTCATGATTTTATGTCTGGTGATTAGAAGATATTCCCAGAGTCTGCCTCCTGGCCCTATACACTTCAATGATTGTTTCCCTCCCTCTAGCTATCTACATACTTCCAGGTGCAAGAGCCATAGCACATGTTCTTTTCGTCAAACACTGTAGGCCTTGCATTCTCACATCAGCACAATGGGCAAGAGGAGAATTCCTGGAAGCTATCCCTTACACTGGGAAAACTGGAACTAGCTTGACTCTGTGTAGAGTGGTGAGGCACATGAATACATCTCAGAAATCCAAACAAGGTATATGCTCTTGACTTGACTAGATTTAAAATACTCCCTGGCGATTCAAATGACGAAACTCCTCTGTGACGAAGGCATAGTTGCTGCGGGTGGGGGCAGGGAATGAATGTGGCACTTTGTAGGACATGAAAAGGACTCTGACAAGTTCAATAGGGAGCCCTGGAGAGTGTGACATGACCTGACTTATCGACTTTTACCTCTTACAAGATACAATTTTTCTAAATTTTGCACATCTTAGATTGGAGTTGCTGGGATTATCTTCCTAGAAACTGTCTTAAAATAGTTGTTTGTCACGTGTTAGTTTAGACATAGCTGTCATTGCCTGGGCACAGAGGAACTTGTTCAGGGAGGTTCTTATTTCTTCCCTTCAGTCAAATTCTGTGCATAATCAGTACCACACCTGTTAATTTTATTTGCTTTATGAAATGCCGTCCAAAAATTATACAATGATTTGGTATTAAAATGAAAGTTAAGGTGAAGCAGAAAGACGGTGGAACAGAAAGGCAGTGAAACAGCAGTAGGGTATAAATCTGGTACTAGTGAAGGGAATGTTCCTCGTTGGAGGTATGATTAAAAACCCGTAATTTCGTGCAAAGCAACAAGCAAGTAAGTGCTTTAAAAGCCTAAGGAAAATAGATCCACAAGTAGATGGACTTGTGTTTTCTTTTGTTCCTGATATATGTGTGCAAAGATTGCCTATCAATGAATCAAGCAATGAATCTAGACGCAGTTAAAAAAAAAAAATCCTGGTATTGGTGAAAGGATTTTCAAAGCAGACAGAATCTGGTGGGATTAAATGATGCTTTGCACAAGACTATTATTAAGGCACAGTGTCATCCTTTATTTAATGACAATGTCACTTACGCAACAATAAGTCTGCGTCGTACAAATAAAGGCATCTTAGTAGCATACGGTATAACAACCAATATTGCTCTCATGCTGGTTGACAATAGACCCTAAGAGGGCAAGAATAGGAGCAGGGAGTCAATTTAGCAGGTGATTTTGGTGATCCAGGCAACGTGGAGCAGGTGGTAACAGTGGAGTTGGTGAGAAGTGGTCAGATTGTGGATATATGTTGAAGGTAAAGGTAGGAGGTTGAATATAGGGCATGAAGAAAGAAACATGAAGAGGATTTTCTGAAGCCTTCTTACTTGAGCGACTGGAAGAATGACAGTGCCATCCGCTGAAATGGGTGCATGGGACGTGGAAGAGATTTTAGTGACAGCATCAGAAGTTTACTTTTAGGCAAGTTATGTTTGAATGTTTATTAACAGGTGGAAGGGCAGAATATACAAGTCCAAAAACTGGCAGGTGTGTAGATAGCGTGGAGACTGTGAAGTCCCCTTCTGATTGCTTAGGCTTTATCGATGCAGTAGGAATCAGGACAGTAGCTGAGAATAGGGATGAGGGAGGAGGTGTTAAAACTTTGAACAGAGATGCCAAGGTATAAAACAGTCATCCAGGAACTTGTTACTCAAGGACCAGTAGTGTCAGCATCACCTGGAAGCTTGTTAGAAATGCGGGTTCTCAGGGTCCACAGTAGCATCAGAAATTGTATTTACTAACATACCCAAGTGGTTTATAGCACACTAAAGTATGAAATACACTTAGAGGAGCATGAATAGATCAGGGAAGAACAGTCTGATAAACCAGCTACATGAAGAGCCCATTTGAGGTTTGCAGCATGAATTTAAAGAGATACCTATCTATATGGTTATGGATTTTTCTCCAGTCAAATGCAGTAGCAGGGCACAGCTGCAGAGTAGGCAGAGAGCTAGAGTGACTAGAGTTGTAATTGTTTTAAGGAAGTAAGTTTTAATAAGAGGGAGTCAAGAGAGTTGTGAATATATGTAAATAAATGCATAGATACATACTGGGGTTACACACTCAAATACGTATGTGTGTGTATGTGTGTGTGTGTATATACACACACACACACACATATATGCTGATGATATATGTGATACAAAAAGTTTAGAAACACCTGGTTTACATCATATTCTCTGAAGCATTACCTCCCCTAGAGGACACTTTTTTTCAATAGGGACTTCTGAAAGTCAACTTATTTCCAATTTGCACAAGAAAAATTTTTGATGGTTTTATCCAAGGAGTTCTGGTCAATTGGGACTAAGGAACTTGCTGATGTCCTCTGAAATCACACCTAAATTTAACAGTGTCCTTCCTTGAGGTACTATTTTGGTATTTGCCACATAATCCTTTAATATTTTTTTTTGAATGTGGAAATTTCAAGCAT
>NW_016809072.1:28784-30645 GCF_001698545.2 Rhinopithecus bieti
ATAATCCTTTAAGATTTTTTTTTTGAATGTGGAAATTTCAAGCATGAGTATCACCAATGTGAAAGGTTTTGTCTCCAAATTTAGGGGCCATTTGTATAAGGAAATGTTACAAAATGAGCCCATAGTGCTTGCGAGCACTTTGATGGTTCCTGCTGTAACACTCAGAATAAAAATCAAAGACACTGGACAAAGATTACTCTTGTTTGACTTTGACTATTCATTGAACAGTGTTTAAGCCATAGGAACAACAGAAAATGTCTAAATTACCTTAACCATAGAGTCAAGGTTTCTAGAGTATAGAAAGAATCTACAGGTCTTCAGGTTCAATGTCTCATCCAGTCTACAGATAAATGTTCATCTAGCAGCACGAACACTTCCAGTACTGGAGAACACCTTCCTGCCAAAGTCAGCTAATTCAATTACTTTTTATATTGACTCTGTATCTGTCTCCCCAAAGCTGCTACCACTGGCCCCAGATCTGCTCAAATAGAGCAAAAGAGAATAGCTATGACTCATTAATAAAGTTTTCAAAACCTCAAAAATATGCAGAAAGAATAAATAAGACTGAGTATTTGATAGCACCATGGGGTGACTATACTCAATAATAATTTAATTGTACATTTACAAAAAACTAAAAGAGTATAATTGGATTGTTTCTAACAGAAAAGTTAAATGCTTGAGGAGATGGATACCTGATTTTACATGATGTGATTATTACCCATTGCATGCCTGTATCAAAATATCTCATGGAGCTCATGCATATATACACCTACTATGTAGGTGTATATTAAAATAAAATTAAAATTAAAATTAAAAAGAGAAAATTCTAAGACTGCTCCCCTTTCAGTGTCAGCCTTGCAACCCACACTACCCACTGCACGTTTCTTATTTATTCATATCTCTATTAGGATAAGGACCTTAGAAACACATACATCTGTCCAAGTGATGTTTGACCATTTCAGAATACCATGGGAGTTCTACCTCCATTGATCTGGGCACGACATTCCCACTGATTCAGAACAAGACTCTATTAGTTTTCCAATGACTCAGTTAAGATTGTTAATTCATAATAAGGAACAAACTCACCTGGGTGTTTTCCACATTAACTGCTGTCAAGCTGTGTCTCCTCCATCCAATACTACTAATCAGTCCTTCAGACTTTAATGCAAGGCTTTTGTTTTCCCTTAATAGGCTTCACCTTGTAGATTTCACCTCATCATTCTATCCCATCAAGTTCCTTAGTAATTCTGTTTCCATTTTCTGAGGTCTAAGCCAACTCTCCTGTGTAGGAAAGAGTGAACATGGCAAGCCTTAGAAAGTCCTGCTTGTAGGGACATGGATGAAGCTGGAAAGCATCATTCTCAGCAAACTAACACAGGAACAGAAAACCAAACACTGCATGTTCTCACTCATAAGTGGGAGTTGAACAATGAGAACACTTGGACACGGGGAGGGGAACATCACATACTGGGGCCTGTGGAGGGTTTGGGAATGAGGGGAGGGATAACATTAGGAGAAATACCTAATGTAGATGATGGGTTGATGGGTGCAGCAAACAACCATGGAATGTGTAACAAACCTGCACGTTCTGCACATGTATCCCAGAACTTAAAGTATAATTAAAAAAAAAAAAAAAAAAAAAAGGCCTGCTTGAATCAGTGGGGCATCAGCTCAGGCCAGTGCACCAGGTTACCAGCCAGCCCTCAGGGAGCATCTGATTTCACCTGAGGAGCTCACATTACCTTTCCATGGCTTTTCCCTGTGCCCCTCCAGGAGAAGTAGGATTCCATTATTTTTATTCCCCTCCTTACTGGGTAAGAGAGGAAAGGAATAAGCAGAGGGAGATGGCTAGGCATGGTGG
>NW_016809072.1:32512-37020 GCF_001698545.2 Rhinopithecus bieti
CCTTCAAAAAATCAATGAATCCAGGAGTTGATTTTTTAAAAAGATCAACAAAATTGATAGACTGCTAGCAAGACTAATAAAGAAGAAAAGATAGAAGAATCAAATAGATGCAATAAAAAATGATAAAGGGGATATCACCACCGATCCCACAGAAATACAAACTACCATCAGAGAATAATATAAACACCGCTACGCAAATAAACTAAAAAATCTAGAAGAAATGGATAAATTCCTGGACACATACACCCTCCCAAGATTAAACCAGGAAGAAGTTGAATTCCTGAATAGAGCAATTATGGGCTCTGAAACTGAGGCAACAATTAATAGCCTACCAACCAAAAAAAGTCCAGGACCAGACAGATTCACAGATGAATTCTACCAGAGGCACAAAGAGGAGCTGGTACCATTCCTTCTGAAAGTATTTGAATCAATAGAAAAAGAGGGAATCCTCCCTAACTCATTTTATGAGGCCAGCATCATCCTGATAACGAAGCCTGGCAGAGACACAACACAAAAAGAGGATTTTAGACCAATATCCCTGATGAACATCGATGCAAAAATCCTCAATAAAATACTGGCAAACCGAATCCAGCAGCACATCAAAAAACGTATCCACCATGATCAAGTCAGCTTCATCCCTGGGATGCAAGCACGGTTCAACATGTACAAATCAATAAACATAATCCATCACGTAAACAGAACCAAAGACAAAAACCACGTGATTATTTCAATGGACGCAGAAAAGGCCTTTAGGAATAATAAATATCATTAAATATCATTAAAATGGCCACACTGCCCAAATCAATTTATAGATTCAATGCTGTCCGGGGCCGTGAGGCCCGGAAATTGCCGCGGCCTCTGTTGCTTAAGCTCCACATTAGGGAGACAAGATGGCGCACTTCCTGGTTCTTCATCATCAACTTTTCCTGCGCGCGCGAACTTTTCCCGCATGTGCGTAGATAACTTCCCGCGCCCGGGAAGGACTAAGTCTACCGAGCATGCGCCTGGTGACGTCTCTCATTATTCTCCGCCCCGCCTGCTCTGCCGCACTTCCTCTTTCTTACCAGCCTATATAAGCTGTACCAACGCCCTCAATAAACGAGACTTGATCAGGATACTGTCTTGTCTCCATTTCTTATGTCTCTTGTCTCTCTAAATTCCCACCCCCTCCTCCAAGGTCTGTGTTAAGGATCCCGCTGGACGGGACACAATGCCATTCCTATTAGACTACCAATGACATTCTTCACAGCACTAGAAAGAAAACTATTTTAAAATTCATATAGAACCAAAAGATCCAAGGGAATCCCAAGCAAAAGAACAAAGCTGGAGGCATCATGCTACCCAACTTCAAACTATACTACAGGGCTAGAGTCACCAAAACAGCATGGTACTGGTACCAAAACAGACACATAGACCAATGGAACAGAATACAGAGCCCAGAAATAAGGCTGTACACCTACAATGATCTGATCTTCAACAAAGCTTACAAAAACAAGCAATGGAGAAAGGGCTGCCTATTCAATAAATGGTGTTGAGATAACTGGCTAGCCATATGCACAAGATTGAAACCACTTCCTTACACCATATACAAAAATTAACTCGAGATGGATTAAGGACTTACATGTAACACCCCAAATTATAAAAATCACAGAAGAAAACCTAGGCAATACCATCCTGGACATAGTAACAGTCAAAGATTTCATGATGAAGACACCAAACGCAATTGCAAGAAAAGCAAAAATTGACAAATGGGATCTAATTAAACTAAAGAGTTTCTGCACAGCAAAAGAAACCATCAACAGAATAAACAGACAACCTATAGAATGAGATAAAATTTTTGCAAATCATGTATCTGACCAAGGACTAATATCCAGCATCTGTAAGGAACTTAAACAAATTTATAAGAAAAAAGAAACCACCCCATTAAAAAGAGGGCAAAGGACATGAGCAGACACTTTTCAAAGGAAGACATACATGCAGCCAACAAGTATATGAAAAAAAAAAGCCCAACATCACTGATCATTAGAGAAATGCACATCAAAATCACAGTGAGACACCATCTCATACCAGTAAGAATGGCTATTGCTAAAATAAAAAAATAGCAGATGCTGGTGAGGTTGCAGAGAAAAGGGAACGCTTACACACTGTTGGTGGGAGTGTGAATTAGTTCAACCATTGTGGAAAGCAGTATGGTGATTCCCCAAAGACCTAAAAGCAGAACTACCATTTGACCAGCAATCCCATACTGGTTATACACCCAGAGGAATATAAATTATACAATAGGCAGCAGGTGAAATTACATGGCTTTCCAAATTACTACATTGCCAATCCATCCTCTCCCAGCTAAATGACTGATATCTGTCACTGCTGCCTCCCAAGGAGGTCTCTTGCAAGGATGTGGGTGTTGACGATCCCAAAATGGCACTTAAAGTTTCTGACAACCATCGGTTGGTGCAACCATATAAGGGGCCTTTTAGAAAACACTGAATAGGGATCCCTTTCTGTCTGGAGACGTGGAATGGAACACAGGCTTGGCATTGCAGAAAAGCAAAGTGTTGGTTCTCACTAAGTTAGCTTCATAACAATTTTGGGCCTCCATTTATTCATCTGGAAAACAGGAGACTGCCTGTTTAAGGTCTTCTCTCAACCTGTGGTTCTCTGAATCCATGTGAGCTCTCTGTGTGTGACATATTCAGCACTCTATTAACCACAGAAATAGAGGAGGTAGCCTTGAACACCCCCAATCCTCCTTAAAATAAGAGGCAGGAGCAATCACAACTAATATCTAGTAACATATTCAGCACTCTGCAGACATAAATCCAATGTTCAAGAGATACAAGTGTAAGATTGGGATAGGAATCCACAATTTCATGTACACCAAAAGGTTACAACCGTTTATGACTGGCATTTGTTCCATAATTGAGCCTTGATAGTTTTCTCAAATGTTTGTAATGTCTGTGCAGCCTCAACACAGGGCTGAAATGATTGCTCACCTGCTTTCCAAAGTCCTTCAGGTTTACTAGATCATAAGAGGGTCTCCACCATTTTTGGGAGGTGCCAGACCCCTTTGAGAATCTGTAACAGTTCCGGGGGCAGTCAGTCCTCAAGGTACTTTGCATATGCACATAGACATATCTCACACTTGCAATTGACTTAGAAGGTTTTATGGGTTTTGGGCGCCATGGGAAACCTTCCTGTTCTGCCCAGCGGCTCCCCTCCATGGCTGACCTGAATCATGACATTATTCCTCATGGCTTCAATGCCAGTTGGCACCCGCACCCGTCTAGCCACTCAACTTGAAAGTGAATTCCTTACTTTCAGGTAAATTTTGCATCTTCTTATGTTTACCTCCCTCAGATCTCTTTTTCTCTATACTCCTCAGGGCTTCTCTCCTAGGTAAATGCTTTGTAAATCCAAGGTCACATTGAAAGACTTTAGAATAGATTTGGAATATCTAAGTCTCACAGTCTTTAGAGCTGAATCCTAAACTTTGATCTAAAATATCCCTGTCCCTTCCTTCCTTTCTCCTTGCCTCCCAATCTTAAAAACACATACAGCAAAGAACCCTGTATATCCCTAATTGTCATGTGGAACAGATTTTTTTCCTGACCACACAGGACTTCTAGTGCATGGCTATTCAAAACCAGTGTTCCATACTCCTGTCCACATGAGGAGCAGCAAAACAAGGGCTGTGGCTCTCATGAGCAAAGGAGAATCTATCAGATACTTTAAGCTGCAATAACGTAAAACCTGTCTTATAACAGCTTAAACAAAGATGGGATATATCTTTCTCTTATAACAGAAATTCTGAATATATGTGGATGCTGTCCTTAATCCAGAAACTTGATGATTTTCAAGCCAACATCCTGTACTCATTTGACTTTTTTCTCTTGTTTGACTCCTTATTATTGTAAGATGGCTCCACCAGCCCCATAATTTTAGCAGACCTAAGATGGTATAAAGAGTAAATTCAAAAGTAGGGCTTCCCAAAGCTGAGTGACCATGGAAAAGTTACCTAATTATCTGACCCTCATTCCTTGATTCAACAAATATTAAATGTGATATGCTGAGCAAATAGATTAGCAAAAACTGTGATAGTTGGTGTTCTCAAGAAAGATACATTGCAAATTTTTTTCTTTCAATGTATTTTATTCTGATGAAGTTACAAAGGTAGATAAAAAATACTTTCTATAAAATACAGTTAACTGACTTAGGAAAAGAGACAAAGCCTCTATAGTTTTAAAAATAAAACAAATTTTGGCTTCCATTTCAAGATGGCTGAATAGGAACAGCTCCGGTCTGCAGCTCCCAGCGTGATCGACGCAGAAGATGGGTGATTTCTGCATTTCCAACTGAGGTACTTGTTTCATCTCATTGGGGCTGGTTGAACAATGGGTGCAGCCCATGGAGGGTGAGCCAAAGCAAGGTGGGGTATCACCTCACCCAGGACGTGCAAGGGGTCAGGAGATTTCCCTTTCCTAGCCAAGGGAAGCTGTGACAGACTGCAT
>NW_016809072.1:40062-47764 GCF_001698545.2 Rhinopithecus bieti
AATAATGAAGTATGTTTTCAGCCTAAATTAGAAGAAATGTCTTATTAATATTTCCCTTAGAATCCTGTATGTATTTATGATTTTATTAAAATTGTGTTATCGAAAAGCATTTCTAAACAGTCTAGTGAGATAAAAATAAATAACAAAATATTATCAAACATAACCTTTATCAAAGACAGAAGGAGATAAGTAACTGTAAAAACCACAACTATAAAATAGGGAATGCAGGTGAATTTAAAGCTTTTTTTTTGTCTGACAAGTCTTCCTGTATAATTTCTTTGTCTTAATACATTCTAAACAGCCAGCCGGAGTTGATTAAGTCCTCAGGTGCAAATGAAAAAAGAGGTGTTTTCTTATTAAAGGGGATAATCCTTTCTATCCCAATAGAAAAAAATCTATTTGGGTTTGATACAAAAACAGTTAAAACCAAAGAAGGCCCCTGAGGGCTTAATCCATTCTTTTATTAGCAGAATGACAGAAGATATTTAACTTATTCCTCTTTTATTAAAAGATACATTAAAGAATATGTATCACTCTATGCTTTTGCTGTGTTATACATTGTATATAGTAAATTATTACCATGTTTTTTATTAGATTATCTGATATGCTTTGGATCTGTGGTCTCTGCCCAAATCTCATGTCGAATTGTAATCCCCAATGTTGGAGGTGGGGCCTGGTAGAAGATGATTAGATCATGGAGATGGTTTCTTATTAATGGTTTAAAACCATCCCACATGGTACTGTCCTTGCAATAGAGAGTGAGTTCTCATGAGATCTGGTTGTTTAACAGTGCATAACACCTCTGTCCTCTTGCTCTTGCTGCTCCTGCCATGTGAGATGGCTTGCTTCCTCTTTGCCTTCTGCCATGATTGAAAATTTCCTGAGGCCTTCCCAGAAGCTGAGCAGGAGCCGCTACATTTCCTGTATAGCCTGCAGAACTGTGAGCCAATTAAATGTCTTTTCTTTATGAACTACCCAGTCTCAGGTATTTCTTCATAGCAATATGAGAACAAACTAATACAGAAAATTGATACCATGGAGTGTGGCATTGATACAAGGACACCCGAATATGTGGAAGCAGCTTTGGAACTGGGTAATGAGCAGAAGTTGGAAGGGTTTGGAGGGATCAGAAGAAGATAGGAATATAAGGGGAAAATTTGGAACTTAACTAGAGACTCATTGAATGGTTGTGACCCAAATGCTGATAGTGATAAGGACAAAGATGGCCAGGCTGATGAGGTCTCAGATGGAGATGAGAAACTTATTAGGAACTGGAGCAAAGGCCATTTTTTGTGCCTTACCAAAGAACCTGGCTGCATTGTGCCCTTGCCCTAGGGAATCTGTGAAAATTTGAACTTGGGAGTGATGATTTAGGGTTTTTAGCAGAAGAAATTACTAAGCAGCAAAGCACTCAAGAAGTGCCCTGGCTGCTTCTAACAGTCTAAACTCATATGTGTGAGCAAAGAAATGATGGAAAATTGGAATTTATATTTAAAAGGGAAGCAGAGTGTGAAAGTTTCGAAAATTTGCAGTCTGGCCATGTGGTAGAAAAGAGAAGCCTATTTTCAGGGGAGGAATTCAAGCAGGCTGCAGAAATTTGCATAACTGAAAAGGAACCAGGTGCTAATAGCCAAGACAATGGGGAAAAGGCCTCAAAAGCATTTCAGAGACCTTCGCAGCAGCTCCTCCTATTTCAGGCCTGGAGGCCTGGGAGGGAAGAATGGTTTCATGGGCCAGGTCAAGGGATCCACTGCCTTGTGCAGCCTCAGAGCACTACCCCTGGCATCCTGGTCACTCCAGCTCCAGCCATGGCTCAAAGGGACACAAGTACAGCTCAATATGCTGCTTCAAAGGGTGCAAGGTATAAGCCTTGGTGGGTTCCATGTAGTGTTAAGCCTATGAAGGCATAGACTATAAGAGTTGAGGTTTGGGAGCCTCCCTGTGGATTTCAGGGGATGTGTGGAGAAGCCTGGATCTCCATGCTTCATGGAGAACCTGTACTAGAGCAATACAGAGGAGAAATGTGGAGTTGGAGCTCCCACACAGAGTTCTCACTTGGGCACTGCCTAGTGGAGCTGTGATTAGAGGGCCACTGTCCTTCAGACCCCAGAATGGTAGATCCACCAGCAGCTTGCACCCTCAGCCTGGAAAAGCAGCATGTGTTAAACATCAGATCTTGAAAGCAGCCACAGGTGCTGAACCCTGTAAAGGCACAGGGGTGGAGCTGCTCAAGGCCTTGAGAGTCCACCCCTTGTATCGGTGGGCCCTGGATGTGGAACACTGAGCCAAAGGAGAATATTATATTTTGGAATTTTAAGATTTAATAACTTCCCTGCTGGGTTTCAACTTGCCAGGGGCCTTTAGTCCCTTTCTTTTGGCCAATTTGTCCCTTTTGGAATGGGGGTATTTACCCAATGCCTATACCTCCATTGTATCTTGGAAGTAACTAAGTTGATTTTGATTTTGCAGACTCATAGGTGGAAGGGACTGGCCTTGCCCCAGATGAGACTTTAGACTTTGGAATTTTGAGTTAATACTGGAATGAGCTAAGACTTTCAGGGATGAGCCAGGCAGGGTGGCTTGTGCCTGTAATCCCAGCACGTTGGGAGGCTGAGGCAGGTGGATTGCTTTGAGCTCATGAGTTTGAGACCAGCCTGGGTAACATGGCAAAACACTGTTTCTACAAAGAATACAAAAATTAGCCAGGTGCGGCAGCTCACGCCTGTAGTCCCAGATACTAAGGAGGCTGAGGCTAGAGAATTGCTTGAGCCTGGGAAGCAGAGGTTGCAGTGAGCCAAGATTGCATCACTGCACTCCAGACTGAATGACAGAGTGAGAACCTGTCTCAAAAACAAAAGAAAAAACGACATTGGGGGACTATTGGGAAGGCATGGTTGTATTTGGCAATGTGAGAAGGACATGCAATATAGGAGGAGTAAGGGGTGGAAAGATATGGTTTGGATCTGTGTCCCCGCCCAAATATCATGTCAAATTGTAATCTCCAGTTTTGGAAGTAGGGTCTAGTGGGAGGTGAACAGATCATGGCAGCAGTTTCTCATGAATGGTTTAGCACCATCCCCCTTGGTACTGTTCTCCTGAGAGTAAGTGAGTTTTCATGAGATCTGGTTGTTTAAAAGTGTGTAGCACCTCCCTCTCTCTCTCTTTTTCCTACTCCCACCATGTGAGACACCTTGCTGCCCCTTCACCTTCCACCATGATGTTAAGTTTCCCGAGGCCTCCCTAGAAGCCAAACAGAAGTTGCTATGCTTCCTTACAGCCTGCAGAACCATGAGTCAATTAAACATCTTTGCTTTATAAACTACCCAGTCTCAGGTATTTCTTTATAGCAATGAAGGCAAGAATCAGATAATACATTATCCTTATGGGATAAAGTCTGTGCATCCCCACACTATACCATGAATAAAGATAGTGGCTTTGAGACCCATGTTTGGGATATAGTTAGGATATTTGTCCCCATTCAAATATTATGTTGAAATATAATGGCCAAGGTTGGAATTGGGGCCTGGCTGGAGGTGTTTGGATCATGAGGGCAAATCTCTCATGAATAGCTTGGGCAATCCCCTTGGTGATAAAGTGAACTCTCACTCTGAGTTCGTGTGAGATCTGGTTGTTTAAAAGTGTGTGGCAGCTCCCGTACTCAACTCTCTCTCTTGCTCCTGCTTTTACCATGTGAAGAGCCTGCTCCTCCTGTTTCACCTTCCACCATGAGTAAAAGCTCCCTGAGGCCTCTCTAGAAGCTAAGCAGATGCTGATGTTATGCTCCCTATGCAGCCTGAAGAACGGTGAGCCAATTAAACCACTTTCCTTGATAAATTACCCAATCTCAGGTATTTATTTATAGCAATGCAAGAATGACCTAATACAGTTTGCTATGACTTTTGGAAGATTTTTTTTTTTCTTAACTAAAATCTTCATGTGTTAAAATTAATTTGAATAAAGCATTGTAAAATAAAAAATCTATAAGATAATCCTTAGAATCCTTAAAAAGAAATTATTTCTAATGTACACGTATAACCTCCTAACAACCTTTATGTATGGATAAGATTCCAAATATAGACTAAAACATAAAAGGGAATTTTAGAAAAAAAAAACTTTGGTTGCTCCCATATCACATGTCTTATGATGATTAAAATAACAATCATGGATTTTGTCAAATCCAAACAAAACAAAAGCGATCTATCCATCCATCTTATCCGTAAAATCACTGGCACACAAACTTGAAAATAAAATACAAAATGATGCAAATATTCTTAATATTAAGGAAATCTAAAATGCCTTTTTTATTTGTAAAATTGAAGTAGAATTAAACCTATCTGATTATGTGATCGTGTTGTTAGAAAGTTTGATTTGGAAACCTGCTAATCATTTGGTGGAAATTCTCATTATCAATTATGCTGTCACCTGAAACAGACCCAATCAATTTATTCAGCAAAGGAGCAATATCTAAACTAATAAACTACATGTAGTCATCATATATTACAACCAAGTATAACTTCATGACATTAACAGGNCACTGGCACACAAACTTGAAAATAAAATACAAAATGATGCAAATATTCTTAATATTAAGGAAATCTAAAATGCCTTTTTTATTTGTAAAATTGAAGTAGAATTAAACCTATCTGATTATGTGATCGTGTTGTTAGAAAGTTTGATTTGGAAACCTGCTAATCATTTGGTGGAAATTCTCATTATCAATTATGCTGTCACCTGAAACAGACCCAATCAATTTATTCAGCAAAGGAGCAATATCTAAACTAATAAACTACATGTAGTCATCATATATTACAACCAAGTATAACTTCATGACATTAACAGGCCACGGAGTATGTCAAAATTAGCTATGTTTTTAAGTTCTTGCTCTGAAGCCAAACTACCAATGGAAACATTTTTATCAGTAGGCACAGATAATGGGTTTCTTTGTATCCTGTTTTCTCTAACTTTGTATAATTAATTGTATTTGTTTCCTAAGGGTTACTACAACAAAGTAACAAAATCTGGATGGTTTAGAACAACATAAATTTATTATCTCACAGTTTTAGAGGCTAGAAGTTCAAAATCAAAGTTTTGCTAGGTTTTGTTCCTTTAGAGTTCTATGAGGGAAGGATCTGTTTTAGGCCTCTGCCTTTGACTTGAAGATGCATCATCTTGATCTCTGCCTTGATGTTTATGTGGACTTCTCCCCAGGTGTATGTCTTTCTGTCCAAATGTCTCCTTTTTGTAAGGATACCAGGCTGAATTAGGGTCTACCCTAGTGACCTCATCTTAACTTGATTACATCTGCAACGACCCTATTTCCAAATAAGACCACATTCTGAGGTTCTGGGGATATAGGAGTTCAATATATAAATTTTAGCGAGACACAACTCAAATGACAACACTAGTTGATAAGAGATTAGCATTGCGATAACTCTAGCTGTAGATGAAGCAAGAGAGTAACTGTTCTAGAAGACACATTTATCTGTCTTTCAATTAAAGTTTCTCAATGAATTCTTGAAGTGGTGCCAATTCTTGCCTGTCAGTTAAATTGAACTCTTGAACAAATAAAATAAGGTACTTACCATAAAGCAGATTCACTGTGCACTGGTTACCAACTTGTCTGAGTTCAGTGAGACAGAATGTCCATGCACACAACGAGTTACAGAAGAGGGTTTATTCCTTATAGATAGGCAACAAGGGACCACAAAAGCCTAGGATTCACAGTAAGCCAGCCCCCTAAGGCTCAGGAAAGCTGCCTGTGGTAGATGGAGTTTTGTCTGCATGTACTCCACTTTCACCACAGCAGAGGGACCCCAGAAAGCAGCTTGCCCTGGGTTTTATACCTCAGAGATGGAATAATCACTGGGCTGAAGTATTGAAGGACATCCTGTTTCTAGGGCCACTGGAACAGAGCCCTATCTGAAGATGTTGCATTCCCAGCACCGTCTACAGTTATTTTTCAGAACTACAAATGAGAAAGGAGAAAGAACTCAATTGGTCCGAAGTCACCCTGAGAACCGTCCTTCACTTGAAGAAGATGTTGCCATGGGACTTTTCTTGTGGTTGCACCACAGAACCAAAGTGCTAGTAAGAAATACGGGCATAAACTTTGAACAGACACTTAATAGTCTTGGCCACAGATATAAAATTCTTGGAAAATAGGACACCAATATTAGAAGAAAAAAAGTTTCATGGTCAATATAATCCTAAAGCTAGGTCATCAAATAGTCAATGTATTTTGGAATAAAAACTTTGACTGGATTATTATAATATTAATAATCCAGGTGGTACTAATATGTACTACCTGCTCCATGATATTCAGATATTAGACCTGAAGACAAGACTGAACAGCTTGCTTCAATGTAGAGTTCTGATTTGCTTGTAGAAATCCAGAGCATTAACTGTCATCCATTGAGCGAGAACTTCTAGCAATATAGCAACTCCTTTCATGTTCCCACTTCCAACAATATTTCTGCATGTTTTAAGTGTTCATACTGATGAAACTTTTTAGGGATATTCTTTTTTGGCTTCAGCGGGGGAAAGACCTTCATCTATGGGTGGGTGTGAAGCTGCTAGCCAGGTGAGGTGCAGTGGTTCCGCCCCCTGGTCTTGGTGCAGCAGCATAAAACCTAGGAAGGTCCATCAGCTGAGGACATTAGTGACGAGTACAGGAATCTTTGGTGGTCAAGGCTGTATGTGTCTGCAGTAGCAGTGAGGGTTTCTGGTGTCCTATTTTCCACCACAGGGGGAGTCACCACTGAGGGTGACCATCTTAGAGCTAGGGTTCAGGGTGTGAGTGTACACAGTGGTAATGCTGGTCTGGGAAGTAGGCACATAAAGAGTGACTGTGGCAGTGGGGCCCAAGGTATGGGCATGCATAGAACAGTGGTGGTGCCAGGGTCTGGGATGCAGGCACAACTGTGGCAGCAAGTGGTGCTGGTTTCTGGGGCACAGGCTTCAGTGGAACATTGGTGATGCTGGAGTCTGGGGCATGGGCATGCGAGGAGCAGAGGTGAAAGTACCTGGGGATGTATGTTGGAATGCTAGTGCAGAGTTGATAGACAAAAATGGGTCCTTCTCTGAGCAGTATGAACTCTGTGCAGCTCCATCAGCTGGAGTCAGCATTGGTGATGACTAAAAGGGTCTTCAGTAGTGAGAGAGCCTCTCCTTTTCTCCCATGGGGAAATATCATGGCCAGTGGAATTCCTCTTGGCTTCAACCTGTGCCAGACTAGGGGAGGCGGTGATATTGGAAAGTGCTTCCTATACATTTTTATGCTGTCATCTTAAGATTTTGTGCTCCGTTTGGTTGCTGCAGCTTTTTCCTTGTATTCTGGAACTCTCCCAGAGCTGTTTTGCCAGTAAGTAGTTGTTTAATCATTATTTTTCTGGGGAGGTCAACATTCGGACCTCCTAGTCTGCCATGTTGCTGACATCAACTCCTCAATGTTGGCCCACTTAACAAAGAAAT
This sequence comes from Rhinopithecus bieti, assembly GCF_001698545.2. Classification (NCBI taxonomy): domain Eukaryota; kingdom Metazoa; phylum Chordata; class Mammalia; order Primates; family Cercopithecidae; genus Rhinopithecus; species Rhinopithecus bieti. The sequence continues at coordinate 47,533 of NW_016809072.1, forward strand.
TGTTATTTCCTTTTTTAAGTTTTCATCAGGGTCTAAAACCAGAATGAGGCTGGGCATGGTGGCTCAGGCCTGTAATCCCAGCACTTTGGGAGGCCGAGGTGGGTGGATTACTTGAGGTCAAGAGTTCAAGACCAGTTTGGCCAACATGATGAAACCCCATCTCTACTAAAAATACAAAACAATTAGTCGGGTGTGGTGGCTTCCGCCTATAATTCCAGCTACTCAGAAGGCT
>NW_016809073.1:0-468 GCF_001698545.2 Rhinopithecus bieti
AAGCTTTCTGAGATACTGCTTTGTGATTTCTCAATTCATCTGACGGAGTTACACTGTCCTTTTCATTGAGCAGTTTGCTAACACTCTTTTCTTGGAATCTGCAATGGATATTTTGGAGAGCAATTAACTTAATGCTGAAAAAGGAAATATTCTAAGGCAAAAACTGGAAACAAGCTTTCTGAGAAACTGCTTTGTGGTGCATTATTTCATCTCACAGAGTTACACCTTTCTGTTCATGCAGCAGTTTGGTAGCACTGTTTTTGGGGAATCTGTGAAGGGATATTTGGGATCGCATTGAAGCCTATGGTGACAAAGGAATTATACTCAGATAAAAAATAGAAAGAAAGAAGCTTTGTCAGAAACTTCCTTGTGATGTGTGAATTCATCACACAGAGTTATACCTTTCTTTCCATGGATCAGTTTACCAACACTGTTTTCGTCGTATCTGCAAAGAGATATTTGGGAGCA
>NW_016809074.1:0-1122 GCF_001698545.2 Rhinopithecus bieti
TCTGCCTCCCAGTTCAAGCAATTATCCTGCCTTAGCCTTCCAAGTAGCTGGGACTACAGGTATGCACCACCACACCTGGCTAATTTTCTTGTGTGTGTGTGTGTGTGTGTGTGTGTGTGTGTGTGTGTGTGTAGTAAAGACAGAATTTCACCATGTCAGTCAGGCTGGTCTTAAACTCCTGACCTCAAATGGTCCGCCCACCTTGGCCTCAAAAGTGCTGGGATTACAGGCATGAGCCACCACGCCTGGCCCTTTGTTGATTTTTTTTTTTTTAACCATTCAATTCTATTTCATAAAATATACCATTCACAACTCATCGAAATGGGCTTATTACCTCTAAAGATTTGTAGCACTCAATTAAAACAAAACATAAATCCAGTACATTAGAGTTTGAGTTAGTTTTACGACTTTCCCCCATTGGATATTGGTGTTTTTTAATCTCCAGTGAAAATAATCAAAGGTGAGATGTGCATGGATAACATAAAAGGAAATGAATTCTGATGTCAGTATATAAGCAGAAAATAGGTCAAATACAAAACATTCCTCTACCATTGCCCCTCACCTCCAAGTCAACTTCCTGGAAAAATATATGTATATGTATTGTCAATTGAAAATAAATCAATTGTGTGTGATGTTCTTTACCAAGAGAAATAAACAAATAAAAACTGGAGAATTATTTTCTCATGAGTTAGAATCTGAAAAGAAGAAAGATGGACTATAACAAACATTTGTTTTAATTATAGCAAAAGAAAGATTGTACAGTAAATACTAGTAAAATCCAAATATTTTGATTAAAGCAGTTTTGCTTTTATATTTTATAATTTTTATTTGCCAAGACATGCCAGACTGATTTGAGATTTATGTTACATTCTAAATTCAACTTTTGATGCATTAACAAATTTTTCTTAATTTTGTGAACCAAAATAGACATCTGTATTATTATAGTTGCTGCTATTGCACACTAGGATTTACTGTACCTACCTAATTATTAGACAGCCAAAAGTACCATAAAACAATCTTAGCATGTCTCTAAGTAGTTTATTTAGTAGCTCTTTTCCAGTTATTTAGCTTTGGGAAGGGTAGAGTATCATTTTCAGGTTTGACATTGGCCCATGGTCAAAA
>NW_016809075.1:0-22316 GCF_001698545.2 Rhinopithecus bieti
AAATAAATAAATAAATAAAGAAGCAATAAATCTATAATAAGTCCTTGTTTCCAGTTGGACATGCATATGTATGAAGACCTCCATAGTAAGGAGTACTGAGCTCAGCCAGGAATGATCCATTCTGGGCATCTCCTTATAGGTTTACTATTTATATTGAAAAATTCAGGCTGAGCGCAGTGGCTCACACCTGTAATCCCAGCACTCTGGGAAGCTGAGGCGGGCAGATCACTAGGTTAGGAGATCAAGACCATCCTAGCTAACACAGTGAAACCCCATCTCTACTAAGAAATACAAAAAATTAGCCAGGCATGGTGGCGGGCACCTGTAGTTCCAGCTACTTGGGAGGCTGAGGCAGGAGAATGGCGTGAACCCGGGAGGCAGAGCTTGCGGTGAGCCGAGATCGCGCCACTGCACTCCAGCCCCGGTGACAGAGTGACACTCTGTCTCAAAAAAAAAAAAAAAAAAAATATGTGTCAATAATATCTATAAGTTAACAGCTTTCTAAAATCTGCCCATTCTCACATTTTCAAACATGTCATTGTTTTTCTTCCCTATGAGCCCACATTCCATCCTCTGTTCTTTTTGTAAGGATATAAGCAACTGTGGCAGCTCCAGAATGACTCTATGGAAGGAGATTCGAGAAGGAAATCTTGTTGAATAGGGAAGGCCTGACACTAGAGGCCACATGTTAAAGCTGTTGTTTGAAAGGCACTTCTCAGAAACAGTTTTGAAGTGATCCATATCAAAAAATGAAGTGAAGCTAAAGAAGCCCACGGGAAAGTTCAATGTATTTCCCTCCCACAGTTACCCTGTATTTACTACCAATGATAGACAAAACCATGGAAACTTTACATGGGGAAGACTTTAGAGACTATTCTAAGCCAAGCACAGTGGCTCATGCCTGTAATCCCAGCACTTCAAGCAGCCAAGGCAGGAAGATTGCTTAAGCCCAGGAATTTGAGACCAGCCTAGACAACATGGCAAAACCCCATCTCTATAAAAAAAATACAAAATAATAACTACTGGCTGGACATGGTGGTGCACGCCTGTAGTCCCAGCTACTCAGGAGGTTGAGGTTGTGGGATCACTTGAGCCTGGGAGGTGGAGCCCACAGTGAGCCATGATCATGCCATTGCACTCCAGCTTGAGTGACAGAGACCTTGTTTCAAACAATCATAATAAAAATAAAAAATAAAAAAATAGAGACCATTTCAGTCCAGCTGAGTCCGTTACAAGAACCTTCCTGAATGAATACACGAATGAGTCATTTGCTTGCTGAAAAATGACTTCAAACACAAACAACCCAGAACTCATGAACTCCAAATGGTTAGCAATTCAGCTCTTAATTCTGAATCCAGGTGCGGATTCTGAGTCTGATTTAAGCATGTCTTCCTCCAGTTGAGTATCCTGGTCCTTTTCCTCAACTTAATCTCTAATTTCTGTCTCTGAAATCCCCCTCCAGAGGTTTTCCTGACAGTTCTCAAATCTTGTCAAGGATAAATATCACAATTATTTTAACCAAATAAGCACAGAAACACTCCTATGTTTATGATAAATTTATGGAGATAAGTAGTGGGGCATGAATATCGGTCCCTTTGCAATCTATTCTATCTCTAGTCACCCAGAATTTAGGCTGAAAACATTTGGCCAAGAAGGAATAATGGCTTTAATTAGTTTCAAGTTCAGCCAACCTTCTAAAAAAAATCAACAAGGAAATTCAAGATGATTTATTTCAAACCAAATGTTTTATTTGAAAAAGTTTATGAAATGAGTGCTCTGACAGCCAAGTAATCTTAAGAGGATATGGAAGGTAGTAAGTTTCACCAAAACCTGTTTTTAGGGGCAAAAGTGAAATAGTAAATTCAGAGAACGGGAAGTTCTACAACAAGTAGTAGTAGGAAGGACATGAGTGTAGTTTCATAATTGACTTTGACATATGCTATAAATGGGAGTGAATGATTGACTGCTAAGCTACTGATCAAGAGGAGAGAGGGACAGCTTACCTGTTTCCATCTCCACTGCTTTTAGTCAACACAAGTCAAGGAAGTCTTGACACAATGCTGCACCATCAAAGAAGCAGGAAATTATTAAGCAAGTCATAATGACTGAAGCCAATTAGCCGAAAATGTTATATCAAAATAGCTGCTGGTCCTAGGATGTGTTCATGATCCCTAGGTAGTGTCTAACCTCTAAAGTTTCCTTGGGACTTTGTCTGTGATACACTTGTAATCAATTACACTCCTGAAAGAATTTTCCAGAATCCCTACGTGGATAGTAAGAATTTCCCAGAATCTCTGCTTGGAGAGAATCTGAATAGCTGGTACACTCTCCCTCCCTAGCCCCACCAGCACCTCCATCACCATGACCACACCCTCTGAGGTGTGTCTGTCTGAATCCCCTCCCTTCCATGTCCAAGAAGTGGTTTCCCACATAAGAGTGAACAGGGAACTCAAAGGTCTGGAAGTACCCGCTCTAGATGAAATTCAGCTCACTTTGGGGGCAGTTCTGACTATTAGATTGCTTGGTCTCATGAGCTGTCCAATGGTGGGAGAGATCTAATAAGCTTGATCTAATCAACTGAAACCTCTCTCCTGTAAATCAGGCTGGGTTTGCTCACCAACAATTAATGTTCTCCCTTTCCTCTGAACTCTACCCTTCGGTCAATATCACTTAAGTGAAATGCCGAAAGCAATCTGAGTCTTCAGATGTGACTCCATCATCCCAGAATAAAAGGTGACTATTGCCTCCCAAGTTGGAGGTTTTATATCTGGATTAAACTAGTCTACATCTGAAGCAATGAGTTCAAATTAACCATTTAGGTTAGTAAAGCAGGTTGTTAAATCATATTTGCTTGCCATCAACTAAAACCACCAAGTTATTTTCCCAGTGTTGCTGATAAACCACACAGGACAGTCATCCTGTGCTCATGCAGGCTGAAGATTATTTGCAGGACACAACTATGACTCATCACTCATAGAAATCTTTAGTGTCACTTTTGCTTTTTTAAATAAATGTGTTTGCAATAGTTGCATTTTGATAAGCTTCAAAAAGTCTTTCCTATCTCTCCTTATATCTTCATTTGTTACTTCTACATTTGAACTTATCTCCATAAAACAAGTTAATTAAGATGAGGATATTAATTTGTTTTGGTAAATGAATTAAACATGATGTAATTAAAAAAAAATAGGTTTGACAAATCTTACCAGTGTATATCATTATAAAAATGGAGAACTGTGTTAAATTAATCTTGCTACATACAAATAACTATTCTAGTTATTGTAGACCTTTATATATCCTGATTTAGATAGGCAACATATTAATCATCACTATTAATCATCACTATTAATCATCACTTTCAGCTTTGTATCCATTTGTGCTAACTTAAAGATGCTAAGAAAAATACGGACCATATTTAGGCTAAAACACTGTTTGCAACTATTATCAGGTTAATGTCGTAAATTTAATCCACACAATTTGAGCATAATCTTTTAATTAGCCAAGAGTTTCTGTTTTCATTTGCCTCAAACTTTTCACACATTTATCCACAAAATGATGAAATATGAAGTATTAAATGTACATAATCAGATTATTTCTACCATATTGTGTAGAGTGCTTTAATCCAGATACAATACACAAAACTCAGGAGATTTTATTGCAATAACAACAAAAAAGGAAATGCTTTAGTCACACAAATGAAACTAAATTTGTCAGGGCTCTTTCTGCTACTAATTTCAGAAAAAAAAATAATAATAATAATTGAATTAATCAAAGCAAGAAAAAAAAAAGTTTGTATTGACCCATGTAACTGAAAAGGCTAAAATAGTTGCAGCAGGACTCTGGGCTCATACAGTCCCTCAGGCCCTGCTCTCCCTCCCCCATGTCAGCTCTGCTGTCCTCCATGTTGGCTCATTCTCAGCATGCACATGGTAGTAAGACAGCTGCCACCAGCTACAGTCCTACCTTCTCTCAGAATCAATCCTTGGTGGAAGAAATGAGTCTCTTTCTGGTTACACCAGCCCAAGGCCTCAGAGTAAGTAAATGAACAAAGGGACTAAATGACATCGATTGGCCAGGCCAAGTCACATGCTCCCCTCTGAGACCAGGCGATGAGCTCTTCGGGAACACAATCTGAAAAAGGCAGTGGGAATTTGAGCCACTGTCACCAGTAGAACGGGCAATGAATGCTGGGTAGGCCAGATCTCAAATGGCCACTAAAGAAGCCTAATAAAATTCTTCCAGGGGCTGGACATGATATGGTGGCTCACGCCTGTAATACCAGCACTTTGGGAGGCTGAGGCAGGCAGATCATGAGGTCAGGAGTTCGAGACTAGCCTGGTCAACATGGCCAAGCCCGTTTCTTCTTCTTCTTTTTTTTTTTTTTTTTTTGAGATGGGGCCTAGCTCTGTCACCCAGGCTGGAGTGCAGTGGCGTGATCTCAGCTCACTGCAAGCTCCGCCGTGGCTCATATTTATAATCCCAGCACTTTGGGAGGCTGAGGTGGGCAGATCACGAGGTGAGGCGATAGAGACCATCCCGCTAACATGGTGAAACCCTGTCTCTACTAAAAATACAAAAACTAAGCCAGGCCTGGTGGGCGGGTGCCTATAGTACCAGCTACTCGGGAGGCTGAGGCAGGAGAAAACAGTTTCTACATTTCTCTCTTCTGCTGCTTCCTATGAATGAAATGTCCTCACGATTGCCCTGCTTTAACATTCACATCCTTCAGATGCAACGTTCTAAGAAATTGCTACACCAATTTAGAATCTAAGAAATCAGACTAAAATATAAGAAAACTCATATCCTAAACTTAATTGATATTAACATTTTTCTAAAGGAAACTACAAATTTAAAAGAACTCTGAGGGCTGGTTCTGTGACTAAGTTTCCTAAGGTGGTATATCTGTTACTCTCAGAGCTTCTTTTTTAAAGAACATGAGAAGCTATTATTAACACATAGAAAGAATCTATACAGAGTAGATTATGTTAGTCATATCAAATCCAATTCCCTTCTGGAGTGAGGCTAATTTAGCTAGGTGATTTTGTAAATTAAGTTACAACAATTTGATGTTACGGGCTGAAACTTGCTCAGCTAAAAATCTGGGCAGACAATAGTTCTCTAAATTTCCATTTATACATTAGCTCCATCAAGGTGACCAAATATATTCCAGCTATCTAAAAAATCACCTCAAATTGCACACAACTATATTGCTGTCTTTGGGTTCAAACAAAAGTAGAGGTCCCCAAACTGTAACTCAGTTAGGGTCAACCATGATACTCATTTCTGCATTGTTAGCGTAACTGGTCTTTTCCTCACCCTCCATTCTAGTCTTCCGGGATTCCTCTGATAAAGTCAACCCAAACAAGTCCACTTTAGGCATAAAAACAATTAAGAAAGAAAGATTACTATCTATTGATAAAAAGTAAAATGGTTTAATTCCAGAGCCTGTTGAAGTACTCAAAGAATTACTACATGCAACCATAAGCAAATGCTCAGTAAAAAAAAAATAGAAACAAATGTATCTATATATATTTTATGGAAAAATAAAATACTTATGAGATGATGAAGACTGAATTCTGAGGATCTAGAAATGCACTTTTTTACAGTCTAGTATAAAAGTCAAAAGAAACAATACGATAGATAGAATAAAAGCTCTTACGTAATTTCTTAAAAACAAGGCAGAGGTACTAACTGGTCAATACATCCAATGAGGAGGAAAATCACTATGAGATGAGTTGGCCAAGGAAGATTTGCAAAACACTTTTAACTCTTCTCACCTGGCTACTCTTTGATGCGTTTCTTCAACTCTCAGCTTAAATATCACCTCCTTAGGGATATTTGAGAGCCTTCCTGACTCTCAAACCAGATTAGCCCCCAACCCATTAAACTCCACAGCAGCTCATTTTTCTCTTTTGGTGCACATTTCACAATTAAGACTCCATCATGAATTGTTTAATGATTTTTTAAAACAACTGATTATTGCAAACTCAGTGACTATAGGGTTCCTGCCCATGTTCTCAGCTCCTAGCAATGTCAACAAATAATCCAGTAAGTAATTTTTGAGTGAATAACTGAATGAACCATCTAGCTCTCACTACCTAGAATGTGACTCTCAAATAAAATCTTGGGGCAAATTACCCTTCACATGACTGGGTTAGGCTGTATTTCTGACACATTTGTAATTAAGCAAATCTCTTTAATTTGAACCCTAGAAATGTGGGTGATTTTAATGACTCTCAGTACCTTGAGAGAAAAGAGCACAGTAAACTAGAGAGTGTCCATGAGACCCTAAGAGGAGAACTGAAAAGCTATTTATGGATTAGGAATTATAGGTGTTTTACCAATAGATGTTTATTTGCAGGCTTTGGGTTTACATGGGTTTTAAGATTGATGAGATTATTTTATGAGGGAGATAAGATTCCGTTAATGCATGAAGATGGTGGAGTGGTCCTCGGGTCATTTCTCTTCTCATTGTGATGCTCCATTTAAGTCTGACTCATGTTAACCCTTATTAATGATTTTCATACATTTGTACGTATTATTCAGGAAATAAACCTAGAAAAAATCTCTACATGTACAAGAAAAGCTTAAGTATAAGGATATACAATTCTTCCTCACCATTTCTCTGTTTGAGTCCCATATTAGTTGGGTAGTAAATATTATAGCCTCATATGAGGAGAACTCCCCAGGCTGAAAATAGTTGTTCTTTAAAATAGCGTAATGTGTTCTTTAAAGCCAGTAATCAGATTTAGCAGCAGTGTCTTTGAAGGAATTAGCTAGCCTTGAAATCCAATAAACAAGTTTGTCTTTCCTACAAAATTTGTCTAAGAGTAATTTTTTTCTTTCCAGAGAGGCCCTCTGCTGTCTATCCCTTTGTTCTCAAAATACAAGTTAAAAACTATAAGTGAAGTTTGTGACTATGTTTGTTTTAGTTTTTTTCTCTACATACTTTTCTATTATTTTAAATATTCTGTTACTTTTTTTGGATCAATAACAAATGAAGTATCTTGACCTGTTACCAACATAATTTCACGTATTTTCTACCCTAATCTTCATTTTTTTCCTGAGAAATTATCACACAGATTACATGTCACTTGAGTGAAGATATAAATAACCATAAAAATTTGCTCTGGAAGAATCCATATGAAACTGTAATTCTAACTGGTTTATGAATTTTTTATTCCCATTAATGGCAAATATCAGATATCCACAAGGGAGAAGGCAAACCACTATCTTAATGTTCTTCCAGAGTTCTAGAGAGCCAAACTTCAAAGGCCATACAAGGTCAAAGGTAAAATAAGCTCAAGGCCTACGCACTTGACTCTAGAAAACACAATCAAAAAAATAAAACAATACCTCTTTGCTATCATACTCAAAACACAATAGAAATTTTAGGTTCTTTGAGAACCTCTTTAGAAGTGTTGGTATAGCATGCAAGTTACATACCAATTCTCAAAGAGTAAAACTATTAAAGTAGGTTGGGGTCTCTTACATGATTTACTGTAATAACTCAGATAAAAAAGAATCATCGAAAGATAAGTCCTTGCCACTGAGCAAGCTTGAGATTAAATCATCTCAGATATTTCCAGGAAAAGAGATTCAGTAACTTACACTAAAAAAAAAAAAAAAAAAAGTTGTCAGTCCAAACTATGTCTCTCACTGAATTTATATTTTTGATGGAAACTGAGAAATGCAATCTATAGTACATTACTCATATTCAAGGGCAAGAATAATCCCATTGAAACAATTACTTTGACAAATAACAATTTAAGTTATTTCTATATCATGACCCAGTAAAATATGTTTTGTTAATGTAATTTCAGTGAGTTCAAAAATGTGCTTTTTTTTGGAGGGGGGAGTGGGTGGAGGTTGGCTTCTTCATTTAAAACACATTTAATAAAAAATACTGGCCAGGCGTGGTGGCTCATGCCTGTAATCCCAGCACTTTGGGAGGCCAAGGTGGGCGGATCATGAGGACAGGAGTTCAAGACCAGCCTGGCCAATATGGTAAAACCCCATCTCTACTAAAAATACAAAAACTAGCTGGGTGTGGTGGTGCACCCCTGTAGTTCCAGCTACTTGGGAGGCTGAGGCAGAAGAATCACTTGAGCCCAGGAGGCGGAGGTTGCAGTGAGCTGAGATCGCACCACTGCACTCGAGCCTGGGAGACAAAGCGAGACTCCATCTCAAACAAACAAAAACCAACAAACAAAAATAAATTAAAAAAAAAAAAAACTTGATGCATTATCTGCATTGTAGATGGCAGAGAAAGGTTGAATTATGATTTAGGTTTTATATTTTGACAGTTCTTTTTTCCCAACCACCAACTAGAGATTATAATGTTGATAGATAATCTATCTGAAATATTTGAATTAAAAAGCCGATCAAAACCATTAAACCATCTTCCCCCACAGAACACTATCCTTTACCTCTGGTAGAATGGCAAAAGATAAAGAACAGAAGTCAGAGAGAAAGCTGGAGTGAGAAAATTTTTAAATCACTATTCTCCTCTCCTTTTGGAGACATGCCATATTTTCTCTCTAGTTTATTCACTACAGAATAAGCTAGACATTTGCTATTTTCCCCCAGACCTATGGGCCAGGAATAGAGTTTAGGTACATAAATGAATTCTAATAGCATTTCCTGATTTAAAAAATTAGATGATTCAACAGAGTTTGCTACATTCGAATTATAGTTATATTTTTACCTAAACAAATTTACAGGACATATTAATCATTTAACTAGTTAAATGCAGAGAGAGAAAGAGAGTAGGGAAGATATTAAGAAAATGAGGAAGGGAGAGAGAAGAAAAGAATATTTTGTGATGTATCTAAGCCTTAAATTACTCAATAAAACTATCTCTCAAAGGCTGGCTCTCAAATGCATGCTTCATCCCAAAGTAAACTGATTCTCAGTAGGGTCCCATGGCACCTGCTACAATTAGTGATACTGTGAGGCCTCCTCTCCTAGCCCACTCAAGTTCTGGAGATGCTACCACAGAGAACCAAGTCAATGGTAGAAGTCTTTCAATCACCTAAACAGGCAGTTGTTTAAAAGTACTTTCAGTATCTAGCCACCAAACGTGGGAGCCTTTATCACAATTACAACCTATGTGTATCTCTCCGCACCACCTGCCTAAAACACAAAAGAATCTGAGTTGAAGCAAAGGAGGTCCTTTCTTTGGTTTGGTCCTTTCTTCCACATCGAGAGAATGCCATGCACAACTATGGGCCAACAGTCTTTCTTCAGTATCCCTGAAAGGAAATGTAAAAATTATTGATGGGATCATGCAAAATAGTAGTGAACACCACCATCGGTGCTTAGAAGATTTCATCTTCTCCATCTACTTTATCCTAGCAACTCAATAATCTTTTTTTAACGGTGATATTGCAGAAGGGGATGAAATATTCCACGAGTAATTTTTACCAATTAATTGAATAATTCAAACATTATTAAGCATAAATTTACCTCATCTGAGCTTAATCATAATATTAAGAATCAGACCTAAAGTCATTTTTATGACAAGGACAGGCAGTAAAAAAGAAAGTCTGAGAGCTAACAGCCTACTTCTGGACCAGTGAATCTCAACTTTGGCAGAATATTACCACCATCTTGGGGCACTTTTTTTTAAATTTTATTTTATTTTCAGTTTTGGGATACATGTGCAGAACATGCAGGTTTGCTACATATATATACATGTGCCATGGTGGTTTGCTGCACCTATCAACCTGTCATCTAGGTTTTTGGTGTTTTATTTATTTATTTTCTGAGATGGAGTCTTGCTCTGTCGCCCAGGCTACAGTGCAGTGGCACGATCTCGGCTCACTGCAACCTCTGCCTTCCAGGTTCAAGCAATTCTCCTGCCTCAGTCTCCCGAGTAGCTGGGACTACAGCCATGTGCCACCACGTCCGGCTAATTTTTGTATTTTTAGTAGAGGTTGGGTTTCACCATATTGGCCAGTCTGGTCTCCAACTCCTGACCTCGTGATCCACCCACCTCGGCCTCCCAAAGTGCTGGGATTACAGGCATGAGCCATCACGGCCGGCCGCCACATTTTCTTTATCCAGTCTATCATTGATGGGCATTTGGGTTGGTTCCAGTCTTTGCTATTGTAAATAGTGCTGCAATAAACATATGTGTGCATGTGTTTTTACAGTACAATGATTTATATTCCTTTGGGTATATATCTAGTAATGGGATTGCTAGGTCGAATGGTATTTCTGGTTCTAAATTCTTAAGGAATCACCACACCTGGCACTTTTAAACATGCATATACTCAGGCCTCATCACAGACCAATTTAATCAGAAACTCTGGGGGCTGCTGCCCCTTGTATGGTATTTTTAAATCTCATTGGCGATTCTAACATGAGCCAGTATTGAGAACTCCTGGTCTGTAGTTACTGCATGTACCTCCTTGGCTTTCCTCACTATGTTGAGATTTCAACAGAAGCAGTGTGCATTACACAGAGCACCGCAGCAAACATGCTGGGAAACAGTGAACTGCAGACCCTAGTCTTATCAGTCAGAATCAGCCAGAATATGCAGGGGCAATAAACAACCCTCCAGAATCTCAATGACTTCAAACAAGTCTAGCTGGCTTCAAATGCATTTCATCTGGGGTTTTCTTTTACATCATTCTTAGTGAGGGAACCAAGCTGAGAGGGCTTCCAAGTCCTTTCTCACACAAAGGCTGAAGCAGGAAAAAAAATTAATGTAGAGAATCACACAGTCGCTCTTAAAGCTTTCCCAAGCTGAGACTTAACATTTTGTGGTGAAAGTAAGGCTCAGAACCCCATTTGTTTCCAAAGAAACAAGGAAGCACGATTGTACCACACAATAAAAGGCAGAGTAGTCAAGGGCCAAAATCTTTGGTAATCAGTACCAATGATAACCACAATTGTCCCCCAACTGACTTCCAGCTTTCCAAAAGGCCATTCAAACTGAGACAAAGTAAGGTTTAGGAAGCCCCTTAGAAATGTACACAGGCCAAATCCCCTCCCAAGCAACCTGGGAAACAGAGTGAGACCCCAACTCCAAAACCAACAGTTTGTTTAAAAACCAATAATGTTAAAATCAACAGACTCAGTGAATTCTAAGATATATTTCCATTATTATTATTACCATGTAAGAACAACGATGCCAATGTTTTATAGAAATAGTTTTAAATTCTGCATCTTTTCTCCATAGATCAGGAATATATCTCTCACATAAGATGTGCCCTACATGTTGCTTATATTTTAGAATTGTGGTGAGAATTAAATGAGAAAAATGCCTGTAAAGCTTTTAGCACTGTGCATGACATAGAGTAAGTGCTCATTTTAGCTATTTTTCAAATGCTTTTATTATACACATATGCATGTAAGTATATATACACATATCTTACATATGTATATAAGTACACATTCTTATACATATCGTATGCAAATATCATTAGTAAACTTCCCAGATGCCAGCCAGCAGGAAATAATCTTTCCCACACCTGAATTTCTATGGCATTTTCTCCCACTTTTTAAAGAGGGGTGTGTGTGCGCATGTGTGTATGTGTGTGTGTGTGCATGTGTGTGTGTGTGTGTGTGTATTCTTTTATATGATATATATGAGGCATGAAAAAAGAGAAAGGTATGGGGGACGGGGTGCCATTCAGTCAACCGTGAGAGTCAAGTTTGTGTACTAGGAGAGGAAAAGGACATAAGAATACTGCATTAAGTTGGTTCTAAATTATAAGGGCCTTGCCTGACAGGTCAAAGAATCTCAACTTTTCCATAGACAAGAGGAATCACTGAAGGTTTGTGAGCAGCAGCATGGCATGTGCAACTTAAATGTTCAAGAAAGTCAATGTGTGACAAGTAGGCAGTAATGACGGTTTTCATGCATTCAGTCAACAATCTATCACCCACTCCAGGCTAGGTTTAGTCATTTAAAAAAACATGCATACAGTTATGGAGAGAGAAAGAACAAAAGCTGTTAAGTGATAAGGCTTAGTTTACAAGGAAGATGAAGATAGTCATGTAAACTCAGAGAGCTGATGGTGCCATCACTGATGGGTCATCAGGCGTGAGTAAAAGTGACAGCCATGGTAGACATGTCAATGTTTAGTGTCTGCAGGACACCTTCAGACAGTTGACCAGCAGACACTTCCTTGCAAGTTGGACCTGGCAGGGAGAGACATACTTGGAATGATCCACATTGAAGTGTTAAGTTTCCAGATCTATAGAGACCAGAGAAAAATGCATCAGTCATTAAATGCAGAGGCAAAAAGCATGTAAACATAATCTATGGAAATCCTACATAATCTAAAGGAATTACTCTGATACCTACTTTATACGCACCTTAGAATCAAAAACCAATGTAAGATTTATCCTCCCATGTGCCGTACCTTAGAATCAAAAACCAATGTAGGATTTATCCTCCCATGTGCCGTCACCTGTGGCAGATCAAAGTGCTTTTTTGCAGGGAAGTGACCAGGGGCAAGACAGAGGAAGAGAGAGATAAACCAAAATAATCTTCAAAGAGAATAATCTCTGGTCAGGGTCATCTATCACCAGAAATGTTCAGATTTAAGCTATCTTTCCTCCAGGGAATCATATGGATAAAACAGTAACTTAAATGGTAACTCAACTCCTGACTGGCATTTGACAGATTTTTATGTTGTTATTAAAGGTAACATGATTCATGAAAGCACTCTGACAACTTAGGACAATTATTTGAAATGTAATTCCTTAAGCTATATGCTTAAGTAGAAAAATAATCTTAATAATTATTAAAACATTTCAAGTAACCAAATATTTCAAACTGGCTATCATTACCATTCCACCTCTCATCTCTTCCTTTTTGCTTTTCAATGTGGAATAGCTGAAAACACAAGAATAAACAGGAAGCCACAAAGCTTCAAATACCTTCCCTGGTAGAAGAAAGACCTTCTCTTAGTGACATACAATCACATTAAGATTTTATCAAGGGTCACCATTCCAAGATGGCCAAATAGGAACAGCTCTGGTCTGTAGCTCCCAGCGTGACTGACACAGAAGATGGGTGATTTCTGCATTTCCAACTGAGGTACCTAATTCATCTCATTGGGACGGGTTGGACAGTGGGTACAGCCAATGGAGGGTGAGCCAAAGCACGACAGGGCATCATCTCACCTGGGAAGTACAAGGGGTCAGGGGATTTCCCTGTCCTAGCCAAGAGAAGCCATGACAGACAGTACCTGAAAAAATGGGACACTCCTGCTCAAATACTGCACTTTTCCAAGCATCTTAGCAAATAGCACATCAGGAGATTATATCCCATGCAAGGCTCGGTGGGTCCCACGCTCACGGAGCCTTGCTCATTAATAGTGCAGTAGACTGAGATTAACCTGCGAGGCAGCAGCCCAGCATGGGGAGGGGTGTCCACCACTGCTGAGGCTTGAGTAGATAAACAAAGCGGCCAGGAAGCTCAAACTGGGCAGAGCCCACTACAGCACAATAAGGCTTGCTCCCTCTATAGACTCTACCTGTGGGGGCAGGACATAGCTGAACAAAAGGCAGCAGAAACTTCTGCAGACTTAAATGCCCCTGTCTGACAGGTCTGAAGAGAGCAGTGGTTCTCCTAGGACAGTGTTTGAGCTCGGAGAATGGACAGACTGCCTCCTCAAGTGGGTCCCTGATCCCTGTGTAGCCTAACTGGAAGACACCTCTCAGTAGGGGCCGACTGACACCTCACACAGACAGGAGCCCCTCTGGGATGAAGCTTCCAGAGGAAGGATCAGGCAGCAATATTTGCTATTCTGTAATATTTGTAGTTTGGCAGCCTCCACTGGTGATACCCAGGCAAACAGGGTCTGGAGTGGACCTCCAGCAAACTCCAACAGACCTGCAGCTGAGGGACCTGACTGCTAGAAGCAAAACTAACAAACAGAAAGGAATAGCATCAACATCAACAAAAAGGACATTCACACCAAAACCCCATCTGTAGGTCACCAACATCAAAGACCAAAGGTAGATAAAACCACAAAGATGGGAAGAAACCAGAGCAGAAAAGATGAAAATTCTAAAAAACAGAGTGCCCCTTCTCCTCCAAAGGAACGCAGCCCCTTGCCAGCAACGGAACAAAGCTGGATGGAGAATGACATTGACAAGTTGACAGAAGTAGACTTTAGAAGGTCAGTAATAAACTTCTCTGAACTAAAGGAGGATGTTTGAATCCATTGCAAGGAAGCTAAAAACCTTGAAAAAAGATTAGACAAATGGCTAACTAGAATAACCAGTGTAGAGAAGACCTTAAATGACCTGATGGAGCTGAAAACCATGGCACAAGAACTACAAGATGCATGCACAAGCTTCAGTAGCCAATTCAATCAAGTGAAAGAAAGGGTATCAGTGATTGAAGATCAAATTAATGAAATAAAGCTAGCAGAAGGCAAGAAATAACTAAGATCAGAGCAGAACTGAAGGAGATAGAAACACAAAAACCTTTCAAAAAATCAATGAATCCAGGAGCTGGTTTTTTGAAAAGATCAATGAAATTGATAGACCAAGTGCAAGACTAATAAAGAAGAAAAGAGAGAAGAATCAAATAGACGCAATAAAAAATGATAAAGGGGATATTACCACCGACCCCACAGAAATACAAACTATGATCAGAGAATACTATAAACACCTCTATGCAAATAAACTAGAAAATCTAGAAGAAATGCATAAATTCCTGGACACATATATCCTCCCAAGACTAAACCAGGAAGAAGTGGAATCTCTGAATAGCCAATAACAGGTTCTGAAATTGAAGCAATAATAGCCTACCAACCAAAAAAAGTCCAGGAACAGATGGATTCACAGCCAAATTCTACCAGAGGTACAAAGAGGAGCTGGTACCATTCCTTCTGAAACTATTCCAATCAATAGAAAAAGAGGGAATCCTCCCTAACTCATTTTTGAGGTCAGCCATCATCCTGATACAAAAACCTGGCAGAGACACAACAAAACAAGACAATTTTAGACTAATATCCCCGATGAACAGCAATGTGAAAAGCCTCAATAAAATACTGGCAAACTGAACCCAGCAGTACATCAAAAACCTTATCCACCACAATCAGGTCAGCTTCATCCCTGGGATGCAAGGCTGGTTCAACATACAGAAATCAATAAACGTAATCCATCACATAAACAGAACCAATGAAAAAAACCACATGATTATCTCAGTAGATGCAGAAAAGGCCTTCAACAAAATTCAACAGCCCTTGCATGCTAAAAACTCTTAATAAACTAGATATAGATGGGACGTATCTCAAAATAATAAAAGCTGTTTATGACAAACCCACAGCTAATATCATACTGAATGGGAAAAAACTGGAAGCATCATTCCCTTTGAAATCTGGCACAAGACAGGGATGCCCTCTCTCACCACTCCTATTCAACACAGTGTTGGAAGTTCTGGCCAGGGCAATCAGGCAGAAGAGAGAAATAAAGCATATTCAATTAGGAAAAGAGGAAAACTAATTGTCCATGTTTACAGATGACATGATTGTGTATTTACAAAACCCCATCATCACAGCCCCAAATCTCCTTAAGCTGATAAACAACTTCAGCAAAGTCTCAGGATACAAAAATCAATGTGCAAAAATCACAAGCATTCCTATACACCATTAACAGACAAACAGAGCGCCAAATCATGAGGAACTCCCATTCACAATTGCTACAAAGAGTATAAAACACCTAGGAATCCAACTTACAAGGGATGTGAAGGACCTCTTCAAGGAGAACTACAAACCACTGCTCAACGAAATAAAAGAGGACACAAACAAATGGAAGAACATTCCATGCTCATGGATAGGAAGAATTAACTATCATGAAAATGGCCATACTGCCCAAGGTAATTTATAGATTCAATTCCATCCCCATCAAGCTACCAATGACTTTCTCCACAGAATTGGAATAA
Source organism: Rhinopithecus bieti (assembly GCF_001698545.2). Lineage (NCBI taxonomy): Eukaryota > Metazoa > Chordata > Mammalia > Primates > Cercopithecidae > Rhinopithecus > Rhinopithecus bieti. The sequence continues at coordinate 15,914 of NW_016809075.1, forward strand.
AACTACTTTAAAGTTCATATGGAAGCAAAAAAGAGCTCACGTTGCCAAGACAATCCTAAGCAAAAAGAACAAAGCTGGAGGCATCATGCTACCTGACTTCAAACTACACTATAAGGCTACAGTAACCAAAACAGCATGGTACTGGTACCAAAACAGAGATATAGACCAATGGAACAGAACAGAGACCTCAGAAATAACACCACACATCTACAGCAATCTGATCTTTGACAAACCTGACCAAAATAAGAAATGGGAAAAGGATTCCCTATTTAATAAACGGTACTGGGAAAACTGGCTAACTATACGTAGAAAGCTGAAACTGAATTCATTCCTTACACCTTATACAAAAATTAGTTCAAAATGGATTAAAGACTTAAATGTTAGACTTAAAACCATAAAAACCCTAGAAGAAAACCTAGACAATACCATTCAGGCCATAGGCATGGGCAAGGACCTCATGACTGAAACACCAAAAGCAATGGCAACAGAAGCCAAAATAGACAAATGAGACCTAATTAAACCAAAGAGTTTCTGCACAGCAAAAGAAACTACCATTAGAGTGAATAGGCAGTCTACAGAATGGGAGAAAATTTTTGCAATCTACCCATTTGACAAAGGGCTAATATCCAGAATCTACAAAGAACTTAAACACATTTTCAAGAAAAAAAAAATCAAAAAGTGGGCAAAGGATATGGATAGATACTTCTCAAGAGAAGACATTTATGCAGCCAACAGACACATGAAAAAATGCTCATCATTACTGGCCAGAGAAATGCAAATCAAAACCACAATGAGATATCATCTCACACCAGTTAGAATGGTGATCATTAAAAAGTCAGGAAACAACAGATGCTGGAGAGAATGTGCAGAAATAGGAATGCTTTTATACTGTTGGTGGGAGCATAAATCAGTTCAACCACTGTGGAAGACAGTGTGGCAATTCCTCAAGGATCTAGAACTAGAAATACCATTTGACCCAGTGATCCTATTACTAGGTATATACCCAAAGGATTATCAATCATGCTACTACAAAGAAACATGCACACATGTTTATTATGGCACCATTCACAATAGCAAAGACTTGGAACCAACCCAAATGTTCATCAGTGATAGACTGGATAAGAAAATGTGGCACATAGACACCATGGAATACTATGCAGCCATAAAAAAGGATGAGTTCATGTCCTTTGCAGGCACATGGATGAAGCTGGAAACCATCATTCTGAACAAACTATCTCAAGGACAGAAAACCAAACACCACATGTTCTCACTCATAGGTGGGAATTGAATAATGAGCACACTTGAACACAGGAAGGGGAACATCACACACCTGTCATGGGGCCTGTCGTGGGGTGGGGGCCTGGGGGAAAGATAGCATTAGGAGAAATACCCAATGTAAATGACGAGTTAATGTGTGCAATAAACCAACATGGCACATATATACCTATGTAACAAGCCTGCACAGTGTGTACATGTACCCTAAACTTAAAGGATTAAACAAAAATAAAAAAATAGGAATAGAAGAAAATTTTCTCAATTTGGTCAAGAACACCTACAAAAAAATGACCCTTAACAAAATAGTTAATAGTGAAATAATATTTTCCTCCTAAGAATGGGAATAAGAAAAATTATATATATGTATATATGTACATACATATATGTATGTATGTATATCTCGGCCAGACACGGTGGCTCACTCCTGGAATCCCAGCACTTTGGGAGGCCAAGGTGGGTGGATCGCTTGAGCTCAAGAGTTCAAACCTAGCCTGGGCAACATTGTGAAACCCTGTCTCTACTGAAAATACAAAAATTAGCCGGGTGTGGTTGTGCACATCTGTAGTCCCAGCAACTCAGGAGGCTGAGGTGGGAGGATTGGAAAAAGAAAATTTATCAAACTTAAGACTTAATGTTTGATAAAATATTAAGACTTTGTCAAAAAAAAGAGCTTAGCGTCCATCAACAGATGATGGGATTTTTAAAATGTGGTATACATATACCATGGAATACTATTCAGCCATAAAAAAGAATGAAATTGTGTCTTTTGTAGCAACATGGTTGGAAGTAGAGGCCATTATCTTAAGTGAAACAACTCAGAATTAGAAAGTCAAATACCACATGTTCTCACTTATAAGTAGGAGCTAAATAATGTGTACACATGGGCTTGGGGTGAGGAATAATAGACACTGGAGATTAGGAAGGGTTGGAGGGTAGGTTGAGGGGTGAGGGATGAGAAATTATTTAATGGGTACAATGTATACTGTTCAGGTGATGGTTACACTAAAAGCTCAGTCTTCACCATTATACAAATTTTTAAAAAGATAAAAAACAAAACTTAGTTGGGAGTTAGTTTCACAGACTCTATTTATCATACAGAAGGAAGGACTTACTGGCTAGGATAGTGATTACACATGTTAAAAAGTGCTGCACTCTGTACACAGAATGAAAGCTCTGTGTCACTACTGGGTACTTCAGAATGAAATGATGGTCCTGGTGGTGGTGTTTGCGGGAGTGGTGGTAGGGAGGTTGAGGATGTGCTAAATAATCAAACCTTTCTTGCCTAGAGATTTCCAGTGATAGGCGGTGCACACTGGCAAGACGGATGACAGAGTTAAGGGTATAATTTGTGCCTGTGAAACAGAGAAGAGAATGTGTTTAGAGGTAAGATGCATATACAACAACACTTATTAAGGGTTATAATAGAGGAAAAATGTGCATACCATGGTTCAGAAAAGAGCAAAATCTACTGCCATTGGTCAGAGAGAAAAGAAGGCTTCTTGGAGGAGACAGGAAAGAGCTGAGGCTCAGGGAATAGTTCCTGATTGGAAGTCCACACAGCATATGCCTAGTGAAAGGAAAGATCCAACCTGACAGGAATTCTACTATAAAATCATGGGGCATAAGGTGATAAACTTGTACATGCCAGTATGTTACGTAAAAGTGAAAGGAACTATTTACTACAGGTAATGGAGAAAAAAAGTTAAATTCCAGTAGCATGAAACATGTTAGCATGTGTGTTTTGGGGATGGTTAATCCAGTATCTCCCATTCCGGAATTGACTGGAGAAGGATACATCAAGAGAGCAGAGAATAACTAGGAGGTTGTTGCTAGGGTAGTGGGTGGCAGCAATAGGAGTACAATGGTGCTTTGAAGAAATTCACATAATGATTGGCTACACTTGAGGAATGAGTCAGTGAAGCAAGTCAAGGCCAGCTAGAGGAATGCAGAAAACAGGCAAGTGCTGCAGCCAACCAAATGGATGGCAAAGTCATTCTTATTAAAATCTGCTTGAAAAAAAGATATTTAGGAAAGATGCCATGCAATCTTGTTTTGCATGGCCAGGTAGGCTAATGGACAACAGAGACTCAACGAACAGCAAAGGAGTCATGTAAGATCCTTCCCATTACTGTTTTCAAGTCACACAGATGTGTCTTAATTTCTATAGCAGTGTGGGTTGCATTATTTTCCTTTTTTTCTATTAATTCTGTAGTGATTAGCACCTACTGGAGAATAAATATCCTATTTTGGCAGTCGCCTCTGTGACACCACACTAAGTCAGATTGGTTTATTCACCAAATTACTCTATTACAGACTTGGACACAATGGGGGCATCATCCATTGAGTCCTCATCTTATTTTTCCTTTCAAAAGCTCTGTCCACACATTACAGCATCAAATGCAACCTTCCCAGTGATGTACTGTGGTACAAAAAGGGAAAATGTGCCTCAATACAAGGTCTAATCTGTGCTGCAGCAAAAGCAGAGAACATTACATTATCTTTGGCTCCAAACTAAAGGAAAAGAATGTTTTTGGTTTTTTTCAGATACTATGTACTACAAGCATCTGAATAAAAGCCAAGCAAATGAAAAAATATACACAGTATATAGGGAAATAAATAAAAATGTTATATTTGGGGAGAAATGGGAAACAGAAATGACTCACTGTTAAGATTTTAGTGTTTTCAAAGCACGAAAAAAAAATATGCTTGATCACCCTTCCCCACTGCAAGATAAACTAAATTTCATTGTTTATCTTCAGCTCCTCAGTCTCTGGGTTCTACCTCTTTCCATTCCTTTTCCCCTACTGCCTTAGCATTCTCAGCTGTTCAGTGACCAAGGCTCATTTTCCACCCTTTCATACCTGACTCCCCTTAAAATCTCACAATCAGCTGTTTAGAAAGGATGGGTACTTTGTTTCCTCTAAGCACTGTTTGTCCAGGTGTGAGCTACAAACCACCACATCAGTACCCATCTCAGTGTGAGTAAAGATGCAAATTCCAAAGCACAGTCCAAGTCAAGCGTGTTGGACTTCTCACCCACTTCCTGCACCTCACACTCGTTGTTGGACTTCTTTCACCTCTTAAAGTATGCTTATTTTTCCTTTATCCTAAGTGAACCTGTACAAAAATAGGATTGAAACAGAGTGTGTCTCAATACAAGCCCTACTCATGTAGGATGAACCTACCTAAGACTATATGCTTGATAATGACAAGTATTTTATTTACTCAATGACAAAATCAAGCAACTGCTCTACTCAACTATTTCTTCAACAATTCCATTCAAGATCTCTTCAACTGCAAAGGAAAATGTAGTTTTTTCTGAACACAAAGTACCCACACTACATCTAAGAAGTAGATCTCTTCCATTACAAGAAAGTGAAGATGACTTCCAGCCAAATTCAGGCAATTGTATGAAGCAGATAAGTGGAGGAATAACAGTTAATATTAATGCTTTGTGATAAAAATCAACAATATTTTATTAAATAGTAACTCTATACAAGGCACCACTAAATACTCTGCAGGCTACGTGTTGGTCAAGCATCCTGAAATTAAGCTGGAGAATAATATCAATGCATGAATCATTAATAACATTTCCATTTAAAACAGCAGAAGGCTTGACTCGGGGCAGCATAAAGTATGGCTGCCAACTCGGACAATCCAAGTTCAGAGAAGACACACCAATTCACCTCGAGATGTCAGCAAAGGTTTTACATAAAAGATGGGGTTTAATATCAGATTGATGAGAACTGTCTGGGTAGAATGAGGGGTGGGGCAGAGTTAACAAGTAAGAGGTGAGGGAAGGAGGTGATATGGCAAAAAACGCAGAGATGACCAAGCAGAAACCAAAGTAGCAGAGATCTTGAATAAACCAGAGTGGCTAGAATAGGAATTCCAATCTGAGTAAACGCAAGAGTAAGGCTCACAACTGAAGGAGGATATCGAAAGTCGATATGTGGGTTGCCTATGGCTGGGGGTGCAGGAGAATGGGGAGAGTGTTAATAAATATGAGGTTTCTTATTAGGGTGCTGAAAATCCTCAGTTCAGAATATGGTTGCACAACTTTGTCAGTTTTACAAAAACCATTGTACTGAACATTTTAAATGAGTAAATTTTTTATCATTGTATCTTTTTTACTTTTACATTCAGTTATTAAAAAGGGGAAGAGACATGACTGGGTTTGGTGAGATTTCAATTTTAGGAAGGTATGTCTATTGGCATTTTGGAAGATGTAGTTGAGGGAAAGGAGAAATATTATCATTTCTTTTTTTAAAAAAAAATTATTTCCATAGGTTTTTAAGGAAAAGGTGGTATTTGGTAACATGAGTAAGCTCTTTAGTGGTGATTTGTGAGATTTTTGGTGCATCCATCATCCATGCAGTATACACTGTACCCTATTTGTAGTCTTTTATTCCTCACCCTCTTCCCACCCTTTCTCCTGAGTCCCCAAAGTCCATTGTTTCATTTTTATTACTTTGCATCCTCATAGCTTAGTTCCCACTTATGAGTGAGAACATACAATGTTTGGTTTTCCATTCCCGAGTTAATTCTCTTAGAAGAATAGTCTCCAATCCTATCCAGGTTGTGGCAAATGCCAGTAATTCATTCCTTTTTATGGCTGAGTAGGATTCCATCATACATATATACCACAGTTTCTTTATCCACTCATTGATTGATGGGCATTTGGGTTGGTTCCACATTTTTGCAATTGTGAATTGTGCTGCTATAAACATGTGTGTGCAATTATCTTTTCCATATAATGACTTATTTTCCTCTGGATGGGTACCCAGTAGTGGGACTGCTGGATCAAATGGTAGTTCTACTTTTAGTTGTTTAAGGAATCTCCACACCGTTTTCCATAGTGGTTGTGCTAGTTTATATTCCCACTGGCAATGTAGAAATGTTCACTTTTCACCACATCCACGCCAACATCTATTATTTTTTGATTTTTTGTTTATGGCCACTTTTGTGGGAGTAAGGTGATATTGCACTGTGATTTTGATTTGTATTAAATGGGTAAATTTTATATGAATTTTATATCAATAAAGCTATTAAAAAACAGGAGGGCCTCAACTATGTATATTTCTATATATAATATATAAATATATTTCTAAATTTAGAATATATAATA
>NW_016809075.1:22651-29090 GCF_001698545.2 Rhinopithecus bieti
TATTTAGAATATTCTCTATTTAGAAAATTTTACATTATAATTATATAAGATTATATATTACATGTTATAGTTATATTATATGCAATTATATAATAGAATATATAATTATTATAGAATGTAATAAACAACTTGGCATATGCCCAAGCATACCTGGCCATAATTGTCCTGACTGTCCTCACTTCACAGAGCACACTCTTTTCTTCTCTTTCCCCAGGTTCTTACCAACCCCCAGAGTATGACAGACTTCGTCAGCAGTCCTCATGGCTTTGGGAACAGTAAATTATACTAGTCACATATGATATCTTCATGGAGAAATGACACTGGGCTCACCATCTGAATCTCAATACACTAATGTCTTTTTAATCCATGGATTTGTTTCATCAAGTTAAAAATATTTGCCCCTAAACTCATCCATTGTGTTGGTACATCAATGGCTTAAAGTAGCTAGTGGTTGGTGAATCTCAAAACATATTCAAATTTTCCATCCAGTTTTATTCCCTACATTATGGAGAACAAAAATGACAAATAATAATAACTACTGTTATTGGCAAGTGCTAAACACTTTCTGTAGTCTCCTCATTGAATCCTCACCACAATACCATGATGAAGGTTTAATGACCCCATCATGTAGATGAAAAAACTGAGGCTCAGAAAAGTGTAGTAATTTTCACCACCACTGGGAGGTAGTAAAATTAATGTTCAAAAGGGTCTATCTGACTCAAACGCCAATAACAAAGGCTCAAAACAGAGAAAAAGTAGAATTCTGCATAAATACAAATATTAAATGAAGTTAGAACACAGAAAAAAAGGTAGTTTTATATCTGAATCATTTCTTGACAGTGTTTGGATGCTGTTAAGTCTGAATATGAACCTCTAATTGCCTTTCAATCCATGATCCTATTCTCATAATCATATTCCTCCTAAATATCACAGTTTTGCCTTGGAAGAACGTAAGTATCTTTTACATTCACCTTAATTTCAAAAGTTTCTTAAATTCTCCACAAATAATGAATTATAAATTACGATTAATTTGTCTATTCACTGAAATTCTTAAATGATTTATGAGATAAAAATCTTAATACAAGTGATTTAGCACTTTTATAAAATAAACTGGTAGAAATTTTAAGATAGGTCAGAATAATTAAAGTTTTAAATGCACTCAAAAGAAAAGGCGAATTGTATGCTAAAATTCTAAAATGACTTGAGTATGCCTAATCTATTGTTGCTACACTACACTTACTTTCTAAAGTTGATAATGGCCAATAATTTCTTTTTATTTGTAATAAAGTTTCCCTAGTGCATATATTATTTTTGTCTATCTTCATAAATTTTTCCTAGTGCATATATGATTATTGTCTATCTTCATCTACAGAAGATACTGAGTTTCTTATATCTTGCTAAACAAAACATATATAACTTCCGCAGTTTTACAAATTCATTTGCCAATAATTTGTTTATATAATGATAAAGCCGTGAAGTTATCCATGTTTAAGTGTAAAACAATGAAAGACATAAATTTATTTTTACTGGAAATGAGTGTTTCACTGTTCTGCACAATCCATTAACTACCATATCTAAACAAAGTCTTTATATTGTTATGTTTCTCATTGCATGACTTTTTATAGCTAACGTGTTTTCAGCCAAAAATAATGTGATTAGAAAATAGTTCAATAAAAATATGTGGCAATGCAATAACTATAGAAGTTAATGAATTTCTGTGACTAGAAAACAATTATTGATTACCGATTTTTGGAAAGCTTTAAATCAATTTTCATGTCATTTACTATAAAAGTTTCTAAAAAAAAAACTCAAGAGGAGTTAGATAAAAGGTTTTGAAACTAATAAGATATTGATTTTTCTAACTTTGTATGCTAATTTGTGGATTTAATAGCCCCTAATAAAATTAGACTAATTCCTTTTTGTGTGAATGAGGCTTGTAGAGAAAGGTTGCCTGACAAACTGTCTGAATTTCTCAATTGATTTATCTCCAAAGAGAGATAAAACACTTTTAGCTTGGGAACTTCAGTTAATAGCACAACCTAAATAGCTATGAATTTGGAGGACCTATGTGGTTTTACACTTATTTCTTAGTAATCTGCCACTCTGGGTCAGTAGAATACATTAGGAACTGAATAAAATGTTCAGTTAGGTTCAGTAGCAATTAGATTAATACAATTAAGCATTAGACTTAATATCTGCAATAATGCTGAAGGACAGCGGGACACGGAGCAGACAGAAAGGGAAAGAAAAGGAGAAAGAGACTGATTATTAAAAAGATAGTGATGCAATTAAAATCTATCAATAATAAAATATCCAGTTGGAGTCTCTTCACAAACTAAGAATTTTCTTTTGTTGTTGTTTTTTTGTTTTTGAGACAGAGTCTCACTCTGTCACCCAGGTTGGAGTTCAGTGGTGTGATTTCAGCTCACTGCAACCTCCACCTCCTGGGTTCAAGCCATTCTCCTGCCTCAGGCTCCTGAGTAGCTGGGACTACAGACGTCAACTACCATGCCCAGCTAATTTTTGTATTCTCTTTTAGTAGAGGCAGGGTTTCACCATGTTGGCCAGGTTGCTCTTGAACTCCTGACATCAGGTGATCTGCCCACCTCGGCCTCCCAAAGTGCTAGGATTACAGGCGTGAGCCACCGCGCCCGGCCAAATTAAGAATTTTCTGACAGCCACTAGATAGTAATCATAACAGAGCTGAAGCTAACTTTTATTTTACAAGTCCAAATAACTTGAAAATGTTTTACAGAAGAATGAAACAGTCAATGTTGAACAGGGAGGGGAGGGGAGGGGAGGGGGAAGGAAGGAAGGGATGAATTATATAATAATTGATCATTTCCTATCTGTCCTCTTAAGCTGAGACCTGTACCCCTTCAGTACTGGCTCAGACTGATTCTTTAAAATATTTGAGGTATTTTTTCTCTCTGAGCAGACACAAAGCCTGGCTTACACAAAGACCATGTCAGCATCTTGGACTCTTTACTCTTTGGAGCTGACATACGCTAACCTCTCTGTAAAGTCACAAATTGTTATTCATTCTTCGGCTACATCCATCAGCCTAGATGCCGGCAGTCATTTTCTAGCTGGGTACCACTTTCAGATTCATCTTCCCACCACTATCCTTTCACATTACTTCTAGACTCAAGAACCAATCATGGTGTTGTGTGGCCTGTCATAGAGATCTAACCTCTGCCATTTAGTCTTAAAGCTTCTTCAGTGACTGGCCCTCCCTTATCCAGCCAACTTTATCTGCTACTATTCCTTCTCATGAATCATTATTCTGGGATACTTAATAGTCTCTGATCATGCCACAGTCATTCTCCTCTAGGCCTCTGATTGCACTAATTTCACTGCCTAAAATGTTCTACTCTCTCTGTTCCAAATCCCAATAATTCATTAGAGCCTAATGCTCCAATTCTGTCCTACTTTTATATGTGACTCATACTGATCTCTTCCTTCCTTGAATTCTTACAGCATTCATGTGGAATCAATTATATAATAATTGATTATTTCCTATTTGTTCTGCCATTTCTCCATTTTGGTTATAAGAACTGGAGAGCAGAGACGTGCTTTTGTGTCTTCCTCACAGTGCAGGGCATAAAACACACATAACCACAAACTTGATTTTCATGCCCTTTGCAGGCCAACAACCAACTTCTTCCATACCCTAAAGAGTTAATCTTACAATTAAAAACAAATAGAATTTCTCTGTGATTAAGCTCATCTGTCTCATTTCTCTGTAGCTGTCATGAAAATGTTAAGTTTCTAATTCAACATTTATGTCCAGGTCTGCTACTGCATAAAGGTCATCTTCATTTAGTTATGTGACACAGGAGTCAGAAACTGGAAACTCGCACGTTTTCAACAGCTTCATTGCAAGCAACTATCCCACAGGGAACACCTGGTGCTCTGAGTCACAAATAGGTCAGCAGTCTGCAGTTGTGGACCCAGCTCCTACCTCCTAAAACATCCAAAAACTTTACTCCTAAATCTTAAGTAGCTAGTTTAGCCTTACATCAAGCCTTTCCTCATACCTTAACTGAGCTGACATCAGTGGTTACTTTGAGGAGTGATGAAAATTTCCTGAGTAGCTTCTAAAAGGTGTTATTGCATTTTTGTTATAACTTATGAATGCACAGAACCTAAAACCTACCAACATGACATAAAAAACCTGACATTTTGAAGTAAATACATCAGACCAATGACTATATAGAAAAACAAGATGTACGTACTTTAGTGCTATTGATTGATTTATGTAGAAAGCTGCAGAAATGGGAAGTCATAGCAGGTGAGGACAGGAAGGAAACAATCTCTGATTTAGAGTGATAAGTGTCTCAAAACTAAATTGAATAAACTAAAGCAACCATCTGTTTTACAAGCTTAAATGATTAATTGTTAGTAAATCTTCTGATGGTGCACTATTTTTGGCAGAGTATTAATTTACAAGAAACAGAACAAACGGGCAATCCCGCACATTTCATAAAGGATAACTACATTTTCCAGTTATCCATCTGGGTCCTTTTCATTTCAGTAGTTTAATTAAAACTCAATGGTATTATCAATCTGTTACATTTTTCATGTTGATGGCTATTACATTTACAGTACAGCAGGAGTATAAATTAAAGTGAGAAGATGATAAATCTCATCTTCAAATTTCATTTCTGTTTCTCTAGTAACTAATACTCTGGTAATATTTTTTAGCTCACTCATGTTTATAGAACTATTTTCATGATTTTTATGATTAAAATAAAGAGAAAAAAGGGAAGCTTTTTTCCTTTTTGCATGTATTATGTTTTATGACTCTTCTACCAACCCACTCTGCAGATATATTTAAGATGAGCTCCTAAAACTCTGTAATTATAATTTTCTTCTGTCAAATATTTGCTGTTTTTCTGTATAAATCTTTTAATGCTAGACTTCCTCAAATTAAAATAAGAAGCATATCAATTATGAATTATGAGTATTTAAATTTATACGTAAAATATAGTTATTTTTTATATGAATCATTAACCGAAAGCAACGATTGCCTTGTATGCCAGGAATTCACCTTCCAACCTAGATCATTAGACATGTATCCTTTCAGGTATGCCAGGATACAGTCACATCATCTTATTAACATAAAATTATACATTGGATTACAATAATGTCAAACATAGGATGCAGTGGGTTAGGCTAAAAACAAATGCTATACAAATGCTTTCAAAATACAGATGGTTCCCAACTTAGAATGGTTTGACTTACAATTTTTCAACTTTATGACGGCACAAAAGCCATATGTAATCAGTAGAAAACACACTTCGAGTAACCATACAACCATTCTGTTTTTCCTTTTGAGTACAGCGTTCAATGAATTATATGAGATATTCAACACTTTGTTATAAGATACTTTGTGTTAGATGATTTTGCCCAAAAGTAGGCTAATGTAAACATTCTAAACACGTGCAAGGCTAAGCTAAGCTATGACGTTTGGTAGGTTAGGTGTGTTATATGCGTTTTCTACTTAAGATATTTTCAAGATGGGTTTTTCAGAATGTAACTCCATTGTAAGTCAAGGAGCCTCTGTATTAAAAATGTCACAACTGTAAGGTAAGCTGTAAAAATATCAGATTGAGGCTGACTCTCAGAGGTATAAACTCCTATCTCCCTCTCCCACTTCTCTCCCTCCTGACTTCCAAACCTGGAGATGACATTCATGATGAGAATGGAAAGTGTCTTTATGAGGCAATCAAAGGGCTTTAACTTGCTGACCCTCTGTTAGGAGGCAGAAACAACTATTGTGAAGTAACTAGTGTCAAAAATTGAGCTGTTGACAAAAAGTTCACTCCTGCCAAACTTCTAAGCACTAGTTGTGCCCTATCAATATCTGTCATCAGTCAGTCCTCACTATCTACAGTCTACTTGTTTGAACCAAAGTAGACGTCATTCCCCAGAGGCAACATTCACTTTGGTTCAAGCCAACTGTTCTCAGAAGGAAACACCTGTTCCTCAGAAATGCTAACTCAATGCCCTGCAGTTTGACAAAATTAAGCCTTTTGCTAGGTACATAGGTGACCTTATCTATTCAACATTGAACAACGGCTCATCCCTGAAGCCATTCATAAGGATTCCACAACATTATCTAAATGTCAAAAGATGCATACAGCCAACAGACACATGAAAAAATGCTCATCATCACTCGCCATCAGAGAAATGCAAATCAAAACCACAATGAGATACCATCTCACACCAATTAGAATGGCAATCATTAAAAAATCAGGAAACAACAGTTGTTGGAGAGGATGTGGAGAAATAGGAACACTTTTACACTGTTGGTGGGATTGTAAACTAGTTCAACCATTATGGAAAACAGTATGGCAATTCCTCAAGGATCTAGAACTAGATGTACCATATGACCCAGCCATCCCACTACTGGGTATATACCCAAAGGATTACA
>NW_016809075.1:29411-35337 GCF_001698545.2 Rhinopithecus bieti
TTTTCCCAAAAAATAAAAAAAAAAAAAAAAAAAAAAAAAAAAAAAAAAAAAAAAAAAAACAGAAAAAAAAAAAAAGTCCATCCCTATAACATACTCAATGGTCAAAAACTAAAAGCTTTTCTTCTAAGGTAAGGAACAAGACCAGAATGTCCACTCTCACCACTACTATCCAACGTAGTACTGGAAGTCCTAGCCAGGGCAAGGACAAGAAAAATGAACAGAAGACATGTAAACTGTAAAAGAGGAAGTAAAATTATTTCTGTTTGTGGATGACCTCATTGCATGTGTGGAAAAGCCTAAAGATTCCACACACACACAAAAAATACCTCTTACAGCTAATAAACAATTTTAACAAAGTTGCAGGATACAAAATCAACGTGCAAAACTCAGTTGCATTTCTACTTAGTAATAATAGTCAATTCAAAAATGAAATTAAGAAAACAATCCCAAATACTATGGCATCAAAAAGGATAAAAGACTTAGGAATAAACAATGAAGGAAGTAAAAGACTGGTACACCAAAAACTACAAACTATTGCTAAAAGAAATCAAGAAGAGACATAAATGGAACGGCATGCCATGCTCACAGATTGAAATAATTAAGATTGTTAAAATGATCACGCTTTCTAAAGTGATTTATCTGTTCAATGTAATCCTTCTGAAAACTTCAATGACACTTTGTGTAGAAATAGAAAACAAATCCTAAAATTCATACAGAATTTCATGAGACCATGCTAAGCCAAAATAATCTTGAAAAAAAGAAGGACAAGGCCTCAAACTTCCTGATTCCAAAACATACTACAAAGGTACAGTAATTAAAATAGCATAGCATTAGCATAAAGACACACACACACACACACACACATATATATATATATAGCCCAATGGAACAGAGAACCAAGAAATAATGGCCAAATGATTTTTTACAAAGTTGCCAAGACTACCTAATGAAGAAAGGATAGCCCCTTCAACAAACAGGTCTGGGAAAACTGGATATCCACATGCAAGAGAACGAAGTTGGATTCTTACATTACATCATATACCAAAAAGTAAGACTAAGTAGATTTAAAACCTAAACAGCAAGGCAGGTGGATCACTTGAGGTCAGGAGTTCAAGACCATCCTGGCCAACGTGGTGAAACACCATCTCTACTAAAATACAAAAATTAGCTGGGCACAGTGGCAGGCACCTATAATCCCAGCTACTTGGAAGTCTGAAGCAGGAGAATCACCTGAACCCATGAGGTGGAGATTGCACCCTGGGTGACAGAGTGGGACTCCATCTAAAAAAAAAAAAAAAAAAAAAACCACCTAAACAGAAGAGTTAAAACTATAAAACTCCTAGAAGAAAACATAGGGGAAAGCTTCATCACATTGGATTTGGCAATGATTTCTTGGATACGACACCTAAAGCACAGGCAACAAAAGCAAGAACAGACAAATGGGATTACATTAAACTTAAAGACTTCCATGTTTCAAAGGATGCAATCAACAAAGTGAAAAAGTAACCTGCAGAGTGAGAGAAAGTATGATGTGCCAATCATATATCTGATAAGAAGTTGGTATCCAGAACATATAAGGAACTTCTACAACACAACAACAGTAACAAAAAACTCAATTGCAAAAATAGGTAAAGAACCTGAATTTACTATTCTCCAAAGGAGACATACGAATGGCCAAGAAACACAGGAAAACATACTCAAGGTCACTAATCATAAGAGTCACACAAACCAAAACCAAAGAGATAACACCTCACCCCCATTAGAATGACTTCTAAAAAACAAAGAGAAATCACAAGTATGAATAAAGATGGAGAGAAATTGGAACCCTTGTGTGCTTTTAATTGAGATGTAAAATAGGGCAGGCATTAGGGAAAACAGTATGCAGGACCCTCAAAAAATTAAAAACAGAATTACCATATGACCCAACAACCCCAGATATATTCTGGAAATATATCCACAAGAATTGAAGAAAAAGGATCTTGAAAAGATACCTGCACACTCGTGCACATAACAGCATTATTCACAATAGTCAAGACCTGGACGCAACCCAGATGTCTATCAATAGATGAATGGATTTTTAAAAAGTAATATATACATAAAATGGAATATTAGGCAGCCTTTAAAAAGAAGGAAATTCTGTTACCTCCTACTACATAGATGAACCTTACGGAGAAATAAATCCGTCCTAAAAGGGCAAATCTTGTATGATTTCACTCATATGAAGTAGCTAAAGAGGTCAAAATCACAGACACAGAAAGCAGATAGTTGGCTACCAAGGGCGAGGTGGGGAGGTAGGAGGGGAGCCTAGTATTTAACGGGTATAATATTTCAGAGTTGCAAGATGAAACTGTTCTGGAGATCTGTTGCACAATGTGTATGTACTTAACACTACTGAATTGTACACTTAAAAATAGTTAAGATAGTAAATTAATGATACTTTTTGCCACAATAAAAAAAGACACAAGTAAAAAATTATAATTCACATAACTACATATCCAAATTCACATAAACTCCATGAACAAATACAGAAATGGCTCTTGGGGATCAAGAAAGATTTAAAAGACATCAGTGGTCTCTGACATGAGAATAGGAGGGTTAAATGTTTTGCTTTCCTGTTTTGATAGAAAAGTGGTATAGTTAGCTTGACTGCAATAGAGATTAGTCATGGAAAAGAGGTTTTATTTTATGGGGTTTTATTTTAGAGAAATATATTATTCTGTCTAGGTTATCTACTTTAAAAGTTAAATGTAGCAAACAAGAGTTCATCAATCAAGTACAACAAATAGAATGTATGTCTCATATCTATATTCCCAACTCCTTGGAGAAACTGAAAATGGAAACATACAGAGATAGAGAAGCTTATTATATTTTCTAAGTACAATTTCTGGTTGATAGACTTAAAAG
Organism: Rhinopithecus bieti; assembly: GCF_001698545.2. Classification (NCBI taxonomy): domain Eukaryota; kingdom Metazoa; phylum Chordata; class Mammalia; order Primates; family Cercopithecidae; genus Rhinopithecus; species Rhinopithecus bieti. The sequence goes on from NW_016809075.1 coordinate 32,316, forward strand.
ATTACCAACTGAAAATTACATCATAGTCAACTAATTACATGCTACCTCCAAAATAATGTGGTTTTATTAAACACACCTCCTTTTCTCTCTCCACCACCTTCAGAAAAATGGAAATGGCAAGCTTTCTAGCCAAGAGAAATTGATCAAGGGAAGGATATGCAAGACTTGTTCTCATTAGAATCAGGTGCAGAAATAAGGGTCCTAAATTATAATATATAATCATATGGTGTGACATAATACCGTTTGGCATAAATGCCCTCTGGCTGGAGAATGTAGCAACAGTGGCCATCCATACTGAGTTCCCATGTGGCCCAGGCAGCCAACTGGGAATTCAGTTAAAGCTGATGCTAGGCACAGTCACTCTGAACTTGTTTGCTCATATCCACCAGAGAAGGGCAGGTAGCAGAGAACTAAGAGGCCAGGCAGTGAAGGGGAAATAAGATAACAATGCAGAGAACATTAGGGGTTTTTATTCCTTTGAAAATGTTTACAAAAGCATACTTGAGATTAAGATAGTAAAACTAAGGAGAAACAAATACTAAAACACTGAAGGAATCCCAGGCTCTATCTTCTCCAACCTTTCTTTACAGCTTAGAAAGTTTCTAAGGAAATTAGCCACTTTTGTGCAAAATGATAACCAGTTAGAAAGATAGGGTTCATTTGAGCTCCCACAATCTAGGGAAAGAGTGAAGTTGGCCTAATTTTCTTTTGACTGTAATGAAAACGACAGTACTCTGTTTTACAAATAGTTGTGAAAAACAGGGCCTTTATGAATTCTACCACTTAATGATTTTTCTATTAACATGCTAATTGATTATATAATTAAAGAAAATGTTAACAATCTAAAACACCTTGAAAATCAAGAAAACGCAAATTTAAAATTGCCACCCATCCTTAAGGCAGTACTGTCAATAGTTAGTGACACATGAAATGAATCCGAAACATTCTACCTTCTTCATAATCAAACTGCATCTTCCACCTTCCTCAGTTTAGCACATCTTACATAGCCTATGCCTTCATCTTATTTTAGAAAAAAAAAAAGCATATGATATTTATAGACGTAGGCTAGTATGGTGGGTTGCAATGGGGCGTGCCTGTAGTCCCAGCTACTTAGGATTGTGAGGCAGGAGGATGGCTTGAGCACAGGAGTTAGGGACAGCATGGGCAACACAGCAGAAGGCCATTTATACCTAGAGATATATAGATATAAATAAGCAGAAGTAGGCTTGCATATAAGCAGAGTAAGGGGCCCGCCTAAGTGGTTTGTTTGTTTTTGAGTGTCCAGATGATGGCGGTGATGGCCCATCTGGAGCGGCTGCTGTAAGGACATCAGCTGTAGCAGGGGAGGCGCAGCCAGGCCTGCACACTACGCAGAGCTGGTATGGGAGCCAGGAGCAGGCGAGAGCCCCACCCTCTACCAAGTTGGCAGTGCAGAAGGTCACACTCCCAGGTGCTGCAGCAGCAGATGCCCAGTTCAGCTCCAGACCCTTGCATCCCTGGGCTCTCAGGGGCCCAGGAAGCCCCCAACCCCTGCAGGCTTCAAAGGGCCTGCTCCCACTCCCTAGCCTCTCCCTCCTCCTGGCAACCACCCTGGGGTGGAGCAAAGTGGTAGCTGAGCCCAGGTATTGTCATAATCCAGCCAGGGCTGCACTGACGCATGAGCCCCCTGTCACTTTGGCTCCCTCTGTACTTTGGGTGCCCACAAGCGCAGGAGGGAGGCTGGGGGAGCTGAGGGCAGCTTGGTGCAGGCATGGAGGTGCCTCTGGGTGCAGGCAGCCTGGGCACTGTGGATGGCAAGTTAAAGGCAGACAGGGTGGGAAGGGGAAGCTTACTGGTGAAACCCCTCCTTCAAGCCAGAAGCAGCTTGAGGTTTGGGGGCCAGGCTGCCAGTTCCAGGTGAAGTCCATGTCCTGGAGACAGAACTTCACTGTAGCCTTTTGGCCAATTGGACAGTGCTTTTTCCGGGTCTGCCCATGGCCACCCATGGACCAATCAGCACCCACTTCCTTCATTCTGAATAATAAAAACCCCAGACTCAACCACATTCACTCATCAAGATGACCTGCCTGCAGAAAGGAGCTACCCACTATAGGTGTCTTCTCTGCCAAGAGCCGGACACTCATTGGGATGACTTACCTGTGTAAAGGAACTACCGAGAGCTGGACACTCATCAGGATGACCTGCCTGTGGAAGGGAACTAGCCACGTTGGTTCTCCTGAGAACTGTTCTGCCACTGAATAAAGTTCCTCTCCACCTTACTTACCCTCCAGTTGTCCACACACCTCATTCTTCCTGAACATGGGACAAGAACTTGGAACCTGCTGAATGGCAGGAGTGAAAGAGCTTAACACAAACAGGGCTGAAACACACCCCCACCGACTTCCCACATGGTGGGTGACAAGAAGGAGAAAAAAGCTGCAGTCCTTTAGGAAGCCCAGACCTAGGGGTTCCCCGAGCCAGGGTTGTGACATCCTCTTTGGGGTTCTGCAATTCCTGACATCTCCAAGCTTCCAGGTACCACCATGTTCCCTGCTGCCCACAGTGAAAGCAGCTTATGATATGTGTGGTCCAGTTGCAGCCTTGCAGAGCCAGTGCCTATGCCAGTGCCTAGAGTTGCCCGCCCTGCCACAGATGGCATGCCCAGCTGTGCACAGTGGCTGGACCCCACACTCACTTGCTTGCACACTCCTTGCCCCTCTGCTCCTGGCTCACCCTTGGCAGGTGTGAGATCCAGGCCAGTAGTGTGAGCCATATGCAGCCTGCTGGGCCAAGCGGGTGGAGCAAGCCCAGTAGGCCTGAGCAAAACTTGGAGAAAGGTGCCACTGGCCACAGAAGTTTCTGGCTGGAAGTGACACTCTAAACATCCTGTGACAGACAGAAAAGTCCCCTGAACTTCAGTTTGAATAATCCTGCCTGCCACAATCCTAGATTTAAGTACTTTGGGAAAAGATGCTGCACATTTAGAATAAACCTGTTAGAAGATAAACATTCTTATTTTTTTTTTTTTTTTTTTTTTTTTTTT
>NW_016809075.1:35829-48001 GCF_001698545.2 Rhinopithecus bieti
TAGCCAGGATGGACTCGATCTCCTGACCTCGTGATCCGCCCGTCTCGGCCTCCCAAAGTGCTAGGAGATAATGCCAGTTGGCATTATAAAGAGCCATTACCACGGTCTGATCTTGGTCATTAGAATGAAGCAAGCTGGTCTCCCAGAAAGCAGACTGCTGGAAGGTGAGGTATAGATAAGAAAGTGAGGGAAACACTACAAAAATATTGCCTGCTTGGGTATTGCCTGAGGCTAGTCCTAATTACCAAGAATATATTTTGGCAGAAGCAAAAATATACTCCATGATATTACTGTTTTAGGCAACTATTTATTCTGCGGTTGTTTTATGAGATTGCCAACTGTAGTCAAGAGCTTTGAGAGAGTAAAAAGGTCTAAAGCTATTGAGTTGCCAATTATTTACTTCTGTTCTCTTAAACTACATGCATTTTTAAGGAATTTGTCATTTGGGAAATTGTTTCACTCTGAGGTTTGGGAAATATCAATTTAAGGAACTAGAACCAAGACCACTTGTTAAAGGAGTTCTAAATTGAGTGCAAGACAAGGAGGATCTGAGGTACAAACACTTTCATGAAGAGAATGCAAAGTCATCCCAGACCCATTATTCACACATGCCCAGGGCTTCCCAGTGCAGAGAAGCTGTTTGTTTTATTAACTCGGGTCAGGAGAATGGTACGATATATATAGAGAAAGGAAAGATGTCAAATTGAAGAAACGAACGCCCCTTTTAACTCCATTAATTGAGTCTAGGTATTTTTCTTAGATGAAGTTGCCAGTTTAAAGTTGTACTTCTGGAAAATCACTGAAAAGGTCAGATTGCTTCCTGACACAGGAAAAGTCAGTCTGGTCCTGGCAACTCCAATTCAGATCTTCTGTCACAGAGAAGAAAAACAAAGTTCTGGGTCCCTTCTGTCGTTATCCTTACCTCCAAGGAGTAAGAATTACAAACCCTTTTGGTAGTGAGCCTATAACTATCAGACCTTTACCTTCAGGAATCTGTCACTTGCCACAGCCTACACCAACATCTTCATTACATGTAACAGGAAAAATAAGAAGGACAAGCTCACGGAGCAGGCCTTATCCAGACAAAGGTAAGAATAGATAGAATGTAGCAACTCTATTTGGCAGGGTGATTCAACAAGAGGAAAGGGAGATGGATTGAGTTCTCCACTAGTTTTCCATTTCCAGCTCACTGAAACCAGAAATAAAAATGAAAGAGACTGGGCTTTCATTCCTTACTAAAATAGGATTATGAGATGGGAGATAATATAACGAAAGGTTCCTCCATCAGAAGTCAGATAACCTAAGTTCTAGTTCTAACACTGTAGCCTTCAACATGTCAATTTTGTTTCCAGACCCAATGCTTTTCAGGTACAAACTAAAATGTCCGTACAAGAATAATCTCTGTAGTCCATTTCATGCCATGCCCTCCCCACCCCAAAATCCACAACTGTATTTACAATCAAACTAAATTTACAAATGAAAAAAATAAATAGAACAAACTTTTCAGAGTCAGTGAAAATTAATGCAATTTACAGATTCAAATTTTCTTCAGATTACAACTAGTTACCACTGTTCCAGAACTGCAATTAATGTTCTAGAATTGTCTTCCCCAACCCTAAGCCAGTATATTTCAGCTAAAGGATGTTAAGCTTTTAGATACTGTATTTGAGACTTTATGCCAAAGTAAAGAAATCGCTCAAGGCACATTTGAATTTTTATGACTCTAATGATGTCAGTTCACAAGATGGACTATTTCCTTTGGAAAATAAAGAGTCCTCCAGGGTGACAGAACAGACGGTAGGCCAACTTTTACTTATGGCTCAGGTTACATAGACTCTGCACCTTAAATAATTTATATGATGTGATCATACACAGGCCTCATCTGTGGGAACAGACTGAAATGAAACCAAATATGTCCCAATCTGTATACTAATCACTACTCAATAACAGAGATGCGGTGGAGAGTCCATTAGGCCAGCTAGAGTCTGGAGGCTCATGCTACTTAAGCACTGAGCAGATGCTCAATTCTGGTTAAAAGTTCCACCCCACCCGCAGCTGAGAGCTCAATACACATAAGCTGACTCAATTCGACAAGAGCTGGCTTTGTGAGTCCAGAGACTAAACCATGCAATGATCAGCCCCATCCATTCCTGCTGAAACAACCCAATAAAATATGCTATTTTGTAAGCTAAATAATATATCTACAGATACTGTTACGGTATGAATATATTTCCATTTACTAACAGGAACTAGGGGACCAGGAACCAAGTGAGAAATAGTAATACCACTCTCCTAAACTGAAGATTTCATGCTAATTTAATAAGCTGGGGTGAGGTGGGGGGAGGATAACTCAAACTGAAAAGTTTGAGATTGGAAAACTTCATAATTTGTAACCATCATATCATAGTCAAAAATGTTTCTGATGAAAGCTATTGATGATTTATCCAAACAGGCTCCTATAGGAGACTGATAAACCAATATGAATTTGAATGCTATTTTTCTAGGTATTTCGATAAACTTTCTTTTCACAGCCTCATAATAATGCTGTCTTTAACATAGGCTGAGTGGCTCTAATTGCATATTTTAGAAATAGGATCCAGAGGTCTATTCAAAGAAGCTCAATGCCGAGACTAAAGAATGAAGCCATTGATTCGTGGCAAACAGTATCAGGATGTGAGTCCTTCTCCACCGTAAACTACTAAGCGTTATCTGCCTCCTCCATCGCTACCTATGAGTGTGGAGGTAAAGACAGGTGCTATGGCAACTTAGTCTTCACACTGATGAACTATCTGAATCAAAAAGAAGACAAGGGAAGGTAAGAGACTCCAGAAAACTAAACGATCTGGAAGCTGAACTTCAGACACAGGGAGAAGCATGGAGAAAACACATTTTCTATATCATGCACTTGGACTACAATAAAACGCTCTATGAAATGGGTACAAGTCCTGGAGATCCTAAACAACTTCAAAACTGAGTTCTACTGCTCACAAGCTTTGTGACTTTGAGTGAATTTCTAAACTTAATGCTTGGCTCTTGCACTTGCGATACAGGCCTAACTAAGCCTCCTTTGCATTGCTGGTGGAAGGAAATGAGTGGATGCATACTAACCGTCTCCCTGGCCTGGTAGGCACTCCAGGAATGGCATTATTTTTTACCAGGTCTGCTGCATGAAGCCACCAAGTCCTTTCGAGTCCACAAGGAGCAACCTGAACCAGTAGACTGGAATATTCTCACTGCCCAACATGGCAGAGGTTAGTATGTGCTCTTACAACCCAGTTCCCCACAGACCACAGATAACCAACACATTCTCATGACTAATAAATGCACTGGAAAACTTTCAGCATTTTTGTGTGTGTGGTAGCTGGTCCTGGATTAAAATAAATAAAAACAAGAAACAAAACAAAAAACATCCATCATCACCTGTAGCTGTACTTCTTCCCTCTAGCAAAATTTAGATCAATTACTAGGGAAAGAAAGCAATTGTCAGGGAAAGCTAGTATAGTTCTTTATCTCCTTTTATGCCAGAAGGTGAGTGGAAAGTGATGATTGATTATCTTTACAATTGTTTTAAAATGCACTTCAAGTATAGGCACTTAACATATACTCACAGACCTGAAAATGTACTGTCAGGTTAGAAGAAATCTCCTTTTGTTGTTGTTGTTGTTGTTGTATTTAATACCAGATCTTATTATAACCATCCAAAAACTACTAAGCACCTACTGTACAAGGAACTAATTTAGGACTCAGGCTCTGGAATCAGAGTGCGTTTGAACCTTGGCACCTTGGTTCTGCCACTTACTTGCTGTGTAACCATGGGCCAGGTACTTTACCTCTGCTTCAGCCTAGAAAATGGAAATGCTAACAGCACCAACCTCTTAACAATCCATGTGAGGCAAAATAATATAAAACAATTGATAAGAAGTATTTGCAATACTACCTGACCATTAAGAAAAAGTAGCAAGTGTTAGCAATTATGCTTAGTATTACTGAGTGAATCTCACAGGTCTAGAAAGAAATATAGTAAGTTGTTCAGAGTAAACTTGAGAATTTGAAATAGCATTTTTAAATAAAGTTCCTAAAAACTCTGTGATACTTACGTTGCCTGCCACTATCACAGGAAAAGCATCATATAAACATATTTACACCTGATAAAGGAGGTGCAGCAATTTACGATAAAGTCCTGTCTCCATCTCGGACTGAATACTCTGATTATTTCTACACTGTGAAAAACTAACTGTTTCACTTTGCTTTGGAAAGGATTTTTTGTAAGTCCCTTAACTCATTTCAGAGCAAACGTGAATACTAAAATGTCTTGAAAAAGGCTAGTATCTCACTTCATTGCATGGATGTGGTTCCACTCCACTTAAGATTCTCCCCTAGAGATAAAATCATCTTCTGTTTGTGATGTTTCATGCCCCCTAACAGTCCAACTCCCATCAAAGATAACCCAGAAGCCATGTTTGTGTTTTTTCAGGCTAAAATGCAATTATTTTATCTTGAATTTTCTAGTCTAAAATGCCATCTTTAAAATTCATTGTATTTGTCTTGCCTATCTCTTTATTGTTTTCAATAATGTTTCTGGTAACATAGCTCAAAATTAAACAGTTGTATGGTGCCTATCATGTAACAGACACTGATCACAACATTTCACGTAATTCATTTTAATTCTGTCTTATGATGTAGTATATTAGTCTGTTTTCATGCTGCTGATAAAGATATACCCAAGATTGGCAAAAAAAAAAAAAAAAAAAAAAAAAATAGGTTTAATTGGACTTACAGCTCCACATGGCTGGGAAGGCCTCAGAATTATGGTGGGGGGTGAAAGGCACTTTTCACATTGTGGTGGCAGGAGACAATGAGGAAGAAGCAAAAGCAGAAAACCCTGATAAACCCATCAGATCTCATGAGACTTATTCACTATCACAAAATAGCGGGGAAAGATGGGCTCCCATGATTCAATTACCTCCCAATAGGTCTCCCCCACAAAATGTGGGAATTCTGGGAGATAAAATTCAAGTTGAGATTTGTGGGGGGCACACTCAAATCATGTCATTCCACCCCAGTCCCTCCCAAATCTCATGTTCTCATATTTTAAAACCAATCATGCCTTCCCAACAGTCTCCTAAAGTATAAACTTATTTCAGCATTAACTCAAAAGTCCATAGTCTAACATCTCATCTGAGACAAGTCACTTCTGCCTATGAACCTGTAAAATCAAAAGCTAGTTACATCCTAGATACAATGGGGGTACAGGTATTGGGTAAATACAGCTATTCCAAATGGGAGAAATTGGCCAAAACAAAGGAATTACAGGGCCTATATAAGTCCAAAATCCAGTGGAGCAGTCAAATTTTAAGGCTCCAAAATGATCTGCTTTGATTCCAAGTCTCACATCCAGGTTACACTGATGCAAAAGGTGCGTTCCCATGGTCTTGGGCAGCTCCACCCCAGTGGCTTTAAAGGGTACAGCCTCCCTCCCGACTGTTTTCATGGGTTGGTGTTGAGTGTCTGTGGCTTTTCCAGATGCATGGTTCGAGCTGTCAGTAGATCTATCATTCGAGGGTCTGGAGGATGGTGGCCCTTTTCTCACAGCTCCACTGGGCAGCACTCCACTAGGGACTCTGTGTGGGGCTCCAACCCCACATTTCCCTTCTGTACTGCCCTAGCAGAGGTTCTCTATGAGGGCCCCACCCTTGCAGCAAACTTTTGCCTGGGCATCCAGGCATTTCCATACATCTCCTGAAATCTAGGCAGAGGTTCCCAAACCTTAATTCTTGACTTCTGTGCACCCACAGGCTCAATACCACATGGAAGCTGCCAAGGCTTAGGGCTTCCACCCTCTGAAGCCCCAGCTGGAGCTATACATTGGCCCCGTTTAGCCATGGCTCGAGAGGCTGGGAAACAGGGCACCAAGTCCCCTGTTTGGCTGCACACAGCATGGGGATCGTAGGCCTGGCCCATGAAACCACTTTTTCCTCCTGGGCCTCCAGGCCTACGATGGGAGGGGCTGCCATGATGGCCTCTGACATGGCCTGGAGACATTTTCCCCATGGTCTTGGGGATTAGCATTAGGCTCCTTGCTACTTATGTAAATTTCTGCAGCTGACTTGAATTTCTCCCGAGAAAATGGGTTTTTCTTTTCTATTGCATAGTCAGGTTGCAAATTTTCTGAACTTTTATGCTCTATTTCCCTTTTAAAACTGAATGTCTTTAACAGTACCCAAGTCACCTCTTGAATGCTTTGCTGCTTAGAAATTTCTTCCACCAGATGCCCTAAATCATTTCTCTCAAGGTCAAAGTTCCACAAATCTCTAGGGCAGGGGTAAAATGCCGACAGTCTCTTTGCTAAAACCTAACAAGAGTCACCTTTGCTCCAATTCTCAAAAAGTTCCTCATTTCCATCTGAGATCACCTCAGCCATCATTTTTATTGTCCATATTGCTATCAGCATTTGGGGCAAAGCCATTCAACAAGTCTCTAGGAAACTCCAAACTTTCCCACATTTTCCTGTCTTATTCTGAGCCCTTCGAACTCTTCCAATCTCTGTTACTCAGTTCCAAAGTCACTTCCACATTTTGGGGTATCTTTTCAGCAATGCACCACTCTACTGGTACCAATTTACTGTATTAGTTCATTTTCATACTGCTGATAAAGACATACCCGAGACTGGGAAGAAAAAGAGGTTTAATTGGACTTACAGTTCCACATGACTGAGGAGGCCTCAGAATCATGGCAGAAGGTGAAAGGTACTTCTTACATGGCAGCACCAAGAGAAAATGAGGAAGAAGCAAAAGCAGAAACCCCTGATAAACCCATCAGACCTTGTGAGACTTATTCATTATCACAAGAATAGCAGGGGAAAACCAGCCCCATGATTCAATTATCTCCCACTGGGTCACTCCTACAACACGTGGGAATTTGGGGACACACAATTCAAGTTGAGATTTGGCTGAGGGCACAGCCAAACTATTATGACCTATTTACAAGTGATAAAACCAAAGCAAATAGAGCTTGAATCGACTACCCAGAGTAATACAGCTGGAAAGCACACATACCACTGTGCTAAACCCTTTAGTTCCTCCTTTTCTTTTTTTTTTTTTTTTTTTTTTTTTTTGAGATGGAGTCTTGTTCTGTTGCCCAGGCTGGAGTGTAGTGGCGCTATCTCAACTCACTGCAACCTCCGCCTCCCAGGGTCAAGCAATTTTCCCTGCCTCAACCTCGTGAGTAGCTGGGATTATGGGCACCCACCAGTATGCCTAATTTTTGTATTGTTAGTAGAGACGGGGTTTTGCCACGTGTGCCATGTTGCCCAGGCTGGTCTTGAACTCCTGACCTCAGGTGATCCGCCCACCTTGGCCTCCCAAAGTGCTGGGATTACATGAGCCACTGTACCTGGTTCCTCCTTTCTTCCTCCCTCTCTCTCTTCCTGCATTCCACTATCCAAAAGTCCACCAATCCATCAGTGATGCATGGACCTGCTATCCATCCATCCATCCATCCATTTATCCATCTGTCCCTCCCCTCATCTAGCTATCAACCAAGAAGTAGATGGAAAGGAAGAAGGAATTAAAGCATATGTTTAGAAATTTGGAATTTAACTAATTCAAATATATCCGCAGGATTTGGTGTCTGTAAAGTGCTCTCTTGTAGTAGTCGCAGCATGGCATGCATTATTAAAGAAACTGATTTGAATGAGTGTCAGTTTTTCAAAATGCAGAGACTAGCTCTATTCAAGAGTCCCAGCAGAGTAGAAGGTACACATACAATCTTGCTATACAGCAGTCATGTCACCAAGATATGAACATTACATCTATAAGGAAAGACATGATCAACAATTGTTTCCATTTTTTAGTATGAAGAAAGCTAGGTAGGAGTATGTCTAAAGTATCTTTCCTTCCTTAATGAAACTGCTATTGATTTTTCATGCTAGTGAATCATTGCCTTGAAGCAATTTCTTTTAGCTGCAGGTTCTCACATTTAATTTGGATGTATGCTTAAGGGAAAGTTTATCAATAAAATCTCCAGAGGAACGCCAAAAGGCTTTTGTTAGAAAGAAACAGCGAAAGCAATTTTATCAATTTTGTTAAACACACAGATGATCAAACAATTATTAATGAATGGCATTTAAAGAGCAATTTCAACATGAATATGGGTCATATCAACATAATCATCACTCCAAATGTTTTCAGTGGTTACAAACCTTAAAGATTTCTAAGAGCAAAACATGAATTTTCCTGCCCTTACAGAAAACAGTAGTTTGTTCCTTGGCCAAAAGCCAACCTTAAAGTTGACTTTGCTGACCAAAATTATTATTTACCAAGTTATTTCAGAATCATCTCTTAGTATGTATTAGTTACTGAACAAAGTATGATCTTCATAATATCTTTATCAATCTCATTTGGTCTTCATAATTCTATAATTAAGGCACCTTAAAATCTGATTTTATACAAAAAGGCTTAGAGAATTGTAAATATCACCCCAAATTATATAATTTGGGGTGATATTTACAAAATATTAAAACACCATTTACAAAATGATATCATTTACAAAAATATCATTTACAAAATGGTATAATTTGGGGTGATATTTACAATATAGCAAAACCAGCATTCAAACTCATGTTTATGTGTTTCCAGAATCCACATTCATAACTCCTGAACTGTTCATGTATGCAAAGCATTTTGATTCTTCTCCATGTACTAAAAGGCCTTTGAATAAAGACATATTTTCATAACATTCACTAACACCTCAGGACCATCAATTTTTCAGCTAATTATGTTATATCTGTACAAAGTCGATAATCCCAAAACCCATGTGCCTGTTAGAAAACAACACTTTTTTAAATATAAAAACATTCTTGAGGTTCAACTTACTTATAATCTTGACTATATATGGGTATCATTAAATCCCACATGTGAGTGACTAATCCCAAATATGAGTGAACACAAGCCTCCATTCCTAAAAGCTCCACTACCCAGAATGCCACTACCATGGCCAAGACTCATTCTGGAACCATACATCCAGTGATGGTTCTTAGCCCTTCCTCTCTGAACTCTCTTCATTCCCTCTTGGCTCTGCTCCTGCTTGGCACCTTTTGCTCAAGAGCATGTTCTGTCTATACTCCATTCTAGCTGTCTGTAGTTCACCTTGCTTCCTCCCTCCTGGCAGAGTTACTCCATAGGCTGAGGACACACTATTGGACTCCTCTTTCTCCATGAAACTGCTCCCAGACTGCTATTCTTGAAAGGTGCTCAAGCCAGCAGAGATATTTCCCCACAGGCCCCTGAGGGGCCTCAAAGTCAATATATATCTAAAGACCTGATCCTGTTCTGTTTGCCAACCACATTCCTAGGCTATTACACTCTCGGGGTTCTCAGCATGCCTTCCCATTATGCCAGTAATCGGAGCTCACCCCAAAGGAAATAGTAAAGAAAACCAAACAGTAACAATAACAAAACCAGAACAAAACAATCAATAACAACAACAGGAAAGAATGTAAGTAGCCTGGCCATATTACAAATACAGAAGCATCGTGTGGATTCTACTGATTTAGTAATTTCAAACACTGTTTAGGACATGCTCACAAGCCCTCAATTAACAACTTCATCCACTTTTCCCCTTATTTCCAATATGGTTTTGGACTACATTTTAGATACTGCCTGATGAGTATTCTGGGTTTCTTAGATAAATATAAGCTCAAATGGATTTCCCAAACTCATTTGTGTATTTCATCATGCATTCATTCCTCCCTGCTCACTACGCATTTATTGAGCTCAGAACTCAGCAAGACTCTGGAATCACAACTTTGCTGGAAGAAACTATTTCACAAAGATGTATAAGAAATGGCCTTGCCTTCAAAGGGGTTCTGTTCCAGGAGTACAAACAGTAGAGTATCAGTATTTCATTTTTGGATCAAGGAAAGTTATCTTGCTATTCCTCCTTGTTTTTGTCTCATTACCCAACCTCCAACCCTGATTTTTTCAACATCTTCCTGTGCCATCTTGCCATTTTCAAGCATTTAGAACTGAACATCTCATTTCAGTCCTTGCCTTGGGTGTCGCAAGCTGAAAGTGATGATTCTGGTGCATTTTCTAGGGCAGACCCACTTCTTTTTTCTTTTTTTTTTTCTTTTCGAGACAAGGTCTTGCTCTGTTACCTAGGCTGGAGTGCAGTGGGGCAATCTTGACTTACTGCAACCTCCACCTCCCAGGTCCAAGTGATTCTCGTACCTTAGCCTCCCTAGTAGCTGAGACTACAGGCACACACCATCATGCCTAACTTTTTTGTATTTTTAGCAGAGATGGGGTCTTGCGATGTTGGTCAGGCTGGTCTTGAACTCCTGACCTAAAGTGATTCTCCCACCTTGGTCTCCCAAAATGCTGGGATTACAGTTGTGAGCCACCACGCCCAGCCTAGGATAGGTCCAATTTTAATTAATCTTTCCTGTTGTCCCATAAGTTTACTTGTTAAATGATGCTCTACTCTTATTTATTCAGAAAATATAATCCTTAGTAGCCATGCCTCAAAATGTCTTACTTCCTCCCTATAAAGAAAACTGGAATTCACTTGGCCTCTGCAGCTAGCTGGGTTGCTTTGACTCAATCCAATTACCTAAGGTATTATGTCATTCATTCAAAATCATGTCCACTTTTCTGTGTTCATTCAGTAAGTATGTATTATTGGCAAATGTGTGCAAACTCAATCCTAGATGGCTGATGTATAGACATACGGCTTCCCAGGGAAGATCATCTCCAAATTAGACTCCAGATTACCTGACAGATTTCAGTCATATCAAATCCCATGTGGAAACTCAGTGTCCCAATTTTTAAAGCAGTTGCTTATAAGCACAAGTCTATTATCAATTATATTCTAGTTCGAATTCCAGCTTTGCTACTCATTTCACTATGTGACTTAGTTTCCTCAGATGTAATATAAGGATAATAATCTCATAGTTTTCTTGTGCATGAAGAGTCAATGAAATAAAGCATGTAAAAGCAATCAGAGAGCTCAAGCCTGTAATCCCAGCACTTTGGGAGGCCGAGACGGGCGGATCACGAGGTCAGGAGATCGAGACCATCCTGGCTAACACGGTGAAACCCCGTCTCTACTAAAAAAACAAGTACAAAAAACTAGCCGGGCGAGGTGGCGGGCGCCTGTAGTCCCAGTTACTCGGGAGGCTGAGGCAGGAGAATGGCGTAAACCCCGGAGGCGGAGCTTGCAGTGAGCTGAGATCTGGCCACTGCACTCCAGCCTGGGCGACAGAGCGAGACTCCGTATCAGAAAAAAAAAAAAAAAAAAAAAAGCAATCAGAAATCTAACGGGCCAATCAACATAAATATTATTATTGCTGTTGTTATTTCTACCACATTATGTGAAAATTTTTAATATAATTTGACTTATCTATTATTAATTTTGTACATGGCACAATAACTTAATATAGTTCTAGAGATTTAAAATGAGCTCCAGGAAGTAAATTTTGGCAACCATATGCAACATTTGTCTACAAAAAATATTAAAACTATTAAAAAAAACATGAAATGTTTTAAAGCAAGGCTGTCAAATTCTGTGAAAAGATTAAATGAAAAGTAAATCACTCAATTTTGAGAACTGTAAGATACGAAATTTTTAGGCAAATAAAAAAACTTCAGATAAATGTTTTTTCATCTATTATAGCCGCCTATGCCAAATTTCCTCTATTAGTGTCATCACTATCACCTAAAATACTGCACTGAAAGAAACATTCTACTGCTTAATGTTAGTGGCATTTATTTTCCAGCTTCAGAAGAAAAAACACAAACCTCTAAATTGAAATCTTTGTAGGTCAGCAACATACAGCAGTTACCTTTGCAAAAGGAGAAAAAGCCAATTTGTCAGTATCTGAAACCAAAATTATTCAGCTTCTCTTAACACAAAATAAAATTCTCAGACTTTGTAGATTTTAGTAATTTACTAAAATAGTTAATGAAACTGAATGGATGTTCACTTCTAGGTATAAATAATATTAAGATAATAACAGTTTAATTGCTTAAGTATTAAATAAATTACTTCCTTCATGGTTCTTATTTATCATTTTATTACTTTACTTTGTATTTTGTCTCTTGACTATCAAATTCCTGTGCTCCAATATAGGTAGAATGAAGTATATCCACTTTCACAGATCTGATAAAATAAG
>NW_016809075.1:49897-53536 GCF_001698545.2 Rhinopithecus bieti
AACTTAAAGTATACTAATAAAACATATATATATATAAATTAAAATATATATTCAAATATTTTTGACAGTTCTTATTGACAAAACTTGTATGAAAATGATACCTTGAACCGGGGCATGGTAGCTCATACCTGTAACCCCAGCACTTTGGGAGGCCAGCGAAGGTGGATCACCTGTGGTCAGGGATTCGAGGCCAGCCTGGCAAACAATGCAAAACCCCGTTTCTACTAAATATACAAAAATTAGCCAGGCATGGTGGTGGGTGCCTGTAATCTCAGCTGCTCAGGAGACTGAGGTAGGAGAAATGCTTGAACCCAGGACATGGAGGTTGCAATGAGCCAAGATCACGCCACTGCACTCCAGCTTGGGTGACAAAGGGAGACCCTCTCTTAAAAATAAAAAGAAAAAAAAAACCTTGAAATTTAAGGAATCTATGAATATATGAATAGGAATCTATGAATATATTTTAAATGAAAGTTTGCATAGCTTGATACTGTCTATGAAGTTTAAGAATAATTTTCACATTATTTTGTTTCTTTTATTTTCATTTTAAAACAAACTAATATTGCTATAATTACTTGAGTGAAAATTTGATAGAAAACTCAAAGAACCACTAAAAGAAAGATCATTATTATTTGTCATACTTCTTCCTCTTCTATTCTTCATGCAGAATCACCTATCAATTCTTTATTTCCTAAACAGAAAACAGTAAAGGATTCCGGAAAAGTTACAGTACAACTTCCTAGTCAAATATATCAATATACTAAATTACTATTCTGATGAATCCATACTCTTACTTTTTTGTTAACATCATCGACAAATTCAAGACATATAAAATGATCCTAAAATCTCAGATTTATTTGCTTGACTCTACTCCCCCTCTCCAATTAGTGCTTTCTTCTCATTGGCAAGTCCTGCAAGTACAAAAATAATAAACTCAGCTGTGCACTGCACCTTAACCTGTTCTCATTCTTTCTCAATAAATGGATATAGATGTATAGATGATATGTAAACACACATGTATATATTATACAAAAACACACATGCATATGCTTTTTCTTTTTAGCCAATATTCAGAACTTGCTTTGGGTATTTAAAGTTAGGAAGTTCTCATAAAGGGTATCTGCCTGCTGCTGAACACTGAGTTATCTGGAAGCATCAGATTCTCGTAAAACTTCACTCCACACAAGGGAAATTGAATAAAAGAATGAATAAAAAATATTTTTAAAGGCCCCTATTAAGAAATGGAAGAAAATGAGAAAAGGGATCACAGTGAGCATGGCAGAAGCTGTGAAAGGCAGAGAAGGCCAGGTTCAATGCATTGGAACGTTGAGACTGTGTTTCTTACCATTGAGGGGAACCTGTCTGCACTCACAGAGCTGCCTAGGCAAACAAAATGTCACAGCTTGATTCTGCCTTTAGCTGTGAGTATTCCCCACCTGGTGTTCAAGATTCAGAGGTACATGCATGCCTCCCTCCCCTCCCCAAAATAAGAGGCTACAATGCTAGCCCCAACTGTCTTTTTCCATCTGACTGTCTCTGGAGTTCTGTTTTCACAGGAGACCACATGCTCCCTCAGTTTTACATTATCCATAATGATCATTTGTCTCAATGCCTAATGATGTACTTGTCTCAAATGGCTGGTTATCATTGGCATGTTTGCCTACAACAAAAAGTGATACACTATTCCTGATAGACAATATTGTATTAGATACCAGAACATTCTACCGAAGCTTAGTGAAGACAATAGTGCCATCATGATTAGGCAGGATGACTACAAACCTGGCTATTAATTTAGGACCAATGACCTGTTCTTGCTAATACATTAATGGAATAATTCATGCAAAGCACTTACCACAGTATTTAGTATACTCAGCTATTATAGCTCTTTGCCATTGTTCAAAACAATATTTCTCACATAATCTTTGTCTTCATCTTCTCATATAATGCTTTTGATATATGTCTATTAGCTTTTCTTTCAATAATTCTCTATTTCTGTGCTGCCTCCCCAACTAGATGGTAAACTCAAGAGTGGAGAGAGGGAATCATCACTGTATCCTCAAGGCCTAGAACACAATAAGTACCATGGAAGATGCCTCATAAATGCCTGACAGCCAACTGAAGGAACAGAGGTAGAGTTGTGTAAGATTTCACTACTGAACTAAGTAGAATGATCATAAGAGTGTTCAATATATTATTTGGAAAACTGGATTCTGATTTCACCTCTACCAGTGATTTCCCGCATTGTCTTAGCAAACCATATGCAGAAGGAAAGTAAGATACACCTATATAGTTCATAGGGTTCTCATGAGGATCGCATTACACAGTAACTGTGAAGGTGAAGGGCAAGGAAGCAGCGAATGAAGGAGTCACTTCCCCTCCCACAGTTTCCAGTTGAAAAACAAGAGGCTGTACCAGCTCCAACATTGTATGAGTCTGTGGAATCCCTATGCCAAAGGACACTAAAGTTCTCAGAAGAATAAAAACAAAAGAATCACATCAAATGGAACATGCATTTGCTAGAAGCAAATAATTTTTTCCTCTTTCTTTTTTGATTCTCAGCTTTCTCTGTCTTCTTTATCCAACTTATTTCATTTCCTTCAGAATTATCTCCAAGTAAGACCCCAGGGCCGATCACTGAATGTTCCTTGGGATCTCCAGATCACTCATTGCTTCTCCTCACCTGGGATGGACTGTCATTAGCTCAGCACCAGCTGTCCCACCCGAGTGTCCCAACATGGAAGAAGATGACCCCCGCCACAGGGCAGGGAACCTCAGCCTGGCTCCAAGCACCTTGTTTCCAATCCTAGTGAGCATGCAGTTATTTTCATTGACCCTTAGCCCATTAACAGAAGAGGGAACTTTTCAGCAGCCATACAAGAACATGTCCCTGTCTCCTGCAGCACCAGCCCTAGAAGGATTTCTGAGTAGAAACCCTTCCAGTGGTTGGGGTGGTAAGTGACCCTTATCACTGCACATTACCCTAACCCATTGAGCTCAGTCACTGCCTCTTCTCTGCATCTGCCTCCATCTCTAGGATCAGGATGACTCTTTCACTCAGACACTTTCCCACACTGCCCAGGCTTGTCCCAGGGTGGGTTACCTCTGCCACCACCAGGATGCCTCAGGGATGCCTCCATTATATGCACATGGGAGAAAACTTTATTTTAAAATCAATGCCTCTGTTCCTTCAGTTGGCTGTCAGGCATTTATGAGGCATCTTCCATGGTACTTATTGTGTTCTAGGCCTTGAGGATACAGTGATGATTCCCTCTCTCCACTCTTGAGTTTACCATCTAGTTGGGGAGGCAGCACAGAAATAGAGAATTATTGAAAGAAAAGCTAATAGACATATATCAAAACAGAACCCTCAAAATTACCAGTCAATGTCACCACTTCCCCCATCTCCACATTTGCTGCCTCATATTCTCCCTACACACTGAATAGTATTGAATTACAGGAAGGAGAAACATTTTCTTGCCCATAAAAGGCCTCCTCTTATTCTTCCCTCCTCGAGGAACATTTAGGGACACAACTGGGATTATGGGTTTCATCATTGGCTTTAAGGTTTCCAAAAATCATGCTGCTGGCCCAGCTCACACACACACACACACACACACACACACACACACACACACACAC
>NW_016809075.1:57081-77610 GCF_001698545.2 Rhinopithecus bieti
ACCAGTCAATGTCACCACTTCCCCATCTCCACATTTGCTGCCTCATATTCTCCCTACACACTGAATAGTATTGAATTACAGGAAGGAGAAACATTTTCTTGCCCATAAAAGGCCTCCTCTTATTCTTCCCTCCTCGAGGAACATTTAGGGACACAACTGGGATTATGGGTTTCATCATTGGCTTTAAGGTTTCCAAAATCATGCTGCTGGCCCAGCTCACACACACACACACACACACACACACACACACACACACACACACCCCTACCTCACAGGAAGATTCTTCTAGGTACTGAGAACTCCTTTGAAAGTTCTAGTCTTTCTACCACCTATCCTGAGAGCCTCATGTAAGGTGGTGGCCATGGCCACTGTGCTGGGACTCCAGGGAAAAGTTCATGTCTTATTTATTTATACTTGGCAAAAGGTTTTCTTAACAAGTATACCCAACCTCCCTGGAGGCACTAGCCTAGCTCTCTGGCCCTGTGATATGAGCTAGAGGCTGGCATCCTTCCATCTGTGCAACTTAGAATCACTGATCATTTGGGTCAAGGGGTGAGGTGTGGTGCTGGCCCGCCATGTGCCTCTGTCACCCAGGATAAAGGGCTGGGGTGAAGTAGGGTGAAAGACCTCCATCTTGTCCATACCCCTGCTCTGTGGCAGCATCACCTTTGAGGTGGACATGAGAAAAACATATGTAACATTGCTTTATTCTCTTCCTTAATTAAAAAAATATTCTGCAAGCAAGCAAGCAAACAAACAATAGCAACAACAAAACAGAACCCTCAAAATTACCTGTCAGTGTCAGGGAAAGACTGCCTTCAAAACCATGTTATTTCTTTATAACCTCTTTTTTGCCCATTTACATCAGATCCTTGATCACCTTACTCCTTTTCCCCAGATAGAAACTTGGTCTTCCTATGCTAGCAGTTCAACACTAGAGATCATTCTATCTCCTGTGGAGCATTTATATGTCAGGTAACTGTGTAAAGTGTTTTAACACATTATCTAATTTCATATTTTTTAAAAAAAACCTTTTTGGGGTAGCTGTCAATAACCTTATTTTAAGTAATCTGGCAAGGGCCATTGTAAAAGCTACATTAATGTTCACCAAGTAAATGATGGGATAGAGAACTCAGTAGAACACTGAGGCACAGCAGGGAGGCACAAATGAGCCACACTCACACACGAGTAAGAACAGAGCTAGACACAAGCCAATTTCATACAATCTCAAAATGCCTCTATGCTGGACCAGCTTGTAACACTGGTCATTCTTGGCATTGATTTTAAAATAAAGTTTTCTCCCATGTGCATATAATGGAGTGGCTGCTTCTTTTTGCAGGATCCAGAGCCGCTGATGCTGGGCCAGTCTCCCAGGTGCTTCTTCTGTATCCAATGACAGTTCAGGAATCCTGGCCTTCCAACACATCACTGCGGACATCGCCACAATATTTTTCTCATCTGTCCTTCCTCCTGTGACTGAGGGTCCTCTTCTGAATTACTGACTTTACCTCCTATTTTTTTAATGATCTTCTACTATTTAGATTGTAAAATGTGGACTGTATACCATGAAGGTCCACCCTCCACTCCCTTATGGGAGGCTCTGGACCCCCATCCTCAGTGCATGTGGAAGAAGAAAGTGAACCATGCTTAGAATACCAAGGGGAGGATGGACTCAGAGGGTACATGGCCCAGCTCTATCTCTGCTACTCCAACCTGTCCTCCTGGTCATCACTTTTCTCACTTGTTAATGAAAAGACCAGGTTTGCTGAGCTAAAGATCTCTTCCAGCTTGAAAACTATAAAAACATTGGCCTATGTTACGTTTCATAACAATCCAAACAATGACAATGAACTCTGAAACTATTAAAAAATAAATTTTACTTTTAGCTAACCTCTGGTGTCAGTTCCAACATCAAAGTTCAGACTGCTAATTTAATCATCCTAAACAAGGCGCCTATACATCCAATAAATTCAGTATATACTTCATGCGTCCTTCTCTCTGTTTTCTCAGCTTTAAACCCTTTAATGATTCTAGAATTTCCATTATGTGACTTAAGTGTACTCATCCTAGATTAAGTGGCACCATTAAATTCAAGCATCTGATGTTTAGAAGTGAAGACCTTCAGGGAAATGCACTATTTCTGGGCCAGCCCAGGGTATCGAATATCAGTGACATATACTCTACATCTGTCCACTAACTCATTCTGAACACTGCTTCAACATACCTTCAAATCTGATTTTGGATCTTGGGTTCTGTAATAATTAAATCATTCTCTGGTCTGAAAGCTGGCTTGTCTATTTCAAAATCAATCAAGGGCAAACAACTCAGAGTCTAACAAAGAGAAGTAAGAGACGGTGAAGCCTACCTTTTAATGCATCACTGGCTTTTATGCTGAATACAAGATGCTTTTCAAAGAAAAGTTTTTAAAAAGTATCCTTGATTTGTAAAAATCCTGGTAAGAACACAGAGTTCCTTTCTCATGTGCTATAAATAAAACTCCCTAGGGGAATTTCTCATTGTCAAAGTTCATTCTAATGGAAATGTCTTCATAATATCAAAAGAACTTAAAGAGCTAAAGTCACTTCCCCAATAATTTTTTAAAATTTCACCTAAGCAGTGAGGAGTGTTTAAACAGCTATAAAATTCTTCTCAAATTTCCCATTTCCATTCATCTCATTAGGATCCTCTAGTGGCCTTATTGTCTACTTCAGAATTTAACGATTAGGAAGCACAAGGGCTTTCTCAGATAATTCTCTAGAGCTTTTTAAAAAAATTGGAAGTAGTGAGGAAATAATGTATTTGTAAAAGGTGAAAAGTTTTACATCAATATAATGGAGAGGGCAATTCTTCTTGGTGCTCCTTCAGTGTGGGCCTTCACAGGCCATGGTCTACTGGTTCCATATTCGGATCATTAAATGGCAGCCCTCCGACTTGGAAACAGTAGCTGTGTCTTGCTCTGCTTTGTAACTCGCACAGCACAGCATCTGACACATAATAAGTGCCCAAGCACCACTTACTGCATGATTAGAATCTTAAGATTCAAGGATAAAGGCAGGAAAAATAACCTAAGACATTTCAGATCAAAACTTTGTTTTTCTATTAAAACAATAAAAAAAATCCAAGGAATAAGAAGGCTTTTCTGTTTTACAGAAGCACTGAGTAAGATTATGAAGATAGTTTTCTAAGTATCACACTTTTTTCTAATCTTCTACTCATACCTTACAATAGAGATTTGTATATAAGAGACACTTTCTGCATGGGGGGTACATATATTTCATTTATCCAAAAACATATACTCACCTATTCATTTGCACACTCATTAGCAAAACTCATGGAGGTCAAGCTCTGTGCTAAAATCAGCTGTGCACGCTTATCTTTCTTTCATCAAAATTTGAGCCCATGATTTTACAGATATTAACATTTTCTCTTGAAACCTGAGTTTTGAATCACTTTAAAATTGTCATGAAATATTTATTGTAAAGGTTACATAATGCATGAAAACGAAAGTAAGTGGTATGTAAAGACATTTGTGCAAAATAGTGCTCCCTGGAAATAAAATCACCAAATAAACATAAGCTGAAAAGCATTAGGTATAGGAAACAGACCCCTTTTTGGTCTTTTATAAAATTTAATAAAAGGCCTTTCTCTATGGCCACATGGCTGCAATGTTGAAACTGATTTTTTCAAACAAAAATACAAAGAGATTTTGTTGTGTGGTGTGTGCATGTATGCTGTGCATGTGTGTGTGTCTATGTGTGTGTAGTGTGATCTAAATTAAGCCATGTCAGAGATTACTTTGGCTCTATTAATCGATAACAATACGTAACTAAAAGCCATCTCAAGGGCAAAGGAGCCAAAGGAACCGTTTTAGCTCGCACAAGTAACTTACTACAAAGAGAAAGGCAGTAAGAACAAACACATATGCACACACATGAACAACAGGTATCGGCAAGGCCCAATATTTTACAGACCAAGTGGGTTAGTAACACTGGCTTAGAGATCCTGGTCTCAGTATTAGTGGGACACAAAATAAGGGTATACACAATTCTCAGCTGCAAACACGTCAGATCATTCATGGTGTTCAGACCGTATTCTCTTTGAACATACGCTCTTTCAAGTGAAATTAATCAATCTCTTTATCACTCTCGCTGCATCTGGAGCCATAATCATTACCCAACTGCTGAGAAAGAAATGAAACCACTAATCGCACTGGGAATAGAGCTTAGTGTTCAGAGCAGGAAAGTTTTTATTAAGTTCTAATTTGAAAAGTGATTTTTCATGACCAGCCAAACAAGACATGCTATGAGCAAGAGGCTGCACTATGAAACCTGCCAGCTAAGCATCCACTTGCATATTAGCAACATGTTAAGAACTTTAGAACTTACACTTTGTTTAAATTATGCAATGATTGATTCTTAAAATCAGCTTATAATACTCAATATTCTACATAAGTATTCTGGGTCGCAATATGAGAATCTATTTGATTCTCTGAACTCAAGCATCCAACACATGAATGCCTAGTTATGTATAATTCCGAAATTCTTCCACCAGCAATTTTAGGAACCCCACTTACAACAACTGTAACATAAACCCATTAAATTATAATGAACAAGATTTTCACCTACTTGTAACTTTCTTGTGAACTTTATGAAACCTCACACCATTGGGGGAGCTAAAGATAGCTGTGCTTCACTGGAAACTGAAGTACAAAACCGATTTGTGTGTTAACTGAAACATATTGTCCAATTGGCTTGCCTTATAAAATCGGATGTATGTTCCCAGAAGAAAAGTTACAGTGTGAAAACACAATTTTAAAATCACATTTAAGAATGCAATAAATATTTATCATGCACCTTATAGCTGAATAAATGGTAGTTACTTAAGGTATATAATAACACACAATACAAATAAATATGAAAATGAAAACACGATATTTAACCCCCAGGGGGTTAGGATTTTAGAGCACTCAACATAGCCTACAGGGTTGAATTTAAAACAGAGTTTTTAAGAAATAGAAAAGTAATATCTCTTTACGATTTGAACCAGGTCCTCTCAACAATATAAGCTAAAAGACACTGGCCAGCTACTGATATCACTTAATAGTCTATTCATTTAACTAAGGGTATTTTTTAAGATTCCTTGGTACTTTAAAGGGTATTTGCTATATTTATTTTCTTTTGCTGCAAAATGGGTTTTCCATGGTAAAATCTAGGAGTGGCCTGAGGCAGGAGAATTGCTTGAACCCAGGAGGTGGAGGTTGCAATGAGCCGAGATCGCACCACTGCACTCCAGCCTGGTGACAGAAGGAGTTTAAAAAACAAAACAAAAAAAAAGTCTCCGTTCCCCACTGTTATATCCCAAGTGAGTTTTAACATACTGGGAGCTTTTTGGGGGTGGGGAAGGGGGCAGGAGGAGCTAAACAGAATTTTCTAGACTTTCTGGATAGTAAATGTTGGAGTAAAACTTACTTGCTGTACTCTCTGCCTAGTAGAAGCTCACAGTATGGGGATGGGCTCATGCCTGTAATCCCAGCACTTTGGAAGGCCGAGGAAGGCAGATAACCTGAGGTCAGGAGTTCTCTATATCTTTAAACAATCGATTGCATTCCTTTGTCTTAGAAGTCAAAACTCTAAAAGCAGAATTTAAAGAAAATCTCTATTCAAACTAAATAAAAAATATTTATGAATAAATTTAACAAAAGGAGGACAAGGCTTATACACTAAAATTTATAAAACATCACTGAAGGAAATTAAAGAGACATTCTATGTTCATGGATTGAAAATTCAATACTGTTAATGAGAGGTGAAGCCAGCTGGACTTCCTGGGTCAAGTGGGGACTTGGATAACTTTTCTGTCTAGCTAGAGGATTGTAAACACACCAATTAGTGCTCTGTGTCTAGCTAAAGGATTGTAAATACACCAGTCAGCACTCTAAAAATGCACCAATCAGCGCTCTGTGTCTAGCTAAAAGATTGTAAAAGCACGAATCAGCACTCTATAAAAACACACCAATCAGTGCTCTGGGTCTAAAGTATTGTAAATGCACCAATCAGCACTCTGTAAAAACGCACCAATCAGCACTCTGTGACTAGCTACAGAAACACAACAAGCAGCACTCTAAAAACGCACCAATCAGCACTCTGTGTCTAGCTAGAGAAACACACCAATCAGCACTCTAAAAACGCACCAATCAGCACTCTGTGTCTAGCTAAAGGTTTGTAAACACACCAATCAGCACTCTGTAAAGTGAACTAATCAGTGCTCTGTAAAATGGACCAATCAGCAGGGCCAAAAAAGGGAATAAAAGCTGGCCACCAGAGCCAGCAGCGGCAACCTGCTTGGGTCCCTTTCCATGCCGTGGAAGCTTTGTNAATCAGCACTCTAAAACGCACCAATCAGCACTCTGTGTCTAGCTAAAGGTTTGTAAACACACCAATCAGCACTCTGTAAAGTGAACTAATCAGTGCTCTGTAAAATGGACCAATCAGCAGGGCCAAAAAAGGGAATAAAAGCTGGCCACCAGAGCCAGCAGCGGCAACCTGCTTGGGTCCCTTTCCATGCCGTGGAAGCTTTGTTCTTTCACTCTTCGTAATAAATCTTGCTGCTGCTCACTCTTTGGGTCTGCACTACCTTTATGAGCTGTAACACTCACTGTGAAGGTCTGCAGCTTCACTCCTGAAGTCTACAGTGAGACTACAAACCCACTGGAACAAACCCACTGGAAGGAAGAAACTCTGGACACATCTGAACATCCAAAGGAACAAACTCCGGACACATCTTTAAGAACTGTAACACTCACCACGAGGGTCCGCGGCTTCATTCTTGAAGTCAGCGAGACCAAGAACCCAGTGGAAGGAACAAATTCCAGACACATTAGAGAACGATTCTTTCTATATTATAGATTCAACACAAGCCTTATCAAAATTTTATCAGGTCTTTAGAACAGAAATTGTTAAACTGATCCTACAATGAAAATGGAAATGAAAAAGACAGAATAGCAAAAACAATATTGAAAAAAAGGACAAAGTTGGAGGACTTTCACTTTCCAATTTCAAACTCATTATAAAGCTACAGTTATCAAGACAGCATAGGCCAGGTATGGTGGCTCACACCTATAATCCCAGAATCCCAGCACTTTGGGAGGCCAAGGCAGAAGGATTGCTTGAGTCCAGGAGATTGAGATCAGTCTAGGCAACACAGTGAGACCTCGTCTCTACAAATTTTTTTTTAATTAAAAATAATTAGCCAGGCAGGGTGGTCCATGCCTGTAGTCCTAGCTACTTGGGAGCCTGAGGTAGAAGGATTGCTTGAGCATAGGAGATTGAGGTTGCAGTGACCAGTAACTGCACTGGCACTCTAGAGTGGGTGACATAGTGAGACCCTGTCAAAAAAAAAAAATACACACACACACACACACACACACACACACACATATAGTACTGGTATAAGGATTATGTATAGACTATAGATCAATGGAACAGAACAGACATTCCAAAAATAAACTCTATTATTTACATTTAATTGATTTTCAACAAAGATGCCAAGGCAATTCAAGGAGGAATTTCCATAGTTTTTACAACAAATTATGTTAGCACAATTGAATAGCCACATATAAAAAATTGAACTTAGAATTTTATTCATACCAAATAAATTAATTTGAAATGAGTCACAGACTTAATTGTAAAAGTTAAAATGATAAAAATTTTAGAAGAAAACATAGGAGAAAATCTTGAGACTCTGAACAGGGCAAAGATGTCTTAGATATAAGACCAAAGTATAATCCATACATTTTTAAAAATTGGAAAACTGGACTTTATAAGAATACAAAACTTTTGCACTTCAAAATACACCATTAAAAACTGGAAAGACAAGCCACAAACTGGGAGATAATATTTGCAAAACTCACATCCAATAAAATATTTGCATCCAGAACATACAAAGAACTCTTGAAACTAATAGGAAAACAGTTAAAAAAATGCAAAAAAGATGTACACAAATATTTCACCAAAGAAAATATACAAGTGGCTAATAAATACTTTCAAAGATACAGTGAAATGCAAACTAAAACCATAATGAAGAACTATTTCGCACCCACTAAAATAACTACAATCAAAATGACAATATCAAATATTAGCAAGAATGTGGGGAAACAGGGACTCTCATATATCGCTGGTAGCAATGTGAAATGGTATAGTCAGGTTAGAAAATAGTTTATTTTTCTTAAAAAGTTAAGCATGTATATTCCATACAACACAACAACTCTGCTCCCAAGAGAAATGAAAGCATATGTCTATGCCAAAATTTGCATGTTATGCTCATAATGGCATTATCCATAGCAGCCAAAAAGTAGAAACAACATAAATGTGAATATTTTTAAATGCGCTCTATCCATACAATGGAATACTATTCAGTAATACAAAAGAATGAAATACTGATATATGCTATAGTATAGAGGAACCACAAAAACATTATGTGATATGAAAGAAGGTGGTTTAAAAAGGCCAATATTGTATCATTCTACTCATATGAAATATCCAGAGAAGTCAATTATGGAGACAGAAAGTAGATTAGTGGTTGCCTGGGCTAGAGGCAGGACAGAGGCTAACTGTAAATGGGCATGAAGGATTTTATCGGGGTGATAAAATAATCTAAAATTAGATTGTGGTGATGTTTGCCAACTTAATAAATGTGCTAAAAAGTTTGAATTATACATTTTAAATTGGTAAATTTTATGTAATATAAATTATGCTTCAATAAAGTTGCTTAAAATAAATAGCCAATCTTTCAGGCTAACAATTACTGGTATTGTAACAGCACTGAATTCTGTTTTAAAAAAAAAAGTCTCCACTTGGCATAAAACATTTGTTCACTGGATCATCAACCACCCAACATGGAAACCAATTTACATGGTATTAAAAAGTTGTATTTTTTTTATTAATGAGATTCTCTATGGAGAATGGCAACATCATAAGCAGTACTAAGTTAAAGTTTCAAAAGAGGAAAACCTAAGACCTTTTCATAAAGAAAATTCAAGTAGTAAAAAGGCACTGGCAAGTGTCAGTTCTATCACATATCTACACTATTCAAACTCAGTTTCTTCTACTGTAAAATAAATTGGGATTCTTGTCCTGCCTACAGCATCCCAGGGCTATTGTAAGGCCTATATAAGAGAAATAAAAGAGAAAGTGCCATAATATTTTTTGAACTCATTACAAATATAAAGGTGTCACTTATTCCCACCTACACTCTTGCTTTTCCTCATGTTAAGTCTGAAAATGGAAGAAGTCAATCACATGGACCCATCTAAGCTCAAACCCAGGTTTGTTCAAACATGCCACACATTGTCAGTTCTAAGAAAGCTTTGAGACTACATCCTGCGTGGTAATTGCTTTGGATAGAATCCCAGAGCTCTTGCTTTGAAAACAATAGAGTTTTATGAATGGAAATGTCAGAGGAAAATATTAGAGGTCCAATATTTGAAACAGCTAAACTACATTAAGAATGTCACTAGAGATGTGCAATAACATAAAAAAATTAAATATTTATTTTAGAAAATAAACTTTAAAGTGCAGAAAAGGAATACCTAATGGCCACTTTAGAAAAATAATATTTATCATTAGATGCATGTGTATATATGCAAACTAGATTACGTTCTACATGTCAGAAGGTGGAGGGCCAAAAAATAAAAAATAATAATAATATATTAATAATAATAATAATCATGTCAGAAGGTGGAGGGCCAAAGAAAATTTTAAAAGTAGAATTACATGCTTTATATGACTTAAGCATGTAATATGTACTTTGAGTAGAGAAAATTTAGTTTCAGTATGTAATATAGAATATCAACTAGGTTTTACATCATGCTTCTCATTTATTCCCATTTTACTGATGAGACGGTAGAGGCATAAGGTTAAGGAACTTGCTCAAGGTCACACACAGCTTGGCTTAGAACCTAGACAGTCTGATTCCAGTGTCCATGCTCTGGGCTCTGAACCACTCCACCAACCTGCCTTGTATGTAGTGAAGGCTCCTTTATCATGTACAGTCATCAGTATTTGAAAATGGTATAAAGTTGTACAAATAAAGCCAAGTAATTAAGCTGAAAACAGTTTTCTAAAAAGATTAAAAGTGCAGCACTCTTTTTCAACATAGTACATATATTTAGCAATAGCAATCTTTGAGCAACTGCATTCAATTAGAAAATTATTAACCCTGAGGGAAAAGCTACAAAGGGCAAATCCACATTTTATTCTTTTTGTAGTGAAGTGTATTCATGAATGAAATCCACCACTGGATGATAGAACTACTTATTTCCACAATAGCTTTTTATTTTACACTTTTGAGAGAAGATGATCAATGTAAGAGAGTAATAATATCATGGATTCTCCACATGATCTGTAATAGTTACTTGATTCCCATAGTAACTCTAAAAAGAAACAAAAGCCTGAGATGGTTAATTCATATTTCTACTTTTGCTAAGAAAATAAGCTTTAATAGTACGTATTAGAATAAGGTAATAAGTGACGTTAAATGCACACCTTTTGAGTTATTTCTCTGAGTCTCAGATAACATCTGTGGCACTAATGTCTTTAGCATATATGTCATCTATGGCTATAGTGTTGGGAACTGTGGTGAAATATCAAAATAACTGCACAAATAGGGTAAATCCATAAAGTACACAAAAGAAGGTGGCCTTTTAAAAAACTTTGATTCCAATAAAAATTGACTGTGGTTTATAGCATCTAAGGTCATGACCAGAAAGGTGTTTACAAGGTAAGCTTTTAAGGTTCCTTTATGACTCCAAAGCACTATTGTTCAGTCTTTAGTTTATGATTCAATTCCACTCTGATATGTCTGACTTGCTTTGAACTCTGACTTTTGTTTGTATTTATATGGTGACCTGTATTTCCCAGTTAATAATAATTCAAACTTAAGTAAAATATCAGAACTCTGCCATGGCAGAAGAAGGTGCAGGGAGATATATCCAGGTGCCAAAAAGAAGTTTCTCCACCAATAATTTCACCACCAGGCAGAATATTTCCCATATCAATTGTCAATCCAGTATTTCAATTCAACCCCCGATCATCTAAAACCAATGAACATTTGAATTAGGTTTTTTAAAGTTTTAATCTGAAAAAACTTTGGTGGCCAGTTAATTTTATTATAGACAGATTTTCTAGTAGATGTGCAAAGAGAATACCTGGGTCGATTCCTGTCAAATTAACCCAGTTCAATTGTTCTGCTATTATATTCCAGAACAAACAGACTGTGGTAGAAGTGGTAAAAAGTAAATGAGAAGACTTCCCGTTAATGTGGGAGATAGGACATAGGTATAATTTTCACTCCCTGCTAATACTCCACTGAAATGACAGTAAAAGCATTAAAAGATATAACTCAGTAAAGGTCAAAAAGAGAGAAAGATCGAGAAGATGTAGCAACGAATTCTGCAACATGAAGAGGCAGATAAATGTAGGAGCTCTAAGCAGCTTTGCAATGTAACAGAAGCTGAATATTAGGGGCCTACAGAAGTGTATGAACCAACAACAAAAAGGCAATTTATACTTGCAAAACTCTGGGAAGGCTTGGGACCTAGGCACTCTAAGAAGGGGCAAGGCTTGTGGCTTGAAATGAAGAATACTTAAAAATCCATAAAGGGAACTAATGAGCTCCTCTGTCTCTTCCTTAATCTCTGCAGGAAAACAGACAGCAAAATTCAACTTCTCAAGAGGACATTCTTGAGAAGAGTAGACAACGTGGAAGGCAATTTGAGGTATATCATTCAAAACAGAGGATATAAGTGAAATACTGGGGACTAAATGTTGAGCCACCTGCACCAAGACCCACCCTCTTGCCCTTTTTTCAGTAGTACAGCGTAGGCAGTAGAAAAAATGTTCCTATTTGAGGAGATGCTGAATAGCTCCCGTACTAAAAATTATGCATTTATCATGACTAAATCCATTTTCCTTTCTTACATAACAGCCCAGTTACAGACTCACCTTCCCTTGTGGCTAGGAGACGCCAGGTAACTATCTTCTCACCAGTGAAATTTGTGAACAGAAGTGATGGGTCATGGCGGTTTTAAAACACATCTGTAAATTATTTGCCACTCCTCCCATCAAGAGATGAACTGGAAGCTCTCTCTTTGGAGACTTCATTGTAACCAACAGAATGCAGAAAAAGTGACCATATATGGCCCTCAGGCTAGTTAATTCAAGATGGATTAGAGACTTAAATGTTAGACCTAATACCATAAAACCCTATAGAAGAAAACCTAAGGTAAGTACCATTCAGGACATAGGCATGAGGCAAGGACTTCATGTCTAAAACACCAAAAGCAACGGCAGCAAAAGCCAAAATTGACAAATGGGATCTAATTAAAACTAAAGAGCTTCTGCACAGCAAAAGAAACTACCATCAGAGTGAACAAGGCAACCTACAGAATGGGAGAAAATTTTATGCAACCACTCATCTGGACAAAGGGTAATATCCAGGAATCTACAAAAACTCAAACCAAATATACAAGAAAAAACAAACAACCCCATCAAAAGTGGGCAAAGGATATGAACAGATTTCTCAGAAGAAGGACATCCATACAGCCAACAGACCACATGAAAAAATGCTTCATCAATCACTCGCACATCAGAGAAATGCAAATCAAAACCACAATGAGATACCATCATCACACCAGTTAGAATGGCAATCAATTAATAAGTCAGGAAACACAGTTGTTGGAGAGGATGTGGAGAAATAGGAACACTTTTTCACTGGTTGGTGGGATTGTAAACTAGTTCAACATTATGGAAACAGTATGGCCAATTCCTCAAGGATCTTAGAACTAGATGTACCATATACCCAGCCTCCCCTTGGGTAATATACCCAAAGGATTATAAATTATTACTACAAAGACACATGCACACGTATGTTTATTGCGGCAACTATTCACAATAGCAAAGACTTGTAATCACCCAAATGTCCATCTGTGACAGACTGGATTAAGAAAATATGGCACATATACACCACTGGAATACTATGCAGCCATAAAAAGGGATTGAGTTTGCGTCCTTTGTAGGGGGACATGGATGGCAGCTGGAAACATCATCTTTAGCAAACTTCACAAGAGAGAAAAACCAACACCGATGTTCTCACTCATAGTGGAACTGAACAATGAGATCACTTGACTCGGGAAGGGGAACATCACCACACTGGGCCTATCATGGGGAGGGAGGAGGAGGGATTGCACTGGGGATTATAACATGATACTAAATGATGAATTGATGGGGTGCTGACGAGGTTGATGGGTGCAGCACACCAACATGGCATAAGTATACATAATGTAACAAACCTGCACGTTATGCACATGTACCCTAGAACTTAAAGTATAATAAAAATAAAAAAATAAAAAAATAAAAGAAATAAAAAAAAAAAAAGAACAAGCCGAGCAACTCCTCCCTGTTTGTCTGTGGAAGCTTACTCTAAGAGTCTTCAGCCACCTATGTAAGGATCCTGGCTGCCCTGAAGCTTCCATATGGCAAGACCACACAGAAAGAAAGGGATACCTGAAGAATTTCAGCTGTTCCAACCCCAGCTAGTTAAGTCCAGGTGCCAGCTATGTGAGTGATGAAGCCCTCCAGCTGACCCCAGCCCCTGAACCACCTGATTACAATGGCCCACGAGAACGAGCCCAGGTGAGAACACTTAGCAGGGCCTAATGACCCACTGATGTGTGAACAAAATTGGTGACTGTTATTATTTTAAATCACTATTTTGGGGTGAGCCTTTACACAGCAATAGAGAATTGGAACATGAACGGAACTGCTGTGTCACTTGTTTGAAATCTGTTGTTCTGGACTTCAGCTCTTCCCTCTTTTCATCAGCTAGAACATGGAAATGCCTGTGACCCAGCTTGAATGGGTAGAGAATGATGTCTTTCTCGAATATGAAGGAAAAGTGCCTGGCTGAATGGACACATGGAGCAGAGCCTCCAGTCTGGACCACTAACTACATGATTTCACGTAAGAGAGATCTGAGCTTCTATTTTTTTAAGCCACTGTATTTTGGAGCTTTGTTATAGCTGCGTAGCCTCCACCTTAAAGAATACAGCTCCAGAGAAAAACCTTTGGGTATTGATAAATACAGATTTTTTGAGGGACCCATGCTCCAACAAAAAAGCCAGCTCTCCACACAAAAATATTTTGACAATGAAGCCCAACAGCTGAGTCACATACACAGAATGTTGAATCTGTTTTAGTGTCTTGCTTTTAATCATGTGAAACACTAAAGAGATAGCCAATAATAAACAGACATTGGAAGAAAGCTCACTATGTCAGAGGCCACGGTCAAACACATAAATGAAGGAAACAGGAAAAAATGACTCAGAGAAAGCATAAATGGTGCAGAGAATGAAAGGAAAAAGATTAAACTACCCTTAATATCCACTGAATGAAAAGCCACTACATCTATGAAACAAGATGCAATTTAAAAAAATCATAGAACAAGTAAAAGACCTTACAAATTAAAAACGGGATTGTAGAAATAAAAAAATGTTCAAAATAATAGTTAAAAGATGAAGTAGAAAAAAAATTCAGAAATTAAAATAAATCTACAAACAAAAGACAAATAAGGAAACTATCTAAAATTGAAGATCAGAGAGGTCAAACCTTTTCTAAAGAGTTTCAGAAGGAACTGATACAACAGAGAAGAAACTGCATAAAAAAAAATATCAGAAGTATAGAATATGACCAGGCATGGTAGCTCACACCTATAATCCCAACACTTTGAGAGACCGAGGCGAGTGGATCACCTGAGGTCAGGAGTTCGAGACCAGCCTGTCCAACATGGTGAAACCCCGTCTCTACTAAAAATACAAAAACTTAGCCAGGCATGCTAGTGGGCGCCTATAGTCCCAGCTACTCAGGAGGCTGAGGCAGAAGAATCGCTTGAACCCGGGAAGTGGAGGCTGCAGTGAGCTGAGACCACACTATTGCACTCCAGCCTGGGTGACGGAGCAAGACTCCGTCTTGAAGAAGGAGAAGGAGAAGATGACATGGACATGAATGAGTAATGAGGACACCAATGGAAATATCCTACAAACATCTAGCACAATAAAGAAAAAAAGGCTTACCTCAAAGCATATAATCATGAAATTTCAGAACTTTATGTATAAAAAAGATTCCAGAGAAAGAATAACAAGAAAACAGGTAGCAAGGTGCAAAAAGGCAAGATCAGAATGGCATCAAACTTCTCAGTAATGGCACTGGGGACTCTAATACAATAGGGCAAGACTCTCAGAATTCTGAAGGAAAAAAAATGCTTTTTAACCTTGAATGTCACACCCAAGCTATCAATCAAGTATATGACAAGCATAAAGACCCTTTCAGACATCAAAGGATTTGAAAAATTACTTCCAGTACACCCTACTTCAGCAGTACTAGAGGATGCGTCTGGAAAACATAGCAATAAAGGCAAAGAAGAGAAACAGAACAGGAAACAAGGGATTCAAGATGAGCGAGAGCAAAAGGATGTTCCACAGATGATGACTGTGCAGGCTGTGCAGGGAGACAGGACTGTGGGAAAATCTCCCAAAGACAAAATGTAATCGAGCACTTAGAACTGCGCTTGAATCTTTGAACAAATTAATGATGGGCACGTGACACATCAAATGGAGCTTTGGGGAAAAGCAGCAGTAGCTTCAAAGAAAACCAAGCTAACAAAAAAGGAGGAAATTTTTCATTTCTATGTAAAAGAAAAAGCTGAACAAGAAAGGATGCAGGTGCACAGCACACTGCTTGGCTCAGCAGGGGACACTACATAGAGTATGAGCACTGTTTGTTGATTTAAGTATTTTTATATAACTATTTTGAATAACTGTACTAAGGAGGAGAGGAGTAGATCTAGGAGAGATAAATGCTTAACTAACATAAGAGAGAGTCAATAGGAACTATCTAATACCTATCAACTAAGAAATATCACTCATGAGCATATTACCTAGAAATATAAAGGTGAATATCAGAATAAACAGCAAAAAGAGTTTAAACTGTCTCTTTATGGAATTGAACTGGAAGGTGAGATATAACTATAATATCTCATTATAAGATTTAGAATAATATTTACATCTTTAATTATGTGAGCCTGTTTTTTAAAGATTGAGTTCAACGTCTTTTCCAGAGATGATCAGAAATGGTACTGGAATAAAATGACATGGAAATATATTTTCACATTTACTGATTTATATTTATAAGTTTGACTTTAATTTACAGTCGTTTTATATCCTCTCCTCAATATATACTACAAGCTCTAGAATAACATGGGTCATACTTTCTCTTTCATCTCTTCTCAACTCCCCTAAATACAGGCACACACACAAGCACATACACACACACATACCAAAACACAGTGCCCCTTATTTTGCTTAATGTGCTGGGGATATTTTCTATTTTATATCCTTATTATATAAGTTATTTATATTCTTCATACCTGGAGTATATTGGTGAACAAAATCAGCAAAACGCCCTGTCCTCCGGGAGCCTACATTTTAATACTACTTAGAAAAAACATAGCAGAGTAATTTACTTTATGCAATTTAGGTAAGATGGATGTTTTTCTGATCTAGTGGAAACACTGGAAAATTAGGGATTGTAGTCTACAAAAAAATTAGAATGTTTAGTGGTGAACCCCAGGCCATATGTCTACACTTTTGGATACTGCTGATTTAACACTCATGCCTCTTAGATAAACCAATATCCATGGAAGTAATTAAAATGATGTCAACATAAGTAAAATTTCCAGAAAATAAATTTCATGAACTTCTAGCACATATTTTAAAAAATAGCTCTCTCCTAAGAACATTTTATTTTCTCTAAAATTCCTAACCTTTAATATATAAATAGGTAATAAACATAATACAATTTTTTCCTTAAGGTACATTCAACACTGAAAACACTATTATTTAAGCTATAATTAAATATTAATATATGTAAGATACTTTATTCCTTAAGCAATGTAATTTTCATAGTCTCTTTTTTCCCAAAATATTAATTCCAATTTACATACTTAGTTCTTAGAAATAGGTCATTATCTTCACAGTTTTTATTCATTGAGCATGAGCTACTGAAATTAAAACTTTCCTAGAATTTGGCATATATAAAGAAAGTTTTAGACCTAAAAAAGTCAGTGAAACAATTTTGACCATTAATTAATAAAGTGCACATACCTGTCAAATAATCCCCTCTTTTTTGTATGTCTAGGAAATAGAAGTATACAGAAACTGTATAACATAAAAGCACAATTAAATATTTTAAACCTGAAATTATTATATAATAATGATAGAAATAGTAACTAACAGTTATTGAATAGCTGCTATATATTAGGTATTTCAAATCGTGTCTTACCTAATTCTCAAAGAGTCCTGTGAAGTGTTTATTATCAATATCCATTTTCAGATGGACAAATATGACTCAGAGAGGTTAAATAACTTTTTTCCCTTAGAAAACCAGGATTTGAACATTGGTTTACCTGTATTAGTGTTAGTCTATATTCGTGTTAGTATTATACCTGTATTAGTCTGTTTTCATTTCTCTAAAGGAGTACTAGAGACTAGGTAATTTATAAAGAAAATGTTTAATTTGGCTCATCGTTCTACAGATTGTACAGGAAGCACAGTGCTAGGATCTGCTTCTGGTGAGACCTCAGGAAGCTTACAATTAGGGAGGAAGGTAAAGGGAGAGCCAGTGTGTCACATGGTGAGACGGAGCAAGATGGGGGTAGGAGCCATGCTCTTTTTTAAACAACCAGATTTCTCATGAACTAATAGAGCAAGAACTCACTCACTACTGCCAGGATGACACCAAGCCATTCTTGAGGGATCCCCACTATGATCCAAACACCTGCCACCTGGCCCCACCTCCATCATTGGGGATTACATTGTAATGTAAGACTTAGATGGAACAAAATTCCAAACTATATCAAGAGTAATCTCTTAGGATGACTGAAGGCTATTTTAAAAGCCTGTCACACACACACACACACACACACACACACACACACACACATACAACAAATATGGAGTTTTCTTCTATTTCAGAACTTATTATTCAAAACATAATTTGTTTTCCAGACTTTGTATAAGGTCACTTGCAAAATATAATTTAGGGTGATGAAAATGTTCTGAAATTAGATAGAGGTGATGATTCCAGCACACTGTGATGTACTAATATCACTGAATTGTATACTTTGAAGTGGTTAAAATGGTAAAGTTTATATTGTGTGTATTTTGCCACAACAATTTGCTTTAATGTCATTTCAGTCCTAAAAGGAAATACATTCGAATTTTATCCTCTACCTATGCCAGATTACAAATTTCAAGCCCATCTCTTCATTTCTAGGACTACATATTTAAATCCTACCTCTTTGGTATTAGCTCTCAAATTCATATCTTCAGCAGAAACCTCTCTCCTGAATTCAGACCCCATAACTTCCTAGTGAACACCTCCACGTGAATTTCTAACAGAATCAAAAGTTTAGCATGCCCAATACTGAGTGCTTACCAGCTCCTTCTCAGTCCATATTAAATGACAGCAACTCCCCTCTTCCAGTTGCTCAGGTCAAAGTCAGTATCACCCATCCCACATCAATAAATCCTGATGGCTTTATCTTAAATCAGGGTTTCTCAACCTGGGCACTGTTGAGATTTTGAAGCCTGATAATTCTTTGTTGTAGAAGAATGCTCTGTACATTTCAGAATGTTTATCAGCATCCCTGGCTTCTAGTCAACACATGTCAGTAGCACCCCCAGTTGTAACAATCAGAAATGTCTCCAGGCATTGCCAAATGTCTCCAGCAGGGCAAAATCGCCCTTGGTTGATAATTGTGGGCTTAAATATAATATAGCCAAGATTCAACTCCTTGTCCGCACCTCCACTGCCATGGCCTTGGTTCAAGCTATCACCATGGCTCTTCCCTTTAATTCCGCAGTAGCCTCCTACCTCGTCTCCTTGCCCTGCTCTTCTCAGTCAGCCACCCACAAGGATCCTCTTCAAATCTTATTGAAAAGAATGTCAATAAGAAAGTCAGCTTAGGCCGGGTGCGGTGGCTCAAGCCTGTAATACCAGCACTTTGGGAGGCCGAGACGGGCGAATCACGAGGTCAGGAGATCGAGACCATCCTGGCTAACCTGGTGAAACCCCGTCTCTACTAAAAAATACAAAAAACTAGCCAGGCGAAGTGGCGGGCGCCTGTAGTCCCAGCTACTCCGGAGGCTGAGGCAGGAGAATGGCATAAACCCGGGAGGCGGAGCTTGCAGTGAGCTGAGATCCGGCCACTGCACTCCAGCCTGGGCGCCAGAGCGAGACTCCGTCTCAAAAAAAAAAAAAAAAAAAGAAAGTCAGCTTATGTCACCACCCTCTCAAAACCCTCCCATGTCTTTCTATCTCACATAGAGTAAAAAACAAAATCTTATTCTGACCTATGAGGACATACCCCATGTGGACCCCGTTACCCGTCTGACCTGAGCTCCCATCACCCTCCCCATGTTCACTCTGCTCCTGCATGCTGGCCTCCCTCCCCACATGTCCTCAAGCATGCTCCCCACACTCCTGCCTCAGGTCCTTTGTCCTTCTTGTTCCCACCATCTGGAATATTCTTCTTCACCTTGATATATCCATGGCTGGCTCCCTCACTTCCTTCAGGTCTTTACTCAGATTCACTTCCTCAGGCTCATGGACAACCTCCTTAAGCTTTTAGTCTCCTCGCTCCCACTGCATATCCCTCCTCCTGGCCTCATCTTTCCTTCTTAGCACTCGCCCTCATCTAACATACTCTATTTAACTACTGATCATGTTTCTTACCCTCTTTATGAGGACCAGGGATTTCTCTATTTTATTCTCAATCAATTTATCTCATGTACTTGTAACAAGGTCTGACACACAGTAAAGACTCAGTAAGTATTACTAGAAATAAGTGAACCTCTTAGAACCAAAACTGAGGAATTTTTTAAGAGAGCACGATTGTACTGTGGGATCAGAGACCATAATCTGTTCATCTATACAAAGCAGGCAAGCATGAAGTTTTATATTGAAACTTAAAACAGCCAACAACATTGTCCCTTATCTGATACTGTTGCTGACGTGATCCTTCTTTCTTGACACAGCTAACAGAGTGCCTGACACTAATATAGATTATAGGATCTCACCACAATAATGACAGGCATTCAACAGCCTTGCCAGATCAATGACCTTGCAGCCTACAGCTCATCAGACTCTCCCTCAGTATGGAAATCCTAAAAAACATAAAGCACTCACTTATTATTCATCAATCCATTGTTTCTCCAAAGCCAGGACTCACTTAGAAATGCCTGTAATTTGTTTTGTTTTTTTTTTGTTTGTTTTTTTTTTATTATTATACTTTAAGTTCTAGGGTACATGTGCATAACGTGCAGGTTTGTTACATATGTATATTTGTGCCATGTTGGTGTGCTGCACCCATCAACTCGTCAGCACCCATCAATTCATCATTTATATCATGTATAACTCCCCA
>NW_016809075.1:79262-81436 GCF_001698545.2 Rhinopithecus bieti
CGCCATACTGTTTTCCATAATGGTTGAACTAGTTTACAATCCCACCAACAGTGTAAAAGTGTTCCTATTTCTCCACATCCTCTCCAACAACTGTTGTTTCCTGATTTTTTAATGATTGCCATTCTAACTGGTGTGAGATGGTATCTCATTGTGGTTTTGATTTGCATTTCTCTGATGGAAATGCCTGTAATTTGGATGAGGTTGACTAACATCTGACCTACTGATTTGGGGTGTGGGGGTGGGGAGCAATAGACACCAGCAAAAGAGTAAAGTAGTTGACATGGCAATCAAAACCCAGAGAATGGTTTCTAGGTTTCTAAAATAAAGTATAGTTATCTGGGTCTCCATGGAAATCTGTTCAAATTCCAAATTACATTGGACCTGAGTTCTTGGATTTGATAACATACCCTAAAAATACAGCTAATTTCAACTGCAGTACAGTGTTAAAAATCAAAATGAAATATACTAAACACATCCATAAATAGGTAACAGATTCTAAGATGTTGATGTTGTCTTTGAAGGTTACAAACTAGAATTTTTCCAGGTATATAACTCCTCAAATCAATTTATTATTGCTTACCTTTAAGATAATACTGCATTCATGTCAGCATTATTTATAATAGCAAAAAACTAGAAGCCACCAAAATGCTAAGAAATAGAGGAAGAGAAGATAAAGCAGCAGGAAAACTAGATAAATGTATTAAATAAAAATGCTAAAGAATGCTATGCAATCATTAAAAGATGAGGTTGGCCTATGTGCAGTAATATGTAATATTCATCAATATATCATTATATGATCAAAGATAGCTGCAAAAAGCAGTGCAGAGTATGATTCCACTTATATGAAATGTGTGTGTATACATACACACATATATGGATGAATTAAATATTTTCAGGTGCACCATTCTCCACCCTGCTTCCTGCTCAAGAGGTTTACCCAAATGGATACAACCACGGGCTTCCCTGCCTTGTGGTTTTTGGTTGAATTCATCCAATAGGAGGCCTGGCAGATCTGAAAGCTGGAGGAAAGTGAGGTGGGGCCCTTCGTTCCCCCGGCCTCCTTCCTATTTGCTGCAGGTTGGTTGTATCCCTTTAAAACCCATAGCATTTGTCAAGCACCTGCTCTATAAACATTCTCTCCAGATTCCGGGGACCACTCTTACTCCTGGCCCCTACAGACCCAGAAGTTGTAGAGGCTCCCAACTGATAGAGTTCAGGGTCACTGCACCATCCCTTGTTGCTGTCCTTACACACTGCTCACACTTGCCTGCTTTTGTAAATGTCCTTCTATGAAACTCTTCTCAACTGCCAACTTTGCATGTGCTGTTTCTTTCTTAACAGAACCTAATTAATAACTATAAGTATAATTATATGTGTATCTTGTGTGTGATGCATACACTTAAATATGCCTAAATGTGTACTTACATATACAAGGAAATTTTCTGAAGGATACAAAAGAGATTGGAAAGGGATACATTTGAGCTTTTGTTCTTAATTTTGCACCTTTTAGATTTCTTTCGCTTTTAATATGTCAGTCATATACAAGTAATTTGCTTTGAAAGCAAAACCAAATAGGAAAAAATTATATTGTTACCTTTTTGATGGCACTGTAAGGAGGGAAAGAAGTCATGAATACCAGAAGAAGTGACAGTAGTGACTCATCTGTTCATTTTAAACAATGTGTTATGTATGATGAAAAGGAACCTCACTTCCGAAACTTACGTTTGACAGTTACCAAAAAATCCATCCACTGTAGAGTTTGTTTTTACCATCTTGTTCCAATGACTTACTTTTAGAAAAGCATCCTTATTTTAAAACTTGCTTCAAAATAACCCCATTTTCTTAACACATCTCATTCGTGTTTCAAATTTGCCACTTTCCATTTTAATCATTTTTTTAAAAAAACGTTTGACAGTCATAAAAATGTGCATATTTTGATTTGATCAAATGTTTGTCTTTTATGATTAAAACAAAATAACCCCATGCCCAGAAAGGAAATACTGACTTTCAGGACTATTTCTAAAGCTTCCTAAAACTACTGTGAGGGAAAAAAATGCAAATCAGTAAGGAAGTATTGGAGCCCACAATTAAATTAATTTATAGGGGCTTTAATGCAATTAAATTTCATCCAGACTGTATCTCTAATGGTGGTTTTTTTTTTTTTTTTTTTTTTT
>NW_016809075.1:81832-106802 GCF_001698545.2 Rhinopithecus bieti
TTTTTTTTTTTTTTTTTTACTTAATTGACTTTAAAGCATAATTCACTTTCTTTTTGCAAAATTATTTAAATATTACAAATATCACTTTTATACATATTTCCATGGTGATACAATACATTTGAAGTCTATTTAATTTACCGATGATGAGGTCAAAATGAAAACTCTTTGAGGACCATAGATCTTTTAAAACATCACATTTTCCAGTTCCAAGATATTAAGTATACAAGTTATCTGTATTTGAAAGAATGGAGTCTTGAGAAAGCAATAAATATTTTAAATGATCTGATTGTGAAACTTAAAGAAAATTAAAATCCAGAGCAAGGAAAAGCATCAGTAATACAAAGAGCTAAGATGTTTAGGGTTCATAATTTAAGTTAATAAATTATTAGGCTTTGAAATTAAATTTAACAGATCTTTTTCACAGCCAAATTAAGGAAATATTTAGAAATGAACATAAGTTATATTCCAGCCTCCAAACTTCAACTAAAATTATTCATATACATAAAGAATCATGCATGAGGTAGCTAAGAATCTCAAAATACATTAAGGTGACTTTACAGTCACAACTAATGAGCAAAGCTGTTATGATAATTTTTCATGCTCTCAAACCTAGACATAGAAGATCTATGTTGGAAAGTATTTAATAATAGATAGCTAACTAGTTTAAACCCTGAAAGAGACATGCAGAACTGGGCCAAGCATTCTTAGCTGAGAATATCAGCTAAATTCAGATGTCATTTTTGCTACAAATATGCTCCATACTGGTGAAATATTTGACAAAGGAGAAGTATATGTAACTATGGAAATCATAACTTTAATTGACAACAACATGAAAATTCAGAAGGATAACAAGCATCATGGATGGAGAAGACAATTATGCAGGAGTAAAAATCAAATATAAGCTGCAGAATTTTAAAAAAGAGTCTATTTTTCCTCTCTGGATATTTCCCACTACTTTAGAAGGAAGAAGAAGAAGGGTGGAAAGAATATACTTCTTGTTGATGGAAACAGGACAAAGGAACAGCCAGGACATTCCTACCTGGTTTCCAGATGAACTGGTTATCCTTTTTGCATTCCAAATGAGCTGCATGGGACAGCAAGAGAGAAAGCAATAGAAAGAGCTTCCTCATGCCACTCCATACCCAGCAAGTGACTGTCAGGTTGCTCTTTGGAAACATGCTTCAGATTTTTCAGCCTCTTGACTTGCCTATTCCTAAAAGAGAAAAAGAAAATTAGGTAAGTTTCTTCTGTAAAGAAATGATAAAACTCATTTTCACTGCTAGAACTTTTATTATGATGGTATTGCAAATTTTCATTACCATGAAGATAGTACATATAATAACCCTGTGGGAAAAGCTACAAAAGCAAATCCATATTCTGTTTTACCATGTTTTGTATTATTTTTTGTAGTGAAGTGTTAAATGTACACCTTTTATTTCTCTGAAATAAAATCAGGTAAGTTTCTTCTGTACAGAAAATCAGGTAAGTTTCTTCCGTACAGAAATGATAAAACTTACTTTGACTTCTAGAACGTTTATTATGACGGTATTACAAATTTTCTATTGCCATGAAGATAGTCTTTATAATATTAACATTTGAAGGTCAACAGTTAATTAGCCAGGTTTTCAATCCTCACCCATTGAAGGCATCATCAATTCTATGGACTCTACAGTCCCTGTGTCAGTGTATTTTATTCTTAAAGCAGGTTGGCAGATATGTTGTTTATTCCCTCCCTTCTACTCAGACAAATTCCATGAGGAGCTCAAGATTCGGAGAAAGGGATACACATACACAACAAGTCCAAAGCAGGGCAAGGGAGGCGCTAACAGTAGTATTAAGAAAGTGGGATGGAAAGATTGAGGACAAGGCAATTAGTTCTTCTGTGCTGTGCGAAAAAGAGAGGAGAGCCTCACACAAGATAATACTTGAGAAGAGTCTAGGGAAACATAAGGACTTGAAGGAGTCAGGACGGGCATCTCAGGCAGAGAAAACAACAAGGCGTTGAAATGCGTTTTGTGTTTGGGGACTGGTGATTAGGCTGCTGGTTGCTGTGAAGGACACAAAGAAGAGGAAGGAATGGACTAAGATGAGATTTAAAACATAGGTTGGGAGCCAAATTGTAAAGAGTTGTGAATGGCATATGAGGTATTTGGGCTTCATGCTGTAAACAGTAGCAAGAATCATAGGAGAGCAAATTATTTTTAAATAACTAGGATCAGTGTGCATAATGGATTACTAGTAGACGATGGCAGAGAAATTGAGGACAATTAGAAAATTAGTGAAACAGTAGTCC
Organism: Rhinopithecus bieti; assembly: GCF_001698545.2. Taxonomy (NCBI): domain Eukaryota; kingdom Metazoa; phylum Chordata; class Mammalia; order Primates; family Cercopithecidae; genus Rhinopithecus; species Rhinopithecus bieti. Next base: position 84,126 of record NW_016809075.1, read on the forward strand.
AGGCAGGTATTGGTAAACGAAAAGATCAAGGATCAGGAGAGACTTGAGAAGTCATACAAATTGCTTCTGGATTTAAAGGATCTGGTTAACAACTGGATGTGCTATATAAGAGGAAGATATGAAAAGGGACAGAAGGGCAAACTTAAATGCCTGAACCAATGGGATCCCTTTAACAAAAACAGGAAACAGGAAGGGGGCACATTTGAGAACGTGCTTTACTTTAGAATAGAATAGATTAAGTCTGATGAGGCTACCAGACACCCAGGTACAGTTTTCCAAAAGATAATAAGAAAATGGTACTGGAGTGAAGGAGATCTAAAATAACTTACCATAATACATGTATTACGAAAAATAAAAAGATATAGGTACAGGAGGGTAAAAGGAATGAACAGTAAAAAGGATCTGAAGGGTAGAACTTATTGCCCCTAAATATATACCCACACAATTACTATAGGTGGGTGGCAAATCTGACTATGAGCTTCCTAGTGGCCGAAGAAAAGAAACAGCTATTGCAGTCTATGGTCCTCATGTGCATAGGATTAAATTATACCACCCTGCCCACAGTTTTTGCCTTCTTTTTTTCCCCCCCAGGGAAAGACATTGCCCTGTTCCCAAGCACTGTTGGGATTTATACCAGGAGTCCTCATAAATACAGGTGGTGTGCTGGGCCATGTGCTGAACACATTACTTCATCAAATAAAACGGCAAGTTGTCTGTGGTGGAGTCTCGTGGCACTCCCAGAACACTCCAAGGGTACAGTGGCAAAGTACAAATCAGTAAAAATTATTCTACAAGGAGTCAAGCAATGTAGTTCCAGTACACAGCTCTCTGACAGCCTGCCTCAATCCAGGGATGAAGAGTAAAAAGCAACCAAAACTTTTCTTCAAAATGTCTACACTGCAAACCAATATTGAGAAGAGCAAAGTGGAGTGCTCCAGCTGAAAGATGGTAAAGCTCAGTGGTTTGAGTGGTTTTTTCTTCTCCAAGAGTTGCCTGTTAGATGATTTCATGAAACTTCTGTGGCACTACTAGGCACAATTCTAAAACTTCTGGCCTAGAGAACTGAATGGGCCACATTTCCTTAGAGCAAACATCCGAGAATATGATTTGTCACAACTGAGCTTTTGCTAAAAATTAGACAACAGGGCTACGAAATTATAGTTTATTCTAAGGCAATTACTAGATTATATGGTATTTTTGTGTGAAGCTGAAAAGGTAGTCCCTCTCCTCAAGTAAGAATATTTTTAAGTTAGTATGCTATTACAAAACCTGAATTGTTCTGACCAAGAGTCCTTTTCTGGAATCCAACTGGAATCCAGATGGACAGCAGCCCAGGCTCTGTGCACATACGGACCCACTGGAACCCACCTGCACATATGAAGATTCATAGACACACACATCACCACCAGGGAGCATACTCTGCAACCTCCCTCCCTCCCCCTCTCCAGAAGAGGAGACAGTGCCACAGTCAGAACTGCAGCTACAGTAGAGCTGGAGAAGAGCCTCAAAGACCCCAGAGCATGTTAGGGGACAGACTACAGCCACAAACACATGTGTTTACCCCTCAGTACCTGCTCTCCTTAGTGTACAAGTTTCAGGTGTGGGTTCATGCAGGAAGGAGCTCCCCATTCCAGCTAGAAGCCCTGGAATCTCAGCTCCTGCCCTGATGCTCCCAGGTAAGCTGGCATCTGTCTATGATAAGAAGTGTGGTCCAATAGATGAGACATTTTTATACACATACACACATACACTAGATTATGGATATTTCACACTTATAATGATAAGTTCACATGCTTTAAGAAGCAATACAACTAAGAATGGACTGGAAATTATATCATGATATTTAAAGTCTGCCTAAGTCTTTTGTCTCAATAGATGTTCACTCCACTTTTATGGAATGGTGGACTGAAGCCAGGCTCTTATATTCTCCAGACACGTACACACCACACTACACAAATGGGTGGTTAATTCTGCACAATACAGATTTGATACAAACATTTTAATCCAGACATTTTTCAGAAGACATCATTGCCAATTATACATGCCATTGAGGCAGTTGAAAAAAACCTAAATATTGCCCTCATAAGACAATATAATTTCCTGGTGAATCCTACAAAACAAATAAGTTTCAAAATACAACCCTGGGAAAACAAATGAGTGGCCTTCTATATATAATGATAGATCAAAGTCAATACCATGTCAGAGAGCTTTTGATAAAGATGACGACTGTGTTTTGTGTAGTTGTTCCTAAGCTATTATTTCCAACGTTAATAAAGTAATAGCTAGCAGGACCAGTTCTATGCAGAGGAAAAAAGTTCTACTTTTTTTCATGACACAAAGTCACCAGGGTATACAAGATGACTTTGTCCGTTCTCACTAATGGCCATGCAGCATATCTAAAAACATATTCAGATCACTACAATGTACACTAAAGAGAAGGAGGGCCAAAAACACATCTTCTCTACTCCAAATGGCTGTAGGTGGGAACTTAAAAAGAGATGGAAAGGATTATGAGTTCCAATGAGACAGCACATGAGCCAGAATGATTGGCCAAGGAGTCATATGGAAATACATTGAATTTTGCATCAATCTTTGAATTTTAATTGCAAAGAAGGCCATATTAACATTGTCTTAGCACAGTTTGCTATGACCCTTGGTTTTCTCTTAGGCTTCCTCACCAGTCTAGAATCCTGTATTGACTCTGCAAAGTGACCTAATTCCTTTAAGATTCCTTCTGTGATTACCCAAGCCAGGACCCATCAGGAGAAGATCCAGACAAGTGGCTTGGAGAACCTACCGGGCTCCTGTAGTCCCCATACTCTCCTGGTTATCACTAACAAGGCATAGTGCCAACAGGAAACCAAAAACTTATCTTGACCAAAACAATCTGGAATACAGATCTTACAGAATGATTAAAAGAATCTCAATTTTGGACTTTTACTCCTAAAAATGTGTGCTGCATGTTTTCTACTGCGCTGATGGAAAGTGCAGAATGGATTTTTTTTTTGTTTTTTTGTTTTTTGACAGTCTTACTCTGTCACTCAGGCTGGAGTGCAGTGGTGTGATCTCGGCTCACTAGGGCTTCCTCCTCCCAGGTTAAAGCATTTCTTGTGTTTCAGCCTCCCAAGTAGCTGGGTCTACAGGTGCCCGCCACCATGCCTGGCTAATTTTTGTATTTTTAGTAGAGACAAGGTTTCACCATTTTGGCCAGACTGTTCTCAAACTCTTGGCCTCAGGTGATCAGCCAGCCATGGCCTCCCAATGTGCTGGGATTACAGACATGAGCCACTGTGCCCGGTCCAGAATGGAATTTGAACACAGGTGTGTCCTACTCCACTGAACCATGTTGTCTCTCTTCCCGAAATGCCTGGAATTCCCATTAAATTATTCCTTGGAAAATATTGGAAGTCATTTTTGCATCTGTGATTTGGAAAGTGACACAAGAGTTCATCATAAACAAAATGAGAGGACAAGAAACAATTAGAGATTCTACCCCTCTGTTTGTACAACACAAATGAAAAAAAAATGTTACGACTATGATTACAAAAATACATTATGCGGAAGGCATGTGCTACCCACGATGGCTTGAATAATTTATATCATGAAGGTCGTTGAGTTTCCAATTCTTCTTATTTACTATATATCTTAGCATCCAAAATGTATTTGCAAGGCTAGCTCTAACCTGATGAATATTAAGAGAAATAAAAAACCGTTTCTCCTTTTAGCCTCAGTTTTCTGATCATTGAAAGGCCATTGAAACTATAAAAAATGAACCTCACACTTCATACGCATTTCATTTTCTCTTAAATGTATTCTTATTGTTGAAGCCCTTAAATATTTAAAAGGCACAAAATTTAAAAAATAAAATAAAGTAAAAATAGTTCCAATTTGCTTTCAGCCTGAAGAAACAGCAATGAGTGGGAGAAAAGGAAACTGTGATTATGTACGTCTCCATAGCGCCATCTCATGGTAACTGTGCAGGGAAGATGGCTCAATAAAGATGGCCCATCAACGGGGCTATTGTCTGACCACAATATTCTGCATCCCACTTTACCTTCCATAATTGCTTTACCATACGTTGCTGTATACAAGACAATGACCTACACACTTCATTTAATGCTCACCACAGTCCTGCAAAGTAGTTATTCATTTTATGCCCCACTTTAGAGATAAGGAAACTGAGGCATGGTGCATCAAGCAACAAGCTGAAGTCACAAAGAGAGTCAGTTGTTTCCAAGTGACCTCAGTGATCTCCCACTGAAGCAAGAGAGACTAGCATTGTAACTCAATATCAACACAAGCATTTTTTCATGTCCCCGATAATATAGATCCTTTATAGCCCTATGTAGGTTCTCTCAGCATCTTATACAAGGCCATCTATATCAAATAATTTCATTTAATCATCACAATGAGCAATTATTCCTATTTTTAGATGCAAAAGAGATTGATCCCTAAGGATGTTAAATCAATATTCCAAGGCCATCTCAGCAAACAAGTGTCAAAACTGGGTCACAAAACAGTCCTGATGCTACAACCCATTCTGTTTACCACAACCCATTCTGTTTGTATCACGCCTTGTGAACCCTGGCGGTGCACGACCTTGGAGCCTGAGGTTCCTCATTCACAAAATGAGGAGGACAGTCATCCATGATAACCCTTAGGAGTGAAGGATGTTACAGAAGCATGGATGGAAAGTGTATTGATGAGTGCCTGACAGTGTACACTGAGAGCTCACTAAAGGGTTATTATTACTATTGCCATTGTTTTCTCAAAAGTCAGAAAAACTCCACTCCAGCAATATTTAAGGAACAGTTTGAATGCAGTCCTGCCCTGCAGCAAAATAGTGGAAGACGATTTTTCAACCTTCCAATCTTGTGACTTTGTATCATATTTCTGAAGAGCTAAAAGCACTCTGTACCAAGAACTCCATTAAAGATTCACACTGACCCTGTGAAGGAGAAAACAGGTATTATCATCTCTATTTTATGAGAGAATAACCTCCAGCCTTGCAATGACACAATGTTTAGTAACTGGTTCAGACCTTTGAACCACCAGCCTCTTCCTCTCTGCACCTCACTCTGCAGACCTCAGCATGACACTCTGCGGGTAACTGAAGAATCCTAAATGGTGTGAAATGTAAGAATGTGGCATGGGAATGCATACCATAAAAGTATACAATCACATGTATTTTGGTTTGCTATATTAATAATTGCAATAGCTTGGTGTCATGTAATGAAGCCACAGAAAATTTTGCAAAAGTCCTCACAAATATTTTCCTACTTCTTAACAAACTTTTGCCACAGGACGTAACTGATAAAACTGGGGTGGAAATAAGTTTTCTAAAACCTTCAAAAACAGAACTTGGTATCTGTGACAGACATTGCTATATTCTCTCTTTCTTCTTCTTCTTCTTGTTTTGTTTTTTTTTTTTTTTTTTTTTTTTTTTTTTTTTTTTTTTTGAGACGGAGTCTTGCTCTGTCACCCAGGCAGGAGTGCAGTGGCGCGATCTCAGCTCACTGCAACCTCTGCCTCCCAGGTTCAAGTAATTTAGCAGTTATGCAACCCTATGGTAAATAGCTTAAAAAATTCCTCCTACTTTATAAATCTGAGTAGCTGGGATTACAGGTGCCGACCACCATGCCTGGCTATTTTTTTTTTTTTTTTTTTTTTTTAGTAGAGACAGGGTTTCATCATCTTGGCCAGGCTGGTCTTGAACCCCTACCTCATGATCCACCTGCCTTGGCCTCCCCAATCTCCCTTTCTTCTAGAACTACTATTCCTCTAAGATGTCCACTTGTCAAGGAAGAAAGGGAGAGAGAAGAGAGAGGAGAGAGAGACAGAAAAGAAAGAAAGAAAAGAGAGAGAAGAATAAAGAAAAGAAAGAAAAGAAGAGAAGAGAAAAGAAGAAAAGAAAAGGAAAAGAAAAAGAAAAGATCACATTCCCAGATTCCCATGTAGCTAGGGCAACCATGTGACCCAGTTCTGGACAATGATTAGGAGGCAGAAGTATCAAGTGTGTGGAGATTTCCCTTATCCAATAAAAATATAAAGTCCCCCCGAAAAAAGTATGTTCTTTCGCCATTTATCTCTTTCCCACAGAACACAGATGCAACATCCAGAGGCGCCAGAGCCTGCTCGAAGTCACGGGGATAAATGCCACCTGCTAAGGAAGACAGAGTGGGGAACAGAGGAAACCTGAGGCTCAGAAACCATCACAAAGCTGCAGCCACTGTCTGAATTGTCAACTTCTGAACTTTCTGTTTTGTGAGCAAATAAACCACTCTGTTTTTAAGCCATGTTTTTGTGTGCCTTCTGCTACATGAGCTGTAAGTCCCTGTGTATCCATGTCACTAAATACAGTAGGTCTATTTATAAACATCTATGTATGTTGATGTATGTTGTATGAGTGTGCCTCTAACATCCTGCTGAACGTGAACCTATAAGAAGCCAATATGGGGAATAAACCAAATTCACCTTTACAGAAACAGGATTAATATATGAGAAGTAGAGTAACTGCATCTGTTGTCATTTTTCATGTGTCATTCCAGTGAAGAAAGGGGTGTTTCATTTATATTGGCAATTGCATAGAAGGAAGTTCTGCAAGTGGATTTGTTCTCACTGGGGGCTCTGATGCAGCTTATACCAAGAAAAATAGCAATTACTCTGGTAAGCTGCCTCAGATTCCCCAATGAGAATGAATCGTTCATACAGACTCCCAAGAAAGAACTTATTTTTGTGGCTTCTTTCTATGCAGTTGCCAAGCCCTACCTGATTCTGAAGGTATCATGGATACATTCTTATAATTTCACAACCACCTTGTCATCATTTCATGGAAAATCATCTCTGATTACCTCATGGGATCATCTCTTTATCACCCCCTAGCACTTCTGGTTATTGCCTAAATTTTCCCCTACTCCCTCTGTCTTCATCACTTTCTACCCTTGGGACAGAGACATCAAACTCTCCTCAATTTGTCTTATTTCTCCCAGGCTATTTATTTTCAACCTTCATTTCTGGTATGTCTTTCTCATTTTAACCTCTAGATTGGTGTGGCTGTGACTCTGTCCTCAGACTCCTCTTCTCTAGGTTTGCTCACTCTCCAGGTGACCTCACTTAGTACCATGGTTTTAAATTCCATAATTCATTATTTCTATTTCTCTCTATCCATTCCCCTATCTTCAACCTGACTTCGCCCCTGAACTCACACATCTTACTGCTGAACATCTGCATTTGGAGGGGCACACACACGTAACATACAAAACAGGTGGAGCTTGATTCCCCTACAGAGCCCACAGCCCAGATCTCCCCGACAGCATCACACTTCACCAGACCAGAAGCCCAGGAGTCATCCTGAAATCTTTCTTTGTCGCATCGAAAAATCAATCCATTGGCAAATCTGGTTGACAGCACCTTCACAATCTATTCAGTATCAAGCAACTCCCCTCCTAGTGCAAGACACCAATTCTCCCCAGAGCTACTAATAGCCTCCTACCTGGCTTTTCTGCTTCCACTCTTGGTTTCCTTCTATGCATTCCTCACAGAAAATCCAGACTAATCTTTAGGAAGGAAAAAATATACTTTCCTCTGCAAAATCCTCTAGTGGCTTTCAATCACAGGATAAAATCTAAAGACTCTGCTAGTTGAATTTTACCTCTTTTCCTTCCTCCTTTCTCACCAGTTCCCATTCACTCCTGTGCCCCAGACACACCGGGCTCTTTCTTATTCCTCAAGCATGCACCTTCTTAAGGTCCTTGCGCTGCCATTTCTTCCTATTCACGTGACCTACTTCCTCACTTCATTGTGCAGCAAAGGCCTTCCCAGACCACCATCTCTTCAGCACAACTGAAATGACTCTGCCCCTAAATGTTTAGTTTGTTGTTTGCTTGTAACACTTACAACAGCTCAATAACGGATAATTTAGTGTACTTAAGACTGGCATATTGGTTTATGTTCATGTCCTCTAGTGGTATCTAAGTACTGTATCTTGTTCAGTGTTGCATGTCCAGTTCCTAGTATATTGCCTGGGAAACAGATGTTCAACAAAGATTTGCTCAATGGATCCATGGACTACTGAGTCAACTTTTAAATAATTTTTTCGAGGTAAGTTGTCTTAATCTTGGACCATAACTTCAGTGAAGAAGCTTTAGCATACAATGGGAGAAATATGGTTAGAAAAATTCACCTACTGAAAAATTAGGCTATTTAAAATACTTTAAGAAATACTTTAAAGACTTTAAGGCTTTAAGAAATTATTCATAAAATACCAACATTTGGAAGGTATGCATACATACAAACACACAGGTAATGAGATCTTACCCAACACACAGAACTATCTGCTGCCACCTAAGATATAAGCACAAATGCTGACTTTTTTTTATTTTTTATTTTTATTTATGTTTATTTTTTTATGTTTGAGATGGAGTTTTGCTCTTTCATCCAGCCCGGAGTGCAGTGGCACAATCTCAGCTCACTGCAACCTCTGCCTTCCAGTTTCAAGTGATTCTCCTGCCTCAGCCTCCTGAGTAGCTGGGATTACAGGCGTGTGCCACCACGCCCAGCTAATTTTTGTATTTTTAGTATAGATGTGGTTTCACCATATTGGCCATGCCACACTTAAACTCCTGACCTCATGATCCGTCCACCTCAGCCTCCCAAAGTGCTGGGATTACAGGCGTGAGCCTGCGTGCCCAGCTGCTGACACTCATTTTTAAAAGAATCACATTTCCAAGTATCTTAGATGAACAAATTATTGTTTACATTTTTAAAGCACAAAATGGCTCCCACACACAAAGCATTATGACTCTTGTGGGAAAGGAATGAAATTATGGAATCAAAGAAAACAAACTTCACTTAAAGAGAATGGTTTCTAGAAGGTATGATTTTTTTACTTCTTATGGTAGGACTGTCTTTACATTATTATTCAACAACAACTGTTATTGCTAATTAATACTGCTGTGCTTCAATAAAAGATGTTGTCAGATTCCAAATCCTTGCATTTAAGATGGAAAATCATTGATTAAAATGTGTATTTGGCATTTTTACTTTAATGGCTACTAAAATTTATTTGGTTTACAGACAAATGGAAATAACTTGAGAACAGCAGTAGGTTATCTCTTAAATAGCATTTAAATTAAGTTTTGCACAGGTAAAAGGTAAATTATATAACTTTAGGAATGTCTCTTGGTTTGAGTCTCTGAATTATCTGTTTTGTGATTAGTAAAGTTAATTCAGCAGTTACACAACCCTATGGTAAATAGCTTTAAAATTCCTCCTACTTTATAAATACATTACTAATATCCCACTCCACCACCCCTAAAAGATCAGAACAGAAGAGGTTCTAAATTGCCTATACTTTAAATCCTCAAGTGGAGAACCATTTTTACAAATTAGAAAAAAAAATGGAAGTTAAATCATTTAATAGAAATAATATCAAAACACATAACCTAGTCACTAAAGAAAAATAAAATCTATATAATCTGTTGTTCGGAGGAGTTTAGGTTAATTATAAAAAGAAAGTATGTTCCATTCGAAAACCTTGCCTTCTAGAAAGTGTAATAACATTGATACGATTACCTTCTGTCGATACTTTAAGAAATAAAATAGATACCTGAGGGAGTCCATCTATAGTCCATTCTGCTTGAAGGTACACGAAAGAATTTGATAATCTCTTTCCACCAAATTTACACACACACATACACACATATACGTAGATGATGTCGAGAAAGAGAGATTTTATGTGGGATGACATTTAACAGTTACTCTGAGGAGCTTTATAAAAATTCAAGACAACTGGAATGTGTGAACAAGAAAACATCCTCTTCTCAAATGCTGCTGAACTTTGAGATTAAAAAACTACTTACTCATTAACATTTTCTTCAATGTAAGATTCTAAATATTTAATGTCAAAAGAATTATCCAGTTAAACTGTAAATATAGCTTTGCATTCTCTTGATTAATTATGTATCTACTGTTGCAAAGAAATTTATTGAAAAATGTATCTACACTTGACATGAAAATAATAAGTTTATAAGCCTATAAAAATTTTGAGCAGTCTCTTCCATTATCTTTATAAGTTTTCATTTATTATGTCTAGGCATTGACCATTAGTAATTTGCCATTAGCTTCAGAGATTTGAGAGAATTTACTTTCATCCTGTGTCATCCCTCCTTGCACAAGAATGGAGTGTTATCTGAAAGAAAACATCCTAAATTAAGTTGAAATGCAAAAGGCATTTTTAAATTCTTTTTTCATTGTATAAATTCCAAGAAAATTTGCAAGAACATGTTTGACCAATGAAAAACAAATTATATTATTTCAACTTGCATCTTCAAGGATGTGTGTGTGTGTGTGTGTGTGTGTGTGTGTGGTGTGTTTCTAGATGTTTTAAACAGACCAATAGAGTCTGAAGGCAATTGTCTTGAAGTATATTTCATTTACCATTTTCCTATCTTAAAAACAGCCATTCATTCATTCAATCAGTATTATCTATCTCCAATTTCACAGAAACAGACAGAAATTAATGATACTAAATAAAAAGCCACTCTTCATCTTTATTACTATATCACACACATGTGTATGTGTACACACACATACTTTTTAAACAATAAAGTGGCCAAAACACAAAATCAAAATTTTCAAGGAGCAATTTCTCACAGAGAAAGAAGTAAAGTTCACTGAGTATCCTAGCAATTTACTACTGAAAATTTTACATTTAGAAGTTTAATTACAAACTTAGATAAGTAGATTATAATGAAAGATATCTCTAGCAAGGGAGCCCAGACAGATGCATCATGAATGCATTAAAGAAAACACCGGAGAGAGAACTTTCCATCAGCAGAAAGATTTTAATTAAACAGCAATAGGATAGATCTCTTCTGTGAAATGATATTACTGTTACCCTCAGTTCATTAACTCTGTTTACTATATAACATATTCTTTTAAACTATTTCATTATGGAAAGTATGTTTAAACCTTTCATTCTCAGTGATAAGGGCAGAAATGTGTGGGTAAGAAAAAAGGGAAGGTCCATTAAAGACATGTAGGAATGGAAAAGCATTTCTTGTTTGCATGCTTGTCCTTGGTGAACTGCACCTGACCTACCTCTGCACTGCATGGAAACCCATGGGCTTCAAAAGAAGGCAAATGAGCCCAAAAATGTCCATTAAAATGTCCACTGAATTAACGGTGGTCCGTTAGGGACAGCCAAGTTTATACCCTGTCAGTGATTTTATTCTTGGCATGCATTAAATTATTTACTTGAGACACTAGCATGTTAAACACATGTATTTTCAAAAGCCTCAACAATACTCCTGTGGACTCTGCAGTATCCAAACAAAAGTTTGTTCCTGGATGTTAGGGAACATGATTTTCTTCCTCTTGTATTCCTAGTTTGTAGTCTAGACCCACTGAGTGACAGTAGTTGTTGAATGAATGAAGAAATGAATGAAGTAAATAGGTAAAGCGAGGTTCATTCTATTATACTAGTAGATTATGATATAATACAATTAATGAACAAAAGAGAACTGGGCTAGAAAAGCCAGCAACCTCTAACCCATATGGAAAACTGATTACCAATTAGGCTCCTTCCAAAACGTTGCAAAGTTCCATTTCTCACAGACTCTGCTAGAAACCTAGCTTTCTTCTATTCATCCCATCAACATTACACCTTCTATAACAAATACTTTCCATACTGTTGCCAATTCCAAAACTGAAGTGAGGACCAACAGGTAGAGTGTTGGAAAATCTCTAAGGCTTTAGGTAGGAATGCTTTTCTGCATACATTAAAAATAAAATGCCAAACAATCATATTCATAAGTAAGCCTTACTGAATAATTAGGTACAATTCTTAAAGAAAATAAATGAGTCATATTTCCTAAACTACTAGTCTTGGAATATCAGATGCCCTATAGTTTCTTCAAATAATCTGCACCCCCCCCCTCCCCCACCTTTTTTCAGCAGTTAAAAGTGAATTTCAGGAAGTTTTAAAGGACCTTAGCCATTAAAATAACATAGTTTAATATAGTGATTTTTTATTAAAGTTCAAAATATAGCTTCCTACAGACCTGATATTTTATTAACAGTAATACAGACATGACCTCTGTCAGCTAGGGAAAGAGAAGTAATATGCAGAAATTCGAAGAACAGGAGAAGATGTCTGTGGGAACGAGGCCTGAGAGAGAGAAAAAAATCACAAACTTCTTAAAAGCATTAAAACAAAAATGACAATCTAAATGCATTAGGACAAACACAAAGTGAGCTTATGAAGAACTAGGTAAATAAGAAGAATGAAACAGGCACTCTCACAAGTGCTTAAAAAAAGAAATCTCACTTCTTCCTGTGTTAGGAACATCACTGAAAAAGTGACAATCACACCCACTCCACAGGTGTTGACAATACTTTTGGGGAACCAGAGGCAACGCTCACCATCCAAGTTGATCAAATCCTCCTCTCATGGAATTGTATATTTATGAAACAACAGGTAACACAATATGTCACCTTACAGGTCATTTCTCACTCTGTTCTGTGGCCACGGCTGCACCTTAACCCTCTACCTGCTTTAAAAATGCTTGTCATTGGTTGCAGGGTGGAAGTCCTGAATAAACTTAGGTGGAATGATGCACTCCAACACATCTTTGCCACTACTTAAAAACATATAACAGAGAGATTCTCATAGAGGATCAATGAACTTATGAGAAGAATACAGCTTTTAACTGGTAAAGCCAGCTCCAGGGATGACATCTTCCTAACTGATGGTGCTATCTTCCCTCAACAATTTTCAACACATGCTATTGTTTTTCTAAACCTTTCTTTCTCCAGAGAAGCTTTTCCTGCATCTTCTAACTCACATAGACAAGAATAAATGAATGTTGAAGTTAATGTTAAAACATAGACGAGCATATTGATAGTACCGAGACAAACATTTGAAGGATCAAGGAATCAGAAGAATGTTGGAAGAGATCTCCACAACTCAAAGTTTCTCTAATACCCTGTGCAGTAATTGAATATTTCCAATGACAGAAAATTAATCCAATGCCCCATCAAGCAGCCCAGTCCAAATATTAGGACATGGATCTCCAATTGAAATAGGTGCTCTCCTTTTTTAATCTAAAGCCTTTGATCTTAACTCTTCTGTTGGTAGTTGTTGCTAAAGTATGTCTTATCTTTCCCCATGCAATGAAGCTCCAAGGCTTGTCTCTTCTCAGCCAAACATGTCCAGCTCTCTCTACTATCCTCCATGAAGCATGGTTTCCCACATCCTTAGCCAAAATGGCCCCTTTCTCCGGACATGACTCCAAGAGGCAAAGAGCAGTTCTCTAGGAAGGAGAGGGCTGTGATCCATTAGCAACCAGCATTCACAGTACCTGGCCAGGTAAAGGGGATTTGGACAGGGCAACAACTGCTCCAGAAATAATCCAGTACTGTAATAATCCAGAACAGAAATAATCCAAACTGTGTACAAAAGGATTCATATCAGAACTTATTAATTTTAATTAGACACTAATATTGATTATTATCTGATTAGATATTATCTAATATTATCTCATCAATCTAATCAATCTAGTATTGATTAGAAAGGCAGCAACCTAAGTGTCTATTATAGTGAAATAATTTTGTCATGTCTTCTCCATGGAGTATTATGTAGCCATATTACTCAGCTATCAAGAAGATAAAAATATAGAAAATGATAAAAAAGAAATATGTTTAAAAAGTAACTCAGTATTATAGCTGATGAAAATTATGAGCAAAAGTATGTACATCAAATTTTGGAGGAAATATACTAAAATGTTCATTTTATTTGCATGGTAGAAATAGGAGAGATTTTATTCTTCTTTGTCCTCTTACTTTTCCAAGCTTCAACAAGAACATTTATTCAAGATGCGTAATTCAGACTACCTGAATTTTGCAGATTTTTTTTAAAGAAAGAAAATCCAAGGAACTCACTGTGTGTACCCAACACCAAATGTGGCACAATTTGGAGCATATATTGAGGGCTTAATAAGCATCTGCTGCCTGCTCGAGGAAGCCAACTCAGCAAGGCCACTTCACTGCACCGTGTGGATTTTGGCAATTTGTCAGCGAAACATGTTTTTCCCAGGAAGGAAAATAATCTGCTGCAAAATAAACTGTAATGACTACTTTAAAAATAGTGTTGCTTCCCTACGTAGCCATTCCTCTCTCAGGAGCAAAGACAGGACATGCCTCTCCCTCCTTCATGCGGCACAAAGCTCATCTAAACACAGAGTCACCATCAACTTTTAATGGAAATGCCTGGAGCCAAGCAGGAAGCAGACCCTTGGTTTCATGGTCCTGTAAATCACCAAGGCTCATTGCTGGATAACTTTTACATTTTTTATCACAAAAATTAAAATAAACGTAAATGATTTGCCCCTTATAAGAGGTTAATATTGGTTTGTTTGTTTTTGTTGAAGCTCAATAATGAAAGCTTAAAGTCAAACACAGATCAGTCTACTCCTCTCTGCACAGCTTTTCCACCTCTAATAGTTGGGGCTGGGAACCCTATTTCTAAGACCCTAAGCCAACCAAAATCCACTGCAATATCTCCTTCTCTCAATATTCTCAGCTCCAATTGGCTTTCTATACAGAGAACTGAGACCAAATTCCATCACAATGATAGTCACTGCCACAGCCATCTTTTGGCTGATTTCATTCAGTGGTAGATTAATTTCTAGTGCAAAAGGAACTAATGAGATCAGGTGCCTTCCGGGTGGTATAGCCGTAGACTCTAGGGCAAAATGATCTGGATGGCCTCTTGGGTGCTGTGAAAAGCTGACACACACCTAACTTCATGATATTATATCTCAGCATCACTGTGAACAGAATCTCATGGTTCTGCTCCTCCTCTAGCACTATATTTCATATCAAAACTTGCCAACATCAAATAGTGACAAATGCAGAATGCAGAGACCAAGTGGAGTGCTGGGTTCAGGTGAAAACAAGGAGGACTTGCACACAGGACCACATTTCAGGATGCTTACCAACTAATCGCCAAAGGCTGGACATACAATGAGTATTTAATTAACAAAGTAACCTGTGTAAGTGCCAATTTCCCATGACAGACCACAGGTATTCTAGGCACTACTAGAATGACTTCAAGAAGACTTTGAAATGTGAGGTGATTTTAGGCAAGGTTGGAGCATGAGGAAACACACAGAATATCAAACAAGGGAATGTTGTGAACTAAAGTACTGAGATTGGAGAGAAAGCATAAGAGATAGATTGAGTCCCCATGGTAAAGGATCTGAAATGTGAAAACTTCTGATTTCTCTCTATAAGCAATGGATTTGGAAAATCAGGCTCATTAAGTTAGCAGTTAAGTCCCGGAAAGTAGAAAACAGGGAAGCTCTCCAAGTGAGAGAATGTGATAGAGAGAGAGGAGGAAGCTAAGGGCTAAGTTTTGTAGTCTGCTCATACTCCAGGGAAGAAGCAGACATTGCTCATTCCATCTCTTCTGAATAAAATGCTTTTTTCTACTTAACTGCTTTATGAACTTCTTCACAACACTCAAGGCCCAGCATAAAGGATGCTTCATTGGGAGGTCTTCTCTAGCTCATCTGGACAGTTATTCACTCTCCAGTTGATGATCCTAAATTATGTTGTACAATAATCATTTATACATTTCTTTCACCCGCTCAACTGTGAGCTCCCCAGTGGTCAACATCCTGCCCTATTATTTTTTTCATATTCCTACCTTAGTTCCTGACACAGAAGCACACTTAATCAATGCTAATCAGGTGTTCAATGTTCAGCAAAGAAGAGAAAAAGTAACCTGGCAGGTAGAAGGGGACCTAAAACGGCAAGATTTTGTGAAGTAAAAGTCAATAATACCTGGAACTGATTTAGATGATAGGATCCTGGACATAGAGCTGATGCTATTATGAGCAGTAACTCTCGGGGCCTGGAGGAGAAATTACTATACTTTGCAAGTGGGAAAGATGGGGTCCTGGGAGGCCACAGGGCAGACTGTGGCAGCCAGCTCCAAGATGAACTCTACTGATCCTCACCTCCTGGTATCCACACCTTGTACAGTCCCACCCACAACGGGATAGGAAATTGTGAAAGTGATGGTGTGTGACGTCCTAGACTACTACATAAAATATATTGCAGCTTCTGACTCACACTGTCTCGATCACTCCATGGGGAACACCAGCTTCCATGTCATGAGGATATTCCAGCAACTCTATTAAGAGCCCACATGGCAAGGAACTGAGGTCTTCTACCAACAACCAGCATTAACATTCCAGGCTTGTGGGTGAGTCCCCTTGGAAGCAGATCCTCCAGACTCAGTCAAGCCATCAGATGACTGCAGTCCCAGCTGAAGCCCAAGCTGCAACCTCAAGAAAGACGCTGAGCCAGAACCACTCAGCTAAGCAGCTCTCAGGTTCCTGACCCACAGCGACTGTGTGAGATGTTAAATGTGTATCATTTTAAGCTACTAAATTTTGAAGTAATTTGTTATACAACAATAAATGACCAATACATTTAGGTTCTTTCAATTTCTCTAGACCTCCTCCCCAAAAGGAAGAAGATAAAAAGGGAGAGTCAGTAATAGCAACTCTCACAGAGTACACATTTGATTATTCTGCTGGTGGATTAAAGACTGCAAAGTAGAGCAAACCAGATTCAAAACTGGGAGAACAAAACTCAAGTCTTCACCCAGTCCTGGCATACTCTGTGACTCAGGGCAAGTCCTAGCATTCTTCTGAAACACTATTACCTCCCATATAGAGTGAGAATATAATACCTAATTACATGTTTATTGTGGAATTGTCTTAAATGAGACAAAATGTCTTAAGCACCCAACACGGAATCTCACACCTAGTAGGTACTCAATAAATATGAACGGAATAAGAATCTAAAGGCATTTCAAAGAGAAACCAGATTTTCAAAGGCTAAGAAATAAGTGGGAGAAATCATTATAGAAGGCAAACCACAAAATAATGAGACCCTAAAACGAGACTTTTGCCTCACACTTAATATTTCTATATGTAACAAAATAGGTTCATCTCACTTATTCAGCAAATCTCACTCATGCTACCCAAATTGCCAGCCTTCTGGCCCATATCCTCATTCAAGGTAAATTAATTTTCCCAATACACTTCAGTGAGTGCCGACTACATACCAAGTACTGTCCTTGTGCTAAGAATGCAGCAGTAAACAAAATGAAACAATTAAAAGTGAGCTATGCAGTTATCTGTGAAACAGTGTCCCAGGCAAAAAGAAGAGTAAGTGCTGAGGTCCTGAGGCACTGAAGCCAGTAAGTTTGTAGTGGAGAGAATAAGAGGAGAAATAGAATGATTCCAGGAAAGCATCAGAGTAGGCCCAGGGCCCTTACAGTCCACTGTAATAACTTTGGCTTTTACTATGAGTAATTTGGGGAGCCTCTGGAGTATTTTGAATAGAAGAGTGACGTCATGTGACTTACATTTTAGCAGGATCTCTTGAGCTGCTGTGTTAAGAACAGACTTGGGAAACCAGGAGACTAGATATGATGCAAGTATGAGTGGCAGTGGAAATCATTATTCAAGCTCTAGAAATATTTTGAAGGTAGTGACAGCAAGATTTGTTGATGGATTCAATGTCAGTAAGAAAGAAGAACCAAGGATGACTCCAACATTTTAGACAAAAGCAATTGAAAGAATAAAACTGCTACTAACAGATAGGGGAAGGCTGCATGGTAAGAGGAACAGATTTAGAATAGGAAGAATATCAGGAGTTCAGTTCTGGATACTGAGACAGAAATGCTTATTATTCATACAAGTAGAAACAGCACATACGAAATTGTGTACACAAGCCTGGAGTTTGGAGGAGAGCCTTAGGCTGGTGATATAAATTTGGGAGACATTAGCTACAAACAGTCTGTTATTGGATGAGGACAAGTTAGTGTAAGAATGGATAGAGAAGACCAAGGGCTGCACCACTGTCAATGCACTCCCTCTACTCGCATCACTGTCTCCTTTGAGTTCTCTCTCATTCTACTGCCCTGGCCTCCTAAGATACCATCTTCACCTCCTCAAAAAAAATCACGAATTCAGCTACTCGGGAGGCTGAGGCAGAGAATGGCGTGAACCCGGGAGGCAGAGCTTGCAGTGAGCCGAGATCGCACCACTGCACTCCAGCCTGGGTGACAGAGCAAGACTCTGTTTCAAAAAAAAGAAAAAAAATCATGAATTGTTTTCTCCAATCCACTCCAATGTAAAATTGGGATCCACGCTTAATTCCTCCAACACCAGTTTCTGGAATGATTTGGTTTCTCTTACTTCTCTCTCATCATCCACTGATACACAAAAGGAGAAGGGATGGTCAGTCCTGCGCTCACTCTATTGTAGTTCAACTAATGTGTCTCAGGTCTTCCTTCCCTTCATTCCTTACACTTTCAGTGCCGGGCTTCTCTTTTGGGGCTATACCACTTCTCTTAAAAAGAAAAAAATGCCAAAGAACTTACAGTAATGCTGTTTCTGATGAACATAAATATGCACTGTGGCCAAGTAGGCTTGACCATTCAAACTTCCTTCTTGGACACACAGAGAAGGGGCGTACCTTCCACACATCAGCCACACCAACCTCCTAGTCACTCCCTTCACATCTCATCTTATTTGATGACTGCCACTCACTCTTCCTTGGAACTCATCTCCAGAAACTTCATAAATTCTTCTATTCTCTAAGTAGTCTGTTCCTTAACTCCTGATTACTATAGTTATGATCTATTGGCACATCAGCACAGTGCTTGTTAAACTTGGTCAACTGTGAGTCTATCTTCTCTCCACCAGATTCAGTTATTTGAGTAGAGAATGTTTAATTCTAGTTAAGTGGCTTTTAAAACAGACACATGCATAACACTTACCTCCCTTAGAAAAAATATTCACAGATGTGTAAAGGCCTCATTTCAGACACTTTAAAATTGGTAATGTTTGTTTCTTTTTAAAATGACAAAATGATGGTTCACTGAAATTGAGTGATTTGTCCTAAAGCATTGTTCATAATGAAGATGTTCATAATGAAGACTTATGACTCCTGGTTTATCTCACAAGTGAAGAAATAATAAGTTGATTGGTAGCAGGTGCCAGTGGTAAGACACTGCTAATTCTAGAGGACATTAGTTCATTGATCTTTGCAGCTGAAACAATCTCACATTCCTTCCCACACATGGGAAAGAAACAAGAACTGTCAGCCCAACCAGCATTTCCAGGAAGGTCATAAGAACCCAGAGTTCAAACTGTCTCTCTATTCCCGTAATTTGTCCTTCCCTGCTGTCACTCCCATTATGGTTCAATTAACAGTGGAAGCCGGGAACGACTTGATGAACATCTGTCGCATCCACCTGGAAATAATTCAATAAGGGTGCACCATGGGAAGATATTATGGGACATAAGGCTAAGTTTTTTTCCATTTTCACCCTGGGTGGTAAAAGCAATTCAGATAATGGGAGGGAAAAGAGTACCTGATCACCTGGAAATATTAGGTCAATCTCCCAGTGTAGCATTCTGACACATATTTGAAAGGAATATAAAAATAATAACAAATGGCTTGGACTTATGAAGCTACATGTTCACAGTGGCATCACTATTTTAGATCACATAAATAAAATACGGTATTGGCAGAAGCTACTGTCAAGTGAAGTATCACTATCTAAATAGTGTGTACTGTGTAAAAGAAGACATTTCTGATGTATTACCTAAGCATTCCACATGATACCCAAGGATGATCTGGAAATGAACAAAAATGCGAAGGCCCATTAGCCTTATAATGTGTGGCATGAATAGACAATGGCAATAACAACTTAAGAGAGCCGAGAACAAACCACATGTCAGCATGTCTGCAATCCCCACATTGCATAGAACTACAGATTATTTTTGCAATGGGCCTTGTTTGTTGATTTTTTTCAAAGTAGGCATTTTCAATCCCCAAAAGGAAAGACTGTAAAAACAGTGAAAATATGCTGCCCAAGACTAGAATGCTATTTATTTAATAATCATCACTTTAAATTTGTTTTTAATTAACATATCTAAATAACCAATCTCTGTTCACTTGCATCGTTAATTATTTTTCTCCAATGCTATGTTCAATTATGTTTTTCAGACATCTGTTTGTAATGCTATTACCATCCAAAATAATAGGAAGAAAGGCTACAGACTCTACAAATATTTCAAACAGAAAAAGAAGGCAGCCAGTGCATAAATATTATCACCTTCCAGCACTACAATGGGTACTAGACAGAGGAGAAAAACAACTATTCTCTGCAGATGCTAGAACAGCAAGGAATGGGACTAAACTGCTGATATAAGAACCAGAATTTAGTTTAAACAGAGGAACAATGAAAAATCAATGTTCAATAGTGACATGAACACTCTTTATTCATCAAATTATTTTAAAATGCAATTATTGTGTGACATTTTGCTGGAGTAGTCATGCGTGAATTTAGCAACCCAGATCTGAACCTTCAAATCACTACTTCAGATATACATAATTCTGTCTCTATTTGACAGACCTGGATTTAAATAAACTTAAATTCATTCGTGTGTGTGTGTGTGTGTGTGTGCATCTGGTGTGTTATATATAATGAATTATATAAATTAGCAAATTTTACGTAACTATATAAACACATTATAGACATTGAATAGGATAGATCCAAATGTAAAATTAAACAAGGGAGAGAAAATATGGGATACCTAGGACTTGGTAAAAGAACATCTGCTTTAACACTTTTGGGGTTAGGGAACAAAGAAGCACAAGTTGCTGCCACTTTCAGCCATTTACTGCTGCATCTGGTGGGAACACAGGCACGCGATCGCCACGAGTGCACAGCCCCAGTGGAATCAGAGTGCTTCCAGCCCGAGCCTGAGCCCAGTGTGGCCATGCCCAGTGTCACATGGAGAGCCTGACCCTGGCGATCCAAGGACAGATCATTTTGTTTGTTGTTAAACATGTAAACTTGATCATATAACTTCATGAATTCATATTTCCAAATTGGTGGCAATTTCAAATCAATATAGCCAATTTAAGTTTTAATCTAATGCTTATACATCAAATCATATTTATCAAAGGTAAGTCACGTTCCTGAGATTGTGGAAATGAAAACAGCCCAAATGAAAACCAATGAACTAAAATGAAATTTTCAAAACAGAATTATATCACATCAAGAAACCAATCTAGGTCTCTATTCTAAAAGAATAAAAAATAAGAAAAGTAAAATTCAGCAAACTTCAGAAAAGTTGCTTATGAAATCTTAGATCACTTTCTCTCCCATTCTCTTTCTCTCTTTGACTGGGAGAAAACTGAAGATTCAAGGAAAACTATTAACAGGAAGTCTGAACACCAGTTAAATATCCAGGTCATGGCTGGGTGTGGTGGCTCACGTCTGTAATCCCAGCACTTTGTGAGGCCAAGGTGGGCAGATCACCTGAGGTCAGGAGTTCAAGACCAGCCTGGCCAACATGGCAAAACCCCGTCTCTACTAAAATATACAAAAATTAGCCAGGATGGTGGTGGAATCCTGTAATCCCAGCTACTCAAGAGGCTGAGACAGGGAGAATTGTTTGAATCCAGGAGGCAGAGGTTGCAATGAGCTGAGAACTCACTACTACACTCCAGCCTGGGTGACAGAGTGACTCTGTCTCAAAAAAAAAAAAAAAAAAAAAAAAAAAAAATCCAGCCCATTATAATGGAGTGATCTATCTCTTCAAGAGCTAAGTAAATCAACCTAAGTTCAACAGAGGATTTAGTATTGACATTAAAAGTCATTTTAAAGAAAATTTGGAAAGAAGCATGACACTGAATGCAATACTAAGAGTCTTTTGATGAAACATAACGAACAAGCACTGGCCTCAGCCTGTTAAAAAAGTGGCTGAGATGTGTTTTGGAAGACCCCTCGACCTTTCCTTACATTCCAGTCCTCCCAACTCTCTAAATGTCCAAGTTTATCTGATTCCCTCTTGCTAATGTGGGAATCATCCATTCATCAACTGATTCAACAAGCCAGAGTCTACCACATGCCAGTGACTATCCAAGAACAGAAGTTCCCTGCTCTTCACTAACATACAGGAAATTAAGAACTAAACAAATAATTACACAAAATTCTTCCTGAAAGTGATAAATACCACTAAGGAAATGAAAGAGTGTGGTGTAATAGAAAGTGCTTATGGGAGTATGAACGTAGGTGGTGTATAGGAAAAACTTCCTTGAGAAGCTGACATTCAAGTTGAGACTTAAATGATAAGAAGGAGCCAGCCATGTGAAGATCTGAGGAAGGGGAGGGGGATAACCAGGCAGAGGAAAGAGTTTGCAAAGGCCACAGGAGAGGGTGCACTTGATGTCTTTGAGAGCAAAATGGTGATCCTTGGGGTTGGATCATAATCAATGAGGGAGGGAGTGATAAGAGAAGAACAAGGGAAGTCTGGGCATGGTGGCTCACGCCTGTAATCCCAGCACTTTGGGAGGCCTAGGTGGGTGGATCACCTGAGGTCAGGAGTTTGAGACCAGCCTGGCCAACATGGCAAAACTCCATCTCTACTAAAAATACAAAAAAGGAAGGGAGGGAGGGAGGAAGGGGGGGGCGGGGAGAGAGAGAGAGAGAGAAAGGGAAAGAGAGAGAGAGAAAGGAAGGAAGGAAGGAAGGAAGGAAGGAAGGAAGGAAGGAAGGAAGGAAGGAAGGGAGGGAGG
>NW_016809075.1:110514-229762 GCF_001698545.2 Rhinopithecus bieti
GGAGGGAGGGAGGGAGGGAAGAAAGGAAGAAAGGAAGAAAGGAAGAAAGGAAGGAAGGAAGGAAGGAAGGAAGGAAGGAAGGAAGGAGAAAAGGAAAAGGAAAGGAAAGAAAAAAGAGAAGAGAAGAGAAGAGAAAGGAGCTGGATGCGGTGGCACGCACCTGTAATCCCAGCTACTCAGGAGGCTAAGGCTGGAGAATCACTTGAACCTGGGAGGTGGAGGTTGCAGTGAGCCAAGACTGTGCCACTGTACTGTAACCTGGGCCACAGAGTGAGACTCTATCTCAAAAAAAGAGAGAGAGAAGAACAAGGGAAACAGGCAGGTGCCAGCTCATAGAGGTCCTTTAAAGTCATGTTAAGTAGTTTGGATATTCTAAGGTAAAGAAAGAGATTTTAAGATTTTAAGTGGTGAAAGCAGGGTGGTGTGTGGGTAGGGTAGAAAGGTGATATGATCTGATGTATACTGGAAAATACATATATATACACTCAAATTTTAGTCAAGATGAACCCACTCTTCACTTTATACATGTAAATAAAATTCAAGTCAAAAAATGCATACATAAATATACAGAAAACCAAAGAGACATATCTCTATAAAGGAGACACAAATAAGGCTAAAGCCATAAGCATTCTCAGTTCCATGACTGGAAACAGGCAGAAGGAACCACAAATCCATCAGAAGCAGAAAGAAAACTAACCATGCTTACATAACACAGCAGACCACATTGACACTAATTATTTGAAGCCAGTGCCCAGGAAAGGGCTTTTCATATTTTAAAGAGAAATTTAAAAAGAATAAAACCCCTTGATGCCCATCACCTGGGGCAATGGCTTATAGAAAAACATGGGGGAGAGAGACACTACAGATAGTGGCAATCAAGACCTGAAACATGGTGCCCAATGATTCCTTGGTTGGATCTTCCACATCCCAAGTATCACCATGAACTGGGAGCACAACGTCATCACAAAACCCTACACAGAGAGAGCTAAGTAAAGAGAGAGGAAAAACACTGTTGAACTACTTCTCATTAAAAGTGGTCTAGTTGCCTTTCCTTTCACACTTTCCCTTCCCAGCTTATCTTTCCTTCTTATCTCTTTCCATCCTTAGCAAAAAGCATGTGCATAGAAGCAGGGCAGTGGAGGACAGTTAGTGCTGTGCTGAGGCCATGGTGCTGTGCACTTGAGAAAGGGATGGAGCAGAGCTGGGGGCCATGGGAGGACATCAGTAGAGACAGGCCTGATGGGGAAGGAGGCAGGGTGGTTAGAGAGTTGTGTGGTTAAGGAAAAGTGCCCACTTATGAAGCAAAGAAGTAAATCTATGAAAGATAGTAAGAGCCATTTCTCACTATCTAAGAAAAAATTTATAAACATGAATAAAAGGAAGATGAAAATGAATCTCAAAATTTTCAACTGGAATTGAGAATGCTGGTATAAATTCATAGAACATAAAAAATACATGCATATAGAAACAGATATGGATGTATGCACATATGTAAGTGTGTGAGAGTGTATGTGTGTAAGTGTGTGTGTGTGTGGTATTTTATCCCCCCTACCCAAAGTTGTTTCCTAAGAGGGCCTAGAAGCAATGACATTTCAGTACCAATGTGCAAACTGAGTAACCTGATCTGGTATTGAAATGCCACCCTCCAGGAAAAAAATAGCTAATTCTATGCTGAGTTAATAAATATACAAAATGATAAGATAAGCCTAAGCATCCTGTTGTGCCAGAAAGTAAGAAAATACTCAAAGATTGGGTGAGATGGAGATATGTTAAAAGAACACAAGTCAGCTTGAGGAGGTGCGTCTGGCCAAATCTAGGACAATTTGGGCATCACACACACACACATAAACACAAAACTAATGAGAGTACATAATTACACCCTGTTGAATAAATAGGAATCCATGAGTCCATATAATTAAATTAATGATTAGATGGAAGGGAAAATTATTTTTCACAATAGAATGCTAATCTGCAAATGTAAAAAGAATGATAGAACTAGGTAATCACCATTTGGCAATTAGAAGAGTGGTAGTTAATACAAGAAAGAGTCATCAATGAATGCCAAGTCTGATAAGTAAAAGTTTCGCATAATACGGTAGTATCTCCCCACAAAATGTTACTCAAACACAAAGGTAAAGAGGTCATTTTAAAGGTAAAGTATGTAGAGGCACCATCTTGACCAGGTTATCAAGGGGAGCATCACCAGTACTGGATGGGTCAGCATTGTGTGCCTCCTGATATTAAGCAACAAGAATAGCATAGAATCATTTCTATGGTATCCTGCCAAGAATGGATGGCTGGAGTTTGGTCATGGGGAAACACCAGACAGACCCACATTAAGGTTTATCCTACAAAATAAAGGCCTGTACTCTAAAACTCTTTAGGACATGAGAGATAAGAGAAATATGGAGGAACTGTTCCAATTTGAGAGAGACTACTGAGACCTGATGACTAAATTAAACACATGATCCCGGATTCCCTATGGACCACAAAGGAATAAAAGACATGGATGGGACAGATGGGGAAATTTGAGTGAGGTCAGCAGAATGGAAAACAGTATACCAGGGTTGATTTCCTGAACAGAGGGATGTACAGTGGAATTTAAGAGAGTGTCTTTGTTTCTGGGAGGGAAACAGTATTCACACACACGTACATGCGCACATACACACACATGCACATGCGCACACACACACACATGCACACACACACACATGCAAAGAAGGGGGATGGGGAAATATATAAAATGTTAACATTTAGGGAAACTGAGTGATAGGAAGGCAGAAGTACTTTCAACCTTTCTGTAGATTTGAAGCAGTTTCAACATTTTTAAAACCATATACAATTTTTTTAATCAAAATGCCAAAACACATGAAGAAATTTAATGGTATGAAAGACAGCAAGTTCTATTCTAGACAAACAGAACTTGAAATCATGAAAATAAAATTAATTTTGTGTGACACTGTAAAATAAAAGTATTTAGGGTGCTCTTTTAGTTATAAAATGAAAATAGTTTTAATAAAAGATAAATCATAAAGCAAAGACAGGCATAAATTATATTAAAAGAAAATATATTAAAGAACAAAATCAAAACCACAGCAATTGTATTAGTTTTATATTGCTACCATAACAAACAATCACAAACTTAGCAGCTTAAAACAACACTCATCGTCTAACAATTTTTGTAGGTCAAGTCTCAGTTTGGTGTGGCTCAACCAGTGCCTCTTCTCTGAGCCTCACAAGACCCTAAGGCATGGTGTTAGCAAAGCTGTGTTCCTCTCTGAGGGCTCTGCGGAAGAATCTACTT
Source organism: Rhinopithecus bieti (assembly GCF_001698545.2). Taxonomy (NCBI): domain Eukaryota; kingdom Metazoa; phylum Chordata; class Mammalia; order Primates; family Cercopithecidae; genus Rhinopithecus; species Rhinopithecus bieti. The sequence goes on from NW_016809075.1 coordinate 113,819, forward strand.
CCAAGCTCATTCAGGTTGTTGACAGAATTCAGTTCCTTGTAGAAGGACTGAAATCCTCCCCCACCTCTTTTTTTTTTTTTTTTTTTTTTTTTTTTTTTTGCCAGCTGTCAGCCCAGGACCGCCTTAGCTTCTAGAAACAACTCTACTTCTTCCACATGTCCCCTTATAACTCAGAATCCTTTTCCTATTCAGAATCTCTCTGACTTCCTCACTTTGTTGTATCTCTTCTGATTACTCTTCTGTCACATCTCTCTACTTTGAGCCAGAGAACAGTTCTCCGCCTTTAAGGGCTCATCTGATTAGATTGGGCCCATTTAGACAATCCAGGATCATCTATTTTAAGGACCATACATAACCTTAACTAAATCTTCAAAGTCTCTTTTGCCATATAACTTATCAACAGGGAGTAAGATATCAGTGTCTTTTCAGGGTCCTTATTCTGTTACTATAAATATATAAACGTATATATATAGTTGTGTATTGAATTGTTGGCCTCAATTCTTCATCTTTCCCTGTGGTTAGATCCTTTGTCGCTGATTTTGAAATTCCTCCCACAGTGGCAGGGTATTTCCACATCCCTTTGAGGATATTTCCACATCCCTTGATTTTGAGCTCAGCCAATATGAATTACTTTGTCCAAGAGAAAAGGCTGTAATGTAATGATGCAAGACTAAGCCTTAAGAGACTTAAAGTATTTCTATTTGACTTCTTATATCTCCACAGCCATCATGAGAAAAACATGCCTCTCTAGCCCCCGGTTCAAAAAAGAGTAGAGGCAAATAGAACAAAGTCACCCCAGTTGAGTCCAGCCCAGCACAGATAATTTCCAACTGACTCACTGACATGTAAACAATAATAAAAAATATGTTTAAGCTACTATTTGGATAGCAATTTCCTTCACAACAGGACATAACAATATAATGATATAAATGTTATCCTAAAAGTAGTCAAAGAAAACTTTAAATAAATCAGAAAGTATTACTGGAGAATTTACACAGAATCCAGTATACAAAGACACACAGCAAAAAGTAACCACAAGGTGCTGCTGTTAAGAGACATGGGGAGTAGAATGAAGAGCTAAACAGCACGCAAATGATAGCAGAAAGAACGAATAAAGAAATGGTGGACAAGAATACTTATAGAAATAGCAGATGAGAATAAAGGAATGGTGCAAAAAGATAATTATAGAAGTAACAGATGAGAATTTGTCATAATTTAGGAAAGACATGAATCCTCAAATTAAAAGAATATGTTAGGCATCAAGCAAGACTATTAAAGATAAATTTCATATTTAGATATACAGCAAAACTGAAGAACACACCAAAATATTTTTGAAAGACAAAATTTTCAGAAAGAAAAGTGAGATGACCAGAATAATAGAAAAATTACTCTGACAGCAGAGTGTTCATCAGCAACAAAAAATCGTGGGGCAGTATCTTCCAATAGCTGAAGAAAAACAAATTTAAATCTCTCATTTTATAACCAGCTAAATTATCACTCCTGGTTGAGTTCAAAATAAAGATAGTTTAAGATATAGAAACACTACAGCTTTTAAAATTTTAAAGAATATACTTCCACAAGAAGAAAAGTAAAATAAAGGGAAAATGTAGGATATAAGCAATAGTGAGCACAAAATATTGATGATTATTATTACATTATTAAATTAAAACTATAATTAAATACTAGTGATAAAATCATTATTTTTGCTTAAAAACATGTAGAAATTATCCTGTATTCACTGCCAAACAACAAATGAAAAAAAGTCCCATATCATTAGTAATTAGGGAAATTAAAATTAAAGCCATATTCACATATTCTTTTACACTTCCCAGCTTGAAAAAAGTTTAAAATGCCTGCCATTTAGAAGTCTTGCAACATAAAACTCTTACAAGCTGCTAATGGTAGAGTTCACCAGAACAACCCTTTTGAAAAATTGACATCACCTAGGCAAGTTTGAAGATGTATATTTTCTTTACCCTGAAATTCCACTTGTTTTATATCTTTTCTTTCACATTTTCTTTTAGGCAATATTAGAGAAGTCTTTTCTTTTCTTTTTTTTTTTTTTTGAGATGGAGTCTCACTCTGTCGCCCGCGCTGGAGTGCAGTGGCCGGATCTCAGCTCACTGCAAGCTCCGCCTCCCGGGTTTACGCCATTCTCCTGCCTCAGCCTCTGCGTAGCTGGGACTACAGGCGCCCGCCACCTCGCCCGGCTAGCTTTTGTATTTCTTAGTAGAGACGGGGTTTCACCGTGTTAGCCAGGATGGTCTCAATCTCCTGACCTCGTGATCCGCCCCTCTCGGCCTCCCAAAGTGCTGGGATTACAGGCTTGAGCCACCGCGCCCGGCCTAGAGAAGTCTTTTCAATGTGCTCGAGGAGAAAATACACAAAACGTTCACTGTTTCACTGTTTTCCATGGCATAATATTGAAATGACCTGAAAGACCATTCAGAAAAGAATGGATAAATAATTTTAAAATATTCATACAATGCAGCATTATACAGTTGTAAAAATTGATAAACTAAAATTACATTTATTGACATAGATAAATCTCAAAACATATAAGATATATAAGATATATAAGTGAAAAAGCTAATTGCAGAATGATACATAAAGTATGAAACCATACTTTATGGCTTCATACCATAGAAGTGTGCTTAAAAATGTCAAACTATATATTTTATAAATGCATATTTTGCAGTGATAAAATTAAAATATATATTAGAGTTATTCTAAACACCAAATAAAGGATACTGCTTAACTCAGCAGAGAGGCGGAAGGGAACAGGTTTAGGGCAAAAACATAAATGACTTCCAATGTGAAAGTAATGTTAGGATATTAAAAAACCTTTTGAAGCAAATATAAAAAACTATTAAGATTCGGTAAAGCTAGGTGGTTTATGCCTAGGTGTTATATTGTTTGTTTTACCTTTCTGTATGTCTCTAATATTCTGTAACAAAATATCTCAACAATTTTCTAAAGATTATTCAGGTTATTTCTCTAGAGAATGAAATGCAATCTGGAAGACTATTTGAGTGCATTAGCCCTCCCAGGGTGGACATACTTGCAAAAGACAACCAGAGAGATGGAGGCTGTATTTACAGCTATGATGCACTAATGGATATATATATCAGACTCCCCACCCCCTGCATGTTTCACTAGCGAGCTAGGATGGGGACAGGACTTCTCTGTTCCCCTCAAATCTCTCTAGCAAGAAGATTTTCTGTTCTGCCCACCAGTAAGTCTGGCCATAGTTCAGCACAATTAGCAACTTTAATAGCATTTAAGATTAGGCCATCTCAAAGCTTAGGGAAGCAACATGGTGCCTTGAACAGAGCACAGGTTTAGGTGCCAAAAAGACCAGCGTTCAAATACTCCTTCCCAAGTTATTTAGTAAGTCCTTTAATCTTCTCAACCCTTTAGAATTCCCATTCTCAAAATGAGTTTAGCATTACTTTACTGGCAGAGTATAGTGAGAAACAAATGAAACAACATAAAAAGAGCTATGGCACCTACTAGGCACTCAATGTGTTAGTCTCTTACACTTCCTTCTAATAATATTGATGTAAGCAGAGACAAATTGCATCAGAAACCAGATGTATCACTGGTGGTAGGCGGATCTGTTTCACAGTAAAGAAAATGCAAGTCTTTACAATGTACGATATCAGATTGCATATGTCTTTGAATAACTTAGGTGACATTTCTCAGTATCCATCTCCTCATCTTGGAAATGGGAATTAAAAAATTTAACTTGCAGGGTTATTAGAATACTCAGAGATGCCATAGATTAAAGTGCTAGGCTTAAAAAGACATTCAATAAACAGTCGTTGCTATTGTTGCTGTCAAAATTAGTATCTTCTAAAACAGACAGAAGAGAGTAAAAGAGAAAAGAAATTGGGAATTTGTGATCACAGAGTGAGAAATTAATTATGAATTTTAAAGCACCAAAAGTCTTGTTCAATCTAACATGTCTCTAAACAAACTTTCAAGAGAATAAGAACATTTCATTCTCAATAAAACTTTGCATAACTAAAAACCCCTATAGCTTTCTCAAAATGATTGACAGATATATTTCTAGGCAAAAACTGGATTAAAAGACACAATAAATACTTAGATTTTAAGTCTTCATTGCCCCTCACAAATACATTCGGGAAATCATAATACAATCTAAAATTATGATTTTCAAATTAGAGCCATTTCTTGAAAATGTTATTAGAATTTATATTATACACTTAATTTAGCATCTGTCTTTTTATCCTATGTTCTTTTACTAGTTTTCAAATCTCCAAAACTATCTGTTATATCACTGACTGTCAAAATGTGGTTTCTGGACCCGCAGCATCAACAGCACCTGGAAACTTGTTAGAAATGCAAATTATAGGGCCAGATCCCAGCCCTACTAATTCCCAAACCCCAAGAATGAAGCCCAGCAATGTTTCACAAGCCTTCCAGGTGATTCCGATGCATGCTAGGGTTTTAAGAAGCACTGGGCCGCCTAATAGTAAATTCACAGCTTCCAAATCTTGAGGAGACTAGCGCAGTGTTATCTGTAGTGCTCTCACGACATCTGACAGAGAAGCACTGTAAATGAATTGTCAGGAATTGTACACTGTACAGGAAACCTGGATTAGAAGACCTCTAAGATCTCTTACTCTTTGATGCTACAAATAATAGTCTCTGTATTTGCAGAAAGTGCTTCAAAACACATAGGAGATTCCACATGATGATCTTTTAAGTCCCTTCCACCCCCAACGCGAGAGACAACCCAGTATGGTGTGAGGGGAACCTTTAAACGCACACTGGAATCTTAGCAAATATTTTCTCCTAAGAAGGGAGGAATAAGGCTAAGCTGGGCTACATGGTTTTAGAATTCCACACCTTGTGCTTCTGATACATTCATTCAAACTAAATAGAAGCCTGAAGTAGAGAAAGTATCCTGCCAATGTATAAGGTAAATAGGTAAACATTAAAGGCATATGCAAGAATCTCAAAAGCCAAACTTTCGTTTACATGCTTTTCGACCTGCTTTTGAAGGGTGGGACATAGGTAGACTGCCTTGGTGGGCACTGACAGAAAGACCCTATCAAGCCCAGGGATTCTGTGTCCCCACAGGGAATCAGCCAGCAATCATATACAGTCATACATCTCTTATTCAAGGTGACTACAAAGAAATATCTAAAAGAAATAGATTCTGTGTATGCAAAAAACATTGAAATATGTATTTTACCAATTTTACCTTCACACTAAATCCAGATATATAGTCACCTTTTTCTAAACTGGGCACTATGGACTTTATCAGAAAGTCATGGTGCTCCTCCCAGGAATACCCATAATCTTTGCACCATGAGATAGAAATCACCCCACACTTTTCAAAATATCCCTTCCCCTTTGAGCCTGTAATCCTTTCCGAATAGAAAGAGGATTTCTGATTCTAAGAACTGTTTTCCGGAGGGTTCTAGATAAAACTAAAATCAAGTAGTCCTTAATGCATATTCACTTCCATCATGGAAGGTCCACCACTCTGAGATCCTATTGACCAAATTTGATTTTCTCATTCTGCATTTATTCCCACGTCTCCCTGACTTTATTAGCAATACTGGCACCTTGGCCAGTAACAGAGTCCTCTCGAAATGGGGTAGAAGGCTTCCTTGCCAGACAATTCCATGTATTATTTCCATCCAAATGAAGATGTGTTCACAAGGCATCTTCATTCCCACCTTTAATTCAGCTGTAAAAGTCTTAGATTGGAAAAAAATAGAGAAATCATATTCAATGAAAGATTTTTCAAATGTGTCTCCCGTGACCAGAGCTAAGCTTTACATAAACTCTAAATAACCCACATGATTACACACAGACCCAGGAGAATATATAAAATATGAAGTCTCAACTTTTCATCACTATTTTTATTATTGATATTTATTGCATATCAATAGAGTCCTAGGAAAGATAGTTGCTAGTAAATTCTAATGCTGTCCTAAAAGTAACATAGAAATCTGTGTGTCATAAAAGCCCATACAGTGTTTCAGTGGGTGAATTTCTTCTGCACCTACCAAGCTCTGGTCATATTCCTGCTGAATTCTACATTATACAAGAAAAAAACTTATATCCTAGTAGGGTAATTTTCAATTATATCCTAGTAGGGTAATTTTCAATTATAATTATGATAATGCCCATGTTGCCTGTACTCTGTATGAATTACTAAGTAAGGTTAAAATGGAATCACAGAATGCTTTTCAATAAAATTAGGGCATCCATAAACGATTCTCATGTTAATTATTTAGCATGAGCTTCATACCTAAAGAAAATCAGGCAGGTACTGGGGTGTTGCTCTTGCTTCTCATAATATATAAATTTTATTATCAAATTACTTTAGCAGAAAGTGTTTTCATTTCTTTAATGAACAAAATGATCACATTCCCTAGTTATGACTCCTTTCCCACATGACACTAAGCATGAAAGGTAATCTTAAGAGTGGCTTCAAGACATCTTCTCAGTACCTGGTGTCTCCTTAGTTACCCAACCCAGGGTATGAGTGTGATAACTAAGGAGACAGAAGAGACAATGACTCCGGAACCCCAGTCTCTCAAGCCAAATTGCTGTGGATGTTGCCATGGAAAATGCAGAGAAGTCCTCATTTTATCTGGAAGACTCCCCACCCCACTCTTGATTCAACCTCTGGTGTTCAGCATCCATGATTAATACAAATAGAAAATCCCTTACTGGTCTCGGAAAGTCTAAGGAGTCATCCCTCAGTCAAGATAAGGGACAGTGACAGAAAGATGGCTTGACTACCCCCTGTGCTCACCAGAGCCCCTCATCAAGCCATCCACACCATGGCCAGACACAGGAATGGTCCCAATATCCCTTTTGTATAAACAACATACTGTGGGAGCTATATCAAATCTCAAGAAATCAGTGGAAACTTCTAATTTAAGTTTCCAAATGTTCAAGAATAACTTGTGTTGAGGAATGAGAAATAACTTCTCTCTTTAAGCTCATGCTCACAGACTATTTAAATCTAATCTAGAAGAAACAAACAAGCACATCTTGCCTTAGTGCATTGCCGCCACTCCTCTCCTAAACCAAAGTTTGTAATAGGTTAGCACAATATTCCAGCCTGTAATTGCTTACATAACAGTGCCTTTCGGGTGCCTTTCTGATATTCTTCGTTTCTCATATGAAACCCCCAAAATGAAAAGAATTTTATCTTAACAATGACTTATACCTGGCTCAGTTATGCTCTCATGACTAAATGTTTTATGAATGTTTTATGGGGCAAAATAAATAAATAAATAAACCAGGGTACAAAATCTTGTTAGAAAGCTTATTTAAAATCTGCACACCTCTTTCTGCTACACTGTGAAATATGTTTCCCCAGATGCTGCAAAGTTAAAAGAAAACTTCTTTTGCTCATCACAGCTTCTCATCCTTCCCTGAAGCAGAATTTAGTATCAAGGCCAGGTCCTAAATTCTTGCACTGCCTTTTGCACTAAGCATAATAATGCCCACTGTTACCCTTTGATTGAGCTCTTCATCTCTTCCAAAAGCCTCCCTTTCCTGCTACCCTATCGACATCTTCCAATCCTTTCACCTCCTCCATAGGAATGTGCCCAGATGCTCCAATGCACAACAGTCACTCCCTTTTCTGAGGCTTCACAAATCTGTAGGGAATTACAATCCTGTTGGCCCTCCCAGATCTAAACCATGTTCTTTTCTCCCTCTGCCCTGGATCATGTCCAAGGTTTGAGTCAATAAGTATGTCTCTCTCCAACTTTCAGTTATCTAGAAGCAGATGCAAATGGAGTTTGGAGTGCAAGACGTTTACTAGGTAACAACACATATGAAAGGAAGAAGGGTGAAGTGAGCAGAAAAACAAAGTGAACTGCAATTCAGGCTTGTCAAAGTGTTGGCAAACCTAGCTTAGAGCTTTGGAGAGAATATTGCTTATTAAGAGCTATACCACCTTGCACTCTGATGGCTAGGCCTTTACATGTTCTCCTACCTCTCCAGCTGTGGGCTGTGGGCTGCCCTGAACTGGGCATGACCTCAGGCAAGCAAGCTCTCTGTAGCTAAGACAGATTGGAAGAGCTGACAGTTGGAGGCTGTCTAACCACACCTTCCTGCTGCTTCCTCCCTGAAGGAGAGCTCATCTCCATCTCCACGTCTGCCTCAATAGTCATCACCTATGTGTTCTCAGATCCAGTCTTAGCCCTTCTCCAAATTACCTTTCATGAGTTTCCAATTCCCTTGCTAGACTTGGCCATCAGGAGACACTGAAAGGAGCCTGGAGAATAAAAGAAAAGGAGAAACGAGAAAAACAATCGATCTCTCTCTCTCTCTCTCTCTCTCTCTCTCTCTCTCTCTCTCTCTCTGTTTTGGGTGGTCTCTCCTCTCTGGTGTCAGCTTTTGCTGAAAAATCCTGCCCTAGGTAAACACAGATACAACATCCAATATGGAGGACAACTGTAATTCCAGCTTCCACCAAGTGACCCCAGTTCCTAAGCTTTTGCATCACTTCTCCCTGCCTTGTTCCTCTGGATTTAGGAATGCTGGTCGCTTTCAGCTGTTGCCTCATAGTTACCACATTGTCCACTGATTGGCTTCTCCCCTCTTCCAACAGCTATATTAATCCCTGTGTTATATTCTATTTGAGATCTCTAGAATAATTTTGGTTTACCTGACTGGACCCTGACCAATAAAACATTCTCAGAATCAAAACCACACGCACAAGTCCAACATCTAAAAAAGATCAAAATCACAAAGCTCTGCCTAAAGGGGGTTGGAAGAACATTGCTTTCAGTCTCAGGCCTCTAGTCCCTCAGAGTACAGTTTGAAATCCCTGTGGATGATCCTCAAGTGTGATGGTATAAACTGCCCCCACAGCTGGGCACAGTGGATAGCTGTTGGATCACGGAATTATGTAAACTGGAATAAATCCCTAGTGTTCAAAGGGTTCTGCATTCCTAGGAGAACAACAAGGAGTATCCCCAGAACCCCACCATATGACAACACATCAGAGAAGCAGCCACCCCAAAACTGTCAGGGCACTATATTTAGGACCCTTCCTCGCCTACTCAGTACAGAGCAACATCCTAACTAAAATAAGCACCTTTTATCTGCAAATCAGGTAACGAGTGACTGCACACTGATCAGCTGTAGATGTCAGTAAAAGTAGACGCAAGCCTCCAGTACCACCCTGAGCTCACTGTTGGTTCTTCACATGCCTGTGTCTTCCACCGGAGTATGGCAATATCTCTGTCTTATTTATCAGATTCCACCCCTAAGAAAGTACAAGATATAAACTAGATTCTCATTCCTGTACCTTTCTCTTGAATGGCAAAAAAAAAGTTTTATTTATTTATTTTTCTCCATTTTAATGGCTTCCTTATGCATGTGGTATGGTTATGATGCAGGAGAAAAGAACAATGGGCATTCATGAATACAATTTCATTATGAGGGATAAGCATGTTAATATAAGTATCATCAGAGAGAAATTTACATAAGCCAGGATGCCTCTTGGGAAATGTAAGAAATGTAATGTTTGAACAGAGTTAATAAAATTCTAACTTTTCCCCCAATAGACACCAATAACTGTAACAATGGGACATTGCCTTACTTCCAATGAATGATTACCCTTGACAATAGAAGTATAAACAGTGCTCTTAAATCTGTTAAGTTACATGAAAGAAAAGAACGCAATGCCTTAGTTGGAAGCAAAGGAAGGAAGCAAAAAAATAAAAAATAAAATGAAACCACTCGATACGGGTGAACAGTTATTTTGGTTATTTTGCTCAAATTCAAAATTACAATAACATTCTTCTGGAAAGGGACACCATGCCAGTTAGTACCTGATTAGAGTACATTATTCAGAAGGGGAGAGGAAAGAACATTTATTGAACAATTAAAGTACGTGAAAGAGTGTGCTTGATGTTTTCACATGCATTTTCTTGTTCAATTCCTAAAACAAATCTGAGAAATAGATTTTCATCCCACTTAATAGAGAAAGAAACAGAGATCTATAAAGATTAAGTTATTTGCTCAAAGTCAGATAATGAAGTAATGGGTTCAGGAATCAAAGCCAAAGCAATCTAATGTCAAATTCCCATAATTCTTCACCCCAACTGTTCTGTGATTTGGGTGAAATTACTACTCCCTTAGTGAATGTGTTTTATTATTTTCAAAAAACGGTTCCTCCCAAAGAGGAGAGAAGTTTACCTTGTGCTTTACTTCCAAATGTCAATTTTAGGAACATAACTCAGTTTTTATTCTCCTAATAACCCTGAGATAGAAACTAGGGGTTTTATTATCCCATTTTCCCTGAAATCATCTCACTAAATAATTTTTCTAATTATTGCTTTCTTGCTAAGATATTGTCTGTTAAATGGACGCCTTATCTGTGAACTGATACTCATCAACTTATTAGAATTAACCTGTCTTTGACCCTCATAATGGGGCCAGATTGATATGGTTGAGATTAATGAGTCAATTATTTTTGGACAAGGAACAAAGAACACAAACTGTTTCACGCTGTTAGTGCTTCGTGGCGCTCTCTACTTCCTGTGTAGCTTTTGACACCTAGAAAGTAACCCAGCGCCGTTCTTTTTCTCCAAGTTAACAATGATAAATGCTAGTATTTTCCCAAGAACACAGAAATCATTCAGATGAAAAAGGAAGTGATAATGAAGGAGTGCAAGATGTTTTTAAAAACAATTGTCCTTAAATCTTTTCATCTGACAAATTCATGCTTCCACAGACCTAGCTGCCTCAGGGTGTCATGGAGACGAAGTTTGCTATCATGACAGTAGGTATGACATTCCACACACATCTGCTTGCATGAACTGATCCCTTCATTTCTTCAGGAAAAAAATGTATATTTTTATTTTCTTTGCAGAAGGTCAGGACACATACAGCTGCAATAATTAAGAAAAGTTTGGTTTTTCTTTTCTTTAATTTTACAGTTTACCTACCACCTATCTACTGACTTTTCCCAAATATGTTTCTCTAGCTCTGACTGCTAGTCTGAGATCCAGATTCATAAGCAACCATCAAGAAGATACACCCAGCTGTGTATCTTTGTAGGGGTCTCAAACTCCTGCATCCCCACGAGGAAGTTCACCCAGCAAAATAAAGCCAAGAATCAGCGTTTTGTGTTGTAATACCCTGAACAATAATTTCTCCTATTCCTAAAAAATGTTAGGTTTTGTTTTGTTTTGTTTCTGAGATGGAGTCTCACACTGTTGCCAGGCTGGAGTACAGTGGCGCAATCTTGGCTCACTGCAACCTCCGCCTCCCAGGTTCAAGCGACTCTCCTGCCTCAGCCTCCCGAGTAGCTGGGACTACAGGCGCACTCCACCACGCCCAGCTAATTTTTTTTGTATTTTTAGTAGAGACGGGGTTTCACCATGTTGGCCAGGATGGTCTCTATCTCTTGACCTTGTGATCTGCCCACCTCAGCCTCCCGATGTGTTGGGATTACCGGCGTGAGCCAGCCACCGCGCCTGGCCTTTTTTCATTTCCATAACAAATGTGCATTACCTTTAAAATTGAATATATTAAACATTAAATGTAAAAATGTAAAATATACTTTTAAGCAGACTATGGAGTCAGACAGATGGGTTCAAGTCTTACTTCCAGTATTTCCCATTGTAAAACTTTGGCCAAGGTATCTATATCCCCTTGGAGCTCCGGTTCCTGGTATGTAAAATGGGGTTTGAAATTCTTACCTTATCGGGCTGTTAGAAGAATTGCCTAGGAGTAATGAATACAAAGGGCTCAGCACATAGCAAGTGAACAATAAATGCTAACCTCACTGATGATAGTATGGGAAGTTCTTCTTGATATTAAATACATTCCCTCTTCTTTGGTAGCACCACCAACTATCCAACCAAACCAAAAAATCTGGAATCATTCCATATTTTCCCTCTCATTTCCCACAGCCCTAATTTCTTGTTCTGTCACTCTACTTACTGCATGCCCCTTGACTTATTTTTTTCTTTCTCCCTTATCATCTTTTGCCATCTGGTTTCCAGCAGGCTTATTCCTTTCCAATCACTTCTCCATATACCATCCAGAGCAAGTTCCCTGGAATATAACTTGGATCATACCCCTCCTGTGTTTCAAATTCTCCAGTGACCCCCATCTTTAGGATAAAGTTCAAGCTCTTTATCAAGACATTCAAAGCCTTTGTTGATCTGGACCTGTTTACTTTGACAGTCTTATATTCTGCCAATCCTTCGAACTTCCAATGCCGCAAACACAGAGGTGATTTTAGATAACACCCCAGGTTTGCTTCAGTGCCTTTGCTTGTGCTGCTCCTCTTCTGCCTGCCTAGCAAGCTGTTCTCCAACTTCCAACTCAGTGGGAACCCTGACATGCTCTGCAACTACCCAAGAGAACTGGTGATTTCTTTCTCAATATTCCTTTTTATTTATTTATTTTTGAGACAGAGTTTTGCTCTTGTCACCCAGGCTGGAGTGCAATGGTGCAATCTCAGCTCACTGCAACCTCCACCTCCAGGGTTCAAATGATTCTCCTGCCTCAGCCTCCTGAGTAGCTGGGACTACAGGCATGTATCACCACTCCTGGCTAATTTTTGTATTTTTAATAGAGATGGGATTTCACCATGTTGGCCAGATTGGTCTCGAACTCCTGACCTCAGGTGATCTGCCCGCCTCAGCCTCCCAAAGTGCTGGGATTACAGGTGTGAGCCACCACGCTCAGCCTCTTTCTTGATATTCTTTTGCATACTCAGTTATATGCTATCAATCTGCCTTATACTTATTTTTCTATCTATTTCCTTACTAAACTGGGTTTTAAGGCAAAAATCCATGTCATTCCAACTTAATACCCCCAGACAATGATGCAATGTCAGGCATATAGTTGGTACTCAATAAATGCTTACTGAATGCATAAACTTGAAATTATATGTAAAAGATACCATTTTGAAGCTCATTGACTCAACTTAAGTACATGCCTTTGTCTACAACTAATTTCTTTGATTAAAAAATCATGAATTACCAAGACCAACATAAACAACAAGATCTAAATGATCATCAGGCAGCACCAAACCAGCAGAAAAAGAGGAAGAAGAAAAAATAAAATATGTCAAGACAATAATATGATCATATGTTAAAGAAAGGAATTTTTTTTTGAAAATTTTTCCCTTTACACCCTCCATTGTGCATGTCAAGTGTCTTCTAGGATGGGGAGGAGGGGCTCTGCCTAAAGGAAGAAGGTCAATGCCAGACTCTGAGTCTCAAAGACTAAAATTAATGAGTACACAGTGAAACAATAATATTAAAGGTCAGAGTTTTTTTTTTTTTTTTTTTTTTTTTTTTTTTTTTGAGGCGGAGTCTCGCTCTGTAGCCCAGACTGGAGTGCAGTGGCCAGATCTCAGCTCACTGCAAGCTCCGCCTCCCGGGTTCACGCCATTCTCCTGCCTCAGCATCCCGAGTAGCTGGGACTACAGGCGCCCGCCACCTCTCGCCCGGCTAGTTTTTGTATTTTTAGTAGAGACGGGGTTTCACCGTGTTAGCCAGGAGGTCAGGAGATCGAAGGTCAGAGTTTTTAACAAAGGAAAAGGTTCTGAGATTTTATTATTATTACTATAAATTCCCTATTTCTATATCAAAACTAACCATGTTGAACTCTGATCACAGAGTTTTACTGTAAGACATAGTGTATTGAGGATGGAGGATAAGAAGCTCCTACCAGCCAGGAAAAACGGTTCTTCCCTTTCTCATTAGCAGAGACTAGAGAGAGAAAGGGAGAAACACCAGATGGAAGGAGTATATTCCCAGCCAGGGTTGACCCTCAGGCAGTAGAAAGGAGGTAGGTGTGGCGCGTACCCTCAAATGTATGAAGAAACTCTAGTGTGAGGCGTGCTTGATCTTAGTCCTCAAAGCATAGTTTAGGAAAATCTGCAAGCTCCCTTGTCAATTCCTTTGTCCTATATGGCATGAGAACAACATGACAGTGTCTCAAGGGTAGTTTATACATAAATTACAAACATTTCTAGGTTAGTGGACTAAAGCATTCTCTCACTTGAGCTATAAATAAATGTCCAGCATGGTGAAGCTAAAGCACCTGAGAGGTCCTAATATCCTCCTTCACCATCCATGGCTTTCCAGGAGCTGAGAGAATGAAGAAAACTAAGGAAACCCATGCTTACAGAGCAAGGCAGCTGCACAAGCAGAGACTTCAGGCAGGAAATGAAGATTTTATAATCGGGTAAAAAACGTTTTATCACTGAGTGCTAGTATGGTACCCAAAACACATGCAAATCAAGTCTGAACACCTCTGTGGGTACAGTGCCAGACACTCAGGGTCAGACCAAAATGGCCACCCTCAGTCAGATGCCAAGAAAGACCCAGAAGTCAGTGTGCCAGCCCCATAGGTTCCTCTTGACTCAATAACCTAATCTTGAGAAGGAGTATGGGGAAGGCAGAGGAACATAGCAAAGCTGAATATATATACACAAAAAATTAAACGACCAAAATATGACTTGTTTAGCCAAGAAAGACTGGCATACTCTTAATTTGAAAGGTTATGTTCCCCCAAGCTCTAGTACCCAGTAGAGTGAGGCTTTCAATTAAGATGAAATCAGTTATAGAAAGTACAGAAGCTACATTTATTGTACAGCTTCATTTGGCGTGGTTTAAATATTGACCTTACTACATATTTAAATGATAAAAGGGGAACTCTGCCCTTAGTATCCCTAGGCCCAAAACATGACTCATCATCATTTAAGAATAGCCAAGCAAACTGTCCCCTCCTCCTTCCCTCTATACCCAACTTATAATCCCAACCCAAGGAAGCAGATCTTAAGAAAAACAGGGATCACATCCAGAGCATCAAACAAAAAAGACAAACAAATGTGGTTACTTGTTAATTGATGATTTAATCACAAAAAAATTAGTTTACACAACTCTTTAGGACCAAAGGCAATAATAACAGGTACCATACTTGAGCATTAACTCTAAACCAAGAGTTCCACATGTATGATTTTACTTATTCTTTATAAAAAACATATGGGTGTGATAATAGCATAGGAAAATAAAGTCAAGAGAAATGAAGCAAACTGTCCAAAAATCACAAAGTTAGTAACTAGACAGCCAGGATGTAACTCAGGTCTGTCTCTTTCCAGGTCCTATGCCTGAACCCATTACGCTCTTTGACTGCCTCTTAAATGAGATGCTCCTCTATTCTAAAAGGACCAGGATATTGTTGAATATGAATTGCAAGGTAGGAGGATATATAAAGAAATGACTTAAACCATCAAAGGTGAAAATTAGAGGATGGGTAACGATATCAAGCAAAACAAAAGAGAATGTAATTCCATCATTGATTCATTCATTCATCACCATATTCTAGATGCCATTTCTAGAGACAGTGATGAATAACACACACAATGCCACATCCAAATGGAGCTTCCACACTTGCCAAGGAGATAGACAATGAATAAACAAGTAAAATAACCAATATTACTTCAGGTAATGAGAAGTACTATAAAATATTAAGCAGGAATAGAGAGTGGCAGAGTTGCTATTTTAGATAGAGCAGTCACTCTGAATGACATGAGGAAGGAAGCCTTGCAGCTATCTGAAGGAAGAGCACAGATTTGTGAACGAGGGGAGGGAACACATCATGCATATATCTGGGTGAGGAAAATTATAAGCAGAGGAAACAGAGGCCCTGAGATGGAAAGTTACTTGGCTAGAAGGGAGGCTATGGCTAGAGCAGAGTAAATGAGGTTAAGTGCAGAAGTAGAGTGGTAGAAAATAAATAAAGAGCCACAGGCAATGGCCAGACCCTGGCAGATCTTACAGGCCATAGTAAGGTCTTGAGATTTAATTCCAAGTAGGAAGAAAAGCCCTTGGAAGACAGGGGATGACAAGAACAGCTTTATATTTTTGATGATTCATGATGAATATGGAGGATCAAATACAGACCCACCAGGTTAAGAGTGGACACAGAGAGATCTCTGGGAAAGATGAAGCCAATCCAACCTAGGAAGATAGCTGTGACCTGCTGGGGTTAATTTGGAGATATATGTGGAATATATTTTGAAAGTATAGCTGACAGGACTTGCTAATGGGCTAAATGTGAAATGAATGAGAAAGAGAAAGTTCAAGAGTAATTCTCAGGTTTTTGGCCTGGCAACTGGGTAAATGGTAGGACCATGGGGAAGATGGGGAAGACAAGAGAGGAGCTAGATCATGGAGGGGTGTGAGCAACAGAAATTAATACCCATGATTTTAGGTGTGTTAGTTTTGAGATGAGTTTAGACATCCAAGGAGAGATATACACTAGATGGCAGACACAAAAGCCTGCAGCTCAGGAGTTACTGAGACTAGAAAGAAAAATATAAACATCTTCAGCATGTAGATGGCATTTAAAGCCACAGGACTAGATGCAATCACCTAAGGAGTGAATATAGTTAGGTAAGTGGAGTAGTCCAAGAATTGAGCCCTGAAGCACTCTAAAAATCAAAGGTCAATATAGCATGGGGATCTAGAGTGGCAATGGAGAAAGGACAGCCAGTGAGGTGCTAAGCTCCCTGGGAGGATGTTAGGTCGCAAGGTGGTTTTACCAATTAATACAATATATACAGAAAGTGAATGCATACACACTAATAAATCTCATCCCTGCTAGCCACAGGACTAGACAATATGAAATTAAAATACTGTATGTATATGGACCTCCTGACAGTGAAGATAAAAAAGGACTCTCTCTTCTTGAGTATGGAAACAGTTGAGTATGAACCAACTGAAACACAGAGACCAAATTAATACCCTCAGGTGCAGTTGTTCAATTTGTAGTTGGAGCTCGGCATTAGTGACATTTTCATGTGCGATTACATCCATAAGATGTTTGCATTGCAGTTCACATACATACTTTTTGAATAAATCTGTGTTAAATAATACAATAACATTTCCAAAATGGCCTACACTGTTTTGACTAGCAGTTTTCTTTAGCTCTGAAATTAACTTCAAATTCTTTAATTTCATATTTGAAAACAGACAACAGCTGCATGTTCTTCCCACACGCAATGATCTCCTTTCTAATAATGCAGTCTGCTGTTTTCGGAAACAAAGATTAAAGAGTAGTCGCAAACTTCCTAAATAACTTTGATGAGATTAGTTTAATTTCTTCCCCGAAAGCAAAAATAAACAGACATTAATTCTCAGTCATTTTCTCTGTCTTTATGCAGCTCAAGCCCGTGTTCTTTCATCATGATCAGGGATAGATTCAGTCCTTTATCTAACAACTCAAAAGAGTACCAGTTTCTCTTCTTGGACCATGGAATTCAGGAAGTATGGCATATTTTCAGAAAGGACTATATATTAATCTTTTATTTCTCCACTTTGTGAGGAAACTGAAGTATAAGAGTTATTGTAGATATTCTTTACAATATAGAATGAAGATGCTAAAACAAAGGGTTACTCCCCACAAAGACCAAATATATACTTCAAAAGGTTTCCCACCGAGTGTAGAAGGAGAATGGGTATAAAAGTCAGCTTGCTGAAGAGCCTAATCTACTCCTGACAGGCATGAGGCAAAAGATTTTACAATCAGAGCCTCCTCACAACTGAAAAATTTAATGAATTCACATTTTATATCATGATACTTTACATCACGAATACTGCTAATTTAAAAGTTTCTCAACACTCCATAACATCTCCTATGAGGCAAGCTAATGTTAATAACTTTATTTCAATAACTAAGAAAAAATGGCTAAGCAGTCACCAGAGAGTTACATCTGGACTCAATTAAAGAGCTCAAATATCATCCTACTTTTTGCTCACTTTATGAATGACATGAAAACACAACAAATTTAGTCTTCTTTTTTCAATTTAAAGAGGTGTTCTTGTTATGTTTTGTTTCACGACCTGTTAGTTTTCTATAACTTTAAAAGTCCCTTACTTAAAATATTAAGCTTTGTATAGAAATACAGTCCTGATAATTAGGAGATGCCCCAGTATCAGAGTAGGTGTGATGAGAGCTGCATGTTGGCTCTGGAGGCAAATATAAGTCTCAGCTTTCGCTCCACCATTCAAAATAATATGGCTGCTATCAAGTCAATTAGTCTTTGTAAAATACACAGTAGGACCTCTCTCATTGTTTTATGAGGGAAAAATTAGACAATGGATATATTGGAACATTTATATCCAACCTTATTTCATTAATTATTTAAAACATTTTATTGTTACCTAAAATACAGAAGATAACATAGATTTATTAGTAGATTTATTAGTATCAATTTGGCATTTTCTAGAGGTCAATTGTCCATATAAAACTGAGTGGTAAGTAGCAGCTGTCCAAGCAGTGCTAACCATTGTGTTCTACTGCAGTTACTACTATCGGAGTTGTATCATAAACCTCATAAAATCATCTTCTTTTAAAAAACCCTGGAGTCAAAGCATTTCACAATTTGTAGAATGTATTGCCATCTACAATCACAGATACTAAAACTATACCCCTAGTTAGGCATTTCCAGAATAAAACTCTGACACTGAGATGCTGAGAACTCCTCAAATATGTCACAGGGTCACAGTCAACCTACATGCATTTCCTTGAGAAACAACAGTAGTAACAAAACAAGGAAGCAAAACTTAGATTTGTCCATTCACTTTTACCTAGATATATGGCATATTTTTAAAGTATTGTATTTACAACTGAGAAGACTCTACCACTAATTTTATATTAGAGCAACGTCTGTCAGCATTCAAAAGTCAACTCAAAGGTTGACAAAGAGCAGCCAAGGAGTACAGTCACTGTGGCTGTGAGCGTGTTCAATGCAGAAAGACTGTGCAAGAACAACCAAGGGTGGATTTAAAACACTTCACCACCAATAGGATGGATGCTGACCAGGGGCTGGGTCCTCTCTGGCCTCTAGTGTACTAGACATTAACCTTTTAGCTCTTTGACTGTGAGAAGTTTCAGCAAGTAAGGCAGTGTCATTTACCAAACAACATGGAAATATTTCAATATTTTGACATGATATATCATCATACCGCTGGGTACTAGCTACATATTAGTCACAGAAACAACTTCTCTAGCAGGAAAAGGTTCTGATAAGAGTTCTAGCTAAACTATTAAACTCTAAAATTCCAGGAATGAATATCAAAAAACTCTATGGGGATTTGGAGGCCATGCCATGCATTTTTGATGAGTGAAACTTTTAGTGAATATTTTTATTAATATTAGTGAATTTTACAATTTTATGAAGTGATTATCTACATCTCAAAAAACTTCCCCATCTGATCAAACCTTTTCATCTTCTTCCCCTCATCAAAGGTTGAGCAAGGACCTATGACATATGAGAAAGAAAGATGCTTAATGATGGTCTAAATTATTCTACTTGACCTTTTGCACTTTGCCTGAGTGAAAAACCACCCCCTTCTATAAACTAGGCTCTAAATCAGCAGTTTTCAGAAATGTGACTTTGAATACACAAAAGTAAAATCACGAAGTAGGATATTTCTCACTATATTCATTACAAACTTCTTTGAATTATATGACCCACAATTGACCCTTCATAGTTTACCCAGCTGAGATTAGCTCTAATTATTGCCTTAAATCTAAAAAGGAAAGAGATAGGTCACTAAAAGTACCAAACAGTTAATTGTAAAAAAATAAATAAATAAATAAAATAAAATAAAATAAATTCCTAGAAAATAATCAAGATCTATGCCTATAATTGCCCTCTCTTTTTTTTTTTGTTTTATTTTGTTTTGTTTTTTTGTGTTTTTTTGAGACAGAGTCTTGCTCTATTGTCCAGGCTGGATTGCCCAGGCTGGAGTGCAGTGGCACAATTCTGACTCACTGCAAGCTCCGCCTCCTGGGTTCACACCATTCTCCTGTCTCAACCTCCCAAGTAGCTGGAACTACAGGCGCCCACCACCACGCCCAGCTAACTTTTTGTATTTTTTAGTAGAGATGCGGTTTCACCATGTTAGCCAGGATGGTCTCGATCTCCTGACCTGATGATCCAAAGTGCTGGGATTACAGACGCGAGCCACTGTGCCCGGCCATTTGCCCTCTCCTTTCAAACTGACTAGAGTATGAATTTCTACCAGTATGATAATCACCCAACACAAACAAAGTCTATTATTAAGAGATCAGTAGCAGAGTGATGGTTTTATCTGGAAAATCCACAAATTGTTGTCTAGCTACCAATATTCTCAGGTGAAAAGCAAACATAAGAGTGAGATAAAGTATATCTAGAGGATAAATACTGGCCAACCTTCAAGAGTGGTAGAAGAAAGAATGCATCCCAAGTCGGCTACCTACTTGGTAACTTTAGGCAAGTTACTTTACTTTCTGAGATTCAGTGTCTTAACTATAAAATGGGGATATTGACACCATCTGCATCAGCATAGTTCTTGTTATAGGCTATACGCAAAACAAATGATCTCTGTATTATTTTAAGTTGTATGAATGCCTGGAGACTGGGATAGCCAGTGGCAAAGTGATTAGGACCATTGGGGACAGGTCCATGTTGTGATGATTAATTTTACGTGTCAGTTTCACTGGGAGATGGGGTGCCCAGTGTAGACATGATTTCTGAGTGTGTCTGCATAAGATTAGCATTTACATCAGTTAATTTAGTAAAGTAGATTGGCTTCTGCAATGTGGGTGGGCATCAACCTAACCATTGAGGTCTTAAATAGAACAAAAGGCAGAAGAAGGAATTTGTCCCTTCTGACTGAATGCACGAGCTTGGACATCAGTCTTCTCCTGTCCTCAGACTGAAACTTAACACCATCCACTCCCCTGGTTCTCAGGTCTTCAAACTCAGTTGGAACTACACCACCAGCTTTCTCCACTCTCCAGCTTACAGATGGCATATCATGGGACTTCTCATCCTCCATAATTGTGAGATATATATATATATGTATATGTGTATATATCCTATTGGTTCTCTTATTGCTGGAAAGCCCTAATAAACATCTCAACCAGTACTTATTACAGCCTACTGTGTCTAAGGTACTATGGTCAAATTGGTAATACAAAATGTATAAGCATAGCCTTTAAATCCAGTTGAGGAAGCAGAACATTTATAATGAAATTAAGTTAACACATTTGCTAGGTGCTAAATGAGCAGGACAGACAATTATTACAGAGTTTCCTAAAAGCAAGATACCTCAGTGTCCTGAGCAACATAGAAAAGCCCATACTGAAGGACTGTGCTGGGCTTAAAGGAAGGATAAGCCTTACATAAGTAGGCTACGAAAGAAAAGGAAGATTGTCTACCTAGGTTCATTTGCCAAGACCAAGGAGTATATCCTCAAAGGATGATATTTGGTAGGGCCTTGTGTTTCTTTCTAAAGCACTTAAAACCATTCATCTCTAACACTGGGCATTTTTATTTTGGGACACCAGCCTTTGGTAAATCCACCAACAATTGATGTCCATGTCTTTCTGCACAAGTCTATGTCACTAGGCAAAATATTATAACAGCTATGTCTTTGCCATAGAGAAATGGCTTTGTCGTGTATTTTGGAGAATATCTCTTTACACAGTGCATCAAACACAATAGTGTGTACTTAAAGGTTAGCTATTCTACCAAAGACACAATGCCTCTGGGAGGCCCAAAAAATCTGAAGCCAGATGATTAGGTTGGAACTCAAGCTCTGCTATTCAACAGCTATACAGACTTTGCCTGATCATGTATCTGTTTCCTCACTCATAAACTGAGACTATAAATGCCTGCCTACTTATAGGATTATGTTATAAGGGTCAAATAAAGAGATGAAGGAGAATATTATACAAATATTAAGTACAAATATGTATGTTATTTTTAATCTTTAACTGAGATCCGTATTTCTCTTTAATGTAAAAATACTGTTAGGCAATATCATTTTGAGTTGTTTCTGATGAAAAGAGGATGAAAATCCCATTGGAAAATTGAATATGGCTAAAAAAAAAAAAAAAAAAAAAAAAAAAAAAAAAAAAAAAAGGATTCTACAGGCCGAGAACTCCAGACCACCAAACAAATAAGGCAAACTAGGAAACAGGTGGCGCAGTTCCAAAAGATTGAGAAGAAATGCCAAATCATTTTATTGACAGCAATTACCAGTTGATTATCATTTTATGTATTTATAATTGATCCACATATGTCATTTTCTGCTAAGCAGTGTGACTGCTTCCTTTTCTAAAAACAATCCAAAAGGAATCAAGGGGGATTTATGGATCACTTACCCCAAGATCAAACTCCTAATTTTAAGGAATTTACAATCAAGGTGGAGTAAAATAATAGCATGCATTAAGCCAAAAGCAATTCTGGACAGGGCATAACTAAATGCCAAGTTGTATACAGAAGTGAATTTATGACAATGATACGGACAATGAAACATTTGAAAAATAGGCTGGTATCCATTTGAAATAGCTAAGTAAAGGTGTTTAGAAGAGACAAGAAGTTTTAGAAACTAAGATAAAATGGGAAACAAAAGTCTGAAAGGATAGAGAGAAGAAAAAAATACATTTACAATAAAATTCAACATTGGAGAAAGAAAAAATTACAGTATCCTCATGAAAATCTATTTCCAAATACTTTAAGGTTAACAAAACTTAGAATATCTTAACACACTACCTGTGTAGTAAGCTGAATAATGAAGGCAGAAGAAAAGAACCCCCAAGAGGCAATAAAAATGAAATCTGAGTACTTGGAAAACATATTCAGAGGATCACTGGGGCCTAACTTATTTGTTTGGTTAATTTTCTCATTTTATTCCTTTTCAATGGAAGAAAATGTTCATTATGGTATGCAGCTAATTTTCCATCTTTTGACTTAATGTACTAAAACAGTTTTACATAAAAAATTTCATTTGTCAAATGCCAAACATCTGCACCCTTAATTACGGATCTGCTATTGAGACTCTGGTTTTTCAGGTACCATATGTCACCGTATTTCACTTCAATTTAATCTTTGTTTATGCACACTCAGGTATGTGTGTGTGTGTGCGCGCAAAGGCACACAAAGAAAATGACATCTGGTACCCAGGAAAAGGAAAGGCATAGATGGGCTGGGAAAACAACACAACCAGATTTGTGTCTGATCATAAACTAAGCCACACACACTGCATTCACAGTTATAGACTATAATACCCAGTGGGGCCACAACTTAGAGCTTGCATAATAAAAATACAAAAAAGACAAAAAGAGGCAAGAGGGGAAAGGATATTTTAAAGGCATGTTTTAATGTATAATTATTCTATAAATAAAGATTAAAATAGTAAGGCATAAGGAAAATAGATGGAATGCATATGCATCAAAGAAAAATAAATTCTAGACAATGATTTTAGCCAAATATATAACCCATGCCTGCTCTACCTGGCTTCACCCACAGACCTATATTTTTCCTCAGGATCTTCATGGCTTTCCCTGTCCCTATTAATTTTGATTCCCAGTATGTGCTCCTCCTCTTATTAATGAGTGCTTAATCTTTCTTCTCCAAATTTAAATGAGACAACCTAGCAAAGAACAATGGGCCTGGAGTCAGGGGACCCAAGTTATGGCCACAGATTTTCTTCTAATTAGTTACACAACCTGGTACAATTTACTGCACACCTGCCCCATGCAATGCAAGAGTGTCTCCCATCTGGGTCTCAGCTTCCTCATCTGAAAGGTGAAGAGTTTAAGCCTGTCCTCTCCAAGGTTCCAGAAAGCTCCCACAGAGAAGAGGATGCAAACCAATGTTTCTACTCCCACCTCTCATCTACCCCCAACCTGTCCCGTATCTGAGGTGGCTGGAGGAGAAAGCCAAGAAAAGAGGTGCTATATGAAAAATATTGTGGCTGAACTTCCACATATATAGGAACAAAGGTATACTGATCTTCAAGTCGTGCTTCAAAACCTACTATGTGCTCAAGAGCATTCTTGGCACTCTGGAGGACTTTCTTTTTTAAAAGAATTAGATATGCTCCTTCTCTTCATAGAAATTACAATCTTTCCTTATAGAACTTACCATGTAGTTAGAAGAAACCTCAAAAATACAATAAGAAAGAGAACAAAGGAAGACTCATACGTAATAGAGTGGCCTTGGAAAGGGACAGTTTTGTGCAGATGTAAATAACTAACAAAGAGTTCATGGAAGAAATAGGATTTTGCTAATTCAGCAACTAGTTACTGAGTGCATGCTCTGTGTCAGGTGCAAAAACAAACGTAATTCTTGCTCTCATGAAGCTTACAGCTTAGCAGAAGACAGGCATTGACAGGAGAAGACCATGCTGCTATGTGAGAGATAAAAGGAGAAAACCTAGTAAGAGAGCTCAGAGGGAGCTTCTCTGAAGAAGTAACCCTCATCCTAAAATCTAAAAACAAAACAGCACCAGCCAGGTGAAACAAACCAGGCAAGAATATTGCAGTCTGAATATGTAGGATGTGCAAAGGCCCTGTGCCAATTATGTGCTTGGCAGGTCTGAGGAACTGAAAGAAGAACATGTGGCAAGAATGCAAAAAGCAAGGAGCACAAGATGATGCTTAAGAGGAAAGCAAGACCAGGCATACCAGGCCTTGTAGGCCATAGTAGCAAATTTCATCTTGAAACAATATTATTGCCAGATGAACATATCTTATAACTGTTTGAGGAAGGGAATAGAGCAAGACAGGAGCAGATATGGGGAGATATTTAAGAAACTACTTCACAGACCAGATAAGAAATGATGACACGTTGGACTAGGATGGTGGCTGTGGGGAGGGAGTCAAGATGACCAGATTTGAGGATGTAATGGATATGGGTGTAGAAAAGAGATAGTTGTCAATGATAGTTCCTGGGTTTCTGATTTGCATAACAGAAGGAATGATAGTGCCATTAACTAAGAAAGAAACATAGAAAAGGCTACTCAGAGAAAGAGAGGATGATGAAATGCTCTGGAGTGGTTAAGATGGTGCTTTTGAGTTTAGAAACATGAAGATTATTCAAGACAGTAATTTCAGGTGCCATGTGGGGTCAGGTGACAGATAAGAGTGGAATGAAGGACTGGAGATCAAAAATTAAGAGTAAAGTGTACCCCAGTCTTCACTCACCTGTCAGCATCTTCATGGCTCCTATGTTATCAACACAGGAGCCCATAGGTTATATCCCATGCTGATATAAAGACACAAACAAGACACACACACACACACACACACACACACACACCCCTCAAATCACTTGTTAGAAATTGTCCCTAAATGATCAAGTAGGTAACAAATAGGCTAAATTCAATTTTTATAGTCTGAAATGGTTCAAAGCACAAAATATGTTGCTTCTTTTATCCTCCTTAATATTTCTCTCTCTCTGTCTCTCTCAATCTCTCTCTCTCTCTCTCTCTCTCTCTCTCTCTCTCTCTCTCTCTCACTCTCCTTTCAGTGTAACTCTCTAAATATCTCATACCTTTCTACTGATAACCAATGGCTACATCTTTGTAAGCATCAACTCAAGAAATTTACCTGTATCTTCCTCTCACTCTCCTTTCAGTGTAACTCTCTAAATATTTCATACCTTTCTACTGATAACCAATGGCTACATCTTTGTAAGCATCAACTCAAGAAATTTACCTGTATCTTCCTCTAAAGAAAGTTGACCACGAGGATACACCCAAACCACTGAAGAGCTTCTGCCTTGGTTTTCAATCCAGTGTCTGAAGCTGGGAGGTTCTTTCTGGCCCTCATCACCCCATTTTCAACCTCCACTAAACTGCAGCAACACTGTGGCAGCAGAGGCAGGCCATCTGAGAGACACTGGGCTATTCTTTCCTCAAATAAGACACTGCTTTCATCCTCTGGTGTATAGATAAATTGTTGCCCTGGCCTAGAAAACTAAACTTAAATTTTTTTCTCCTTGATGCTTAAGGCCATACAAACTTCTTGTTTTCTGTATGTCCTAATAGCTCAGGACCAGCTATTCATCCTTTCAGATACTGATCCAAATAGGTCTGGACAGGAGAAAACCACAAATGTGAGTTTTCTAAGTATTGTGGATATTGCATGTACTACTCTATATTACGCTGCGTACTCCAAGTCAATGAAAGATCCCCAGAAAAACTGGGTCAGAAATCCTGCAAGGGTCTGGAGTTGACCTAACACTGCCAGAGAAACCAATGATTTTCATGATTGTCTTTTTGCTATGGTTACCATCAGGTCAAATCTGACCACTAATCACAGAAACTATAGTAACTATGTTAATCTGTAGCATGTTTTCTTTTCCGGTGTTTGTTCTGGTTTTCTAATCCTAGGTTTCTATTTATCAGCACTGCACTCTTAGGTAAGAGAAGTCAGAAACTCTGTCTCAAAGAGATGGAGATATAAGTATATAAACTAACCAGCTAATCCCTAAGTCTACCCAGACATAGAGATTATTATGCTCAATGCTATTGCTAAACCATGTCAGATCACTCCTTCTCCATCACTGATCACATAGAGATGGAGACATCTTCTAGTGTTGGGAAGAGTAGCAGATTGTGATTTGGGTACAACAGGGAAGCTCTTATTGTGAAGAAATTCCTTTTATTTTCTTACTGCATCTGAAATTCCATTGCCTCTCTTTTTGGTGGTTTTAATGATTATTAGAATGCAAAAAAGCACATTTTGCCAAGCATCGTGAATGAAGAATTTAACTTTAGCTCTTGCAAGGACAAGAGGCTCCCCATGGCTTCCAGAGGAGGAGAGATGGGACAATGTGACTTGGAGAAGGAGAGAGAAAAAAGAGCCTGAAGCCAGAAAACCCAGTCTGATCCTTTTCCCAGTGTTCCTTGGGCCAGTCCTGTTGCAGTTACTTAGTAATCAAAGAGCTCTGTAACAACAATCAACAAATGAACAAGGAATCAGAGGCTCAGCACGGAGCAGCATCCTTCAGGGAAAAGAGGATGATCCGATTTACCTCCTTCAAGGTGCTTACAGTTTATTTGCTTACAGTTTATTTGTACAAATGTACAAAACAGATAAAAACTGCAGATGATAATAAATCCTCTCAATGCTAATTCTGGGAACCTGGTTTCTTATTAAACAGAGACTCCTTATTTCATATCTGCCATTTCCTGAAATTTATGTCATTAGAGTCCAATTCAATCATTATAAGCTATTTTATACTTTGGAAGGTCCACTTCAGAGTATGTAATTTCATAGCTAAAAGGCTGAAACTAATTTATGCATAATGAGTCCTTTTTCAATCTGTCATGAGATTGGGGAATCTGTGATAAGCACAATAATGCCCCCCCCCCCATAAGAAGCCTACACCCGAATTCCCAGAACCTGTGAATATGTTATCTTACATTGCAAAAAGGACACTGCAGGTGCTGCAAAGGAAAAGGACTTGGAGATGGAGAGATGATTTTGATTTAATAATCATTAAGGTGGGCCCAATCTAGTCATATGAGTACTTAGAAGAATCTAGCCAGACGTGACGGCTCACACCTGAAATCCCAGCACTTTGGGAGGCCAAGGTGTGTGGATCATTTGAGGTCAGGAGTTCGAGACCAGTCTGGCCGACATGGTGAAACCCTGGCTCTACAAAAAAAAAAAAAAATAGCCAGGCATGATGGTGAGCACCTGTAGTCCCAGGGCCTTGGGACACTGAGGCAGGAGAATGGCGTGAACCCGGGAGGTGGTTGCAGTAAGCGGAGATTTCACCACCGCACTCCAGCCTGGGCGACAGAGCAAGACTCTGTCTAAAAAAAACAAAAAAAAAGAAAAGAAAGAGAGGAATCTCCCCTGGCTAAGTTAAAAAGATTAAAAAGATGAGAGGAAAGAAGAAAAACTGGAAGCATAGGAGGGACTGGACTGTTGCTGTAGCCTCTGAAGGTGAGGAAGAGACCATGAGCCAAGGAACGCAAGCTGTCCCTAGGGTACCAAAAGGGTCATCAGTACAGCCTTCAGAGCTCCTTGAAAGCTCCAGAAAGGAACACAGGTGTCCTGCCAATACCTTGACTTTAATCCAGTGAGTGAGACCCATGCTGGACTTTTAATCTGCAGACCTATAAGATAGTAAATTTGTTTTAAGCCATTAAATTTGTGGTAATTTGTTACAGCAGCAATAAAAGACTATCTTGTTTCCCTTTCTATTTTGTCAACTGTAAAATAAGGACAATTTTCTTTTCATTTTTCTCTTAAATTGTTGCAAACATTAAAAGACAAATATTAAACAAAGATTCTTAAAGGAAAATAGTAAAAAGAAATCACATTTTAAAATTTTCTTCAATGCACCTCCTTTTACTAAATTTGACAGGAGTCAGTCAATTAGAAAATAAACCAGAAACCTAATATATCTTAACAGTTTCATGGCATCCCCAGGTAATCAGAGGCAATCTTTCATATTGATCATAATACAAAACTAGTTGAGTTATAGAGACATATCTTGTCAGTTCTTCGGCAAATGTAAAGCCTCCCTTAAAAAAATACAGTAATGAAATATTCTCAAAGTCAGTATGCAGATCTCCAACTGCTAGGCAAGTTAATGAGATGCATAGCTAGGGAGTTAGCATGCATCTCGAGCACTAGTTCTGCATAAGAAACACAGTTGATTCTGATCTCATCACCTTATCCATTTTTTACAGAAACATCTATCAGCAAAGAGAAGACACTCCATGTATTAAAAGTTTCCACATCCACCCTTAGCTATCAGAAACAGGACAGCAGGCCATGTATTAGTTTGCAAACCTAATAAAATATTTTGCAAGTAACATATTTAATCAGTCAAACACTGATTATATTTGGTACACTCAAAATACTGAAGCTCAGCCACACAAAATGACTTGTCAACATTCCAGGAACAGCCCTTTAAAAAGATAACTTTGGGGTTTATACATTAGATGGGTCCAAAACTGAGCTTCCTAGCTAACATGTTACAAAAAAAGACCATAACCTCAGATAATATTAAATAATCAAAGGGAGCATATTTGTGTGTGTATATATATATATACACACACATACATATACATACACACACACACACACAGTACAAAGTTCATATATATGTACTTATAAAAATCACATATAAGTACTTAGTACAAAGTACTAAACAGTTCTTTATATAATAATATATTTTATATATGTAATGAATGAGTACAAATTTCAAAATAATATTTAGAAAATGTTTTAAAAGCAGAGAACTGACAAAGCGTAAGTCTAAAGCAACTATCTACATTCAAATCTTGGCTACACCATGTACTGCTTTTGTACCTTTGGAAAAGTTTCTTTTTTGTACTTCAGTTTCCTGGTGTAAAATGGTGATAAATGAATATTGAGCTTAGCACATTGTTGTGAGGACTAATAAGGAGATAATGGATGCAAAAGTTTTAGTACAATTCTGAGCCACAGCAGATACTCAACACATATTAGTAATTATTTTCATCAATTATGATCAAATGCTCAGGGTAGGAATCCAGTCCATGGACCACAGCTCACCATATCTATCTTTGCTACATCCTGATCAATTTCCTAATACCAACAGGGACAGTTCAAAGGAAGACACTTATCCAGACCTTTTTTGTTAATTTAGTTAAGAATGACAGAGAAATTTCTTTGGTATATACTGTTACAAGCAACTACACGATAATACAATCTAAATCCCAAGAAAATGAGAAGAAAAATCAGGAAGATAATGAAAATGAACTTTAGAAAAGAAAGTGCTGCCCAAGTAATAAATTGGCTGAAATGAGATATTTCTGCAGAATTCAGAGCAAATGGGAATATCATGAAAAGTAAAAGTTTTAAATATAAAGAAGTAAATGTATAGAGATAGAAGTTTAAACAATGAAAAACAAAGTTAAAGGGTATTACTAGCAAAAGACACAGAAATACCTCGTGAAGCAAAAAGAGAGACATGGGGAGAAAAGGTTAACCGATCATGTTAAGGAGGCCGTCTTGCGTCGTCAAAATGTCTATAAAAACAAGCATCATCTGCTTTCTGCTAACCAAAGCAAGTACCGTCTGTCACAAGAGAAAACAAAATGAAACTGACATTGAGAGATGAAGTACTAAACTGTTCTTTAGCAGCTGGATGTCTTCAAATCAGAACTTTAATGGCCCACATCATAGAATAGTTGAGGAATTTCTGGACGTTAGTGCTAAGAGCTCCATTCTCCTTGGTTATTCATTATCTCTTTGCCTTTATCTTTGAGAAATCTCCTTATACAAGGATATCCTACAAGATAATGCTCATCCTCCAATGACACACATCTCTTCCACATTAAATAGCCAGCCAACTAACCAGAAAGCCTGTGCTATGCCTATCATTGTTCTAGATATTACTTGAGTCATGAAAGAAGTATAAAACAGGTGCTTATTGATAATATTGTCTTGTAATTAAACCCCAAACTTCTTCAAGGAAAGCTCCCCATCAGTACGCCCCAAAATAAATTAGAATCACACATTTACTTAGAATAAACAATTCCATTAATGTATGGGGCTAAATCTAGTCTACTTTCTAGGGAAGTTAGGATATCAGAATTATCCTGGGGAGTTTTTAAAAATACTAGATTCTCTGCTCCATTCACAGAGTCAAGATGACTGCAGGTAGGACTCTCCCTTTCAAACATGCTCCGTGGTGACGCTAGGCAAAGGAAAGCGTGTGCCCTAGGCCATCTTCCACTAGCTCCTTCCATGGGACACTTCCTTCCTCATTTTATTAGATTAACTTATGCATATTTTAAACAGGGCATAAAAGCAAAATTTTGGAATTATTTATAGAAAGAGTCAAAACCCTGCTGTATAATGTAATAGCTGAATGACCTCTCTAAGTCTCCTTTCTTCATCTGTAAAATGGGGGAAATAATGCCTGTTTCAGAAGTCTGCTCTGTTAATCTAAGGACTAAATGACCCTAAGTTCTAAGTGTTTAAGGTGCTTGACAGTGATTTCTCCTTCAGAGGACAATTAGTTGTTGCCAAGGTGATCACAACACCAGCAGCAGCAGGAGTCAGTCTCAAAACAGAACCACAATAACGTCTAGAAGGAAAAGATGCCCCTTGGCTTTTGTATGTCAATACACAAACAGCTGAAATGATTCTTTGCTGAAATTAAATCATCTACAGTGGGTATGGTGGAGGCCGGTCTGGGTGGGGTCTCAGAGCCATAGTCCCTGTAACTCTGAGCAATCAATTCACCAAGAGACCAAAAGCACTAGTCTCTACATCATTCAGAGAACGTAAAAGGCAAGAAGACTGAACTTCCTCTTTATAACTCCCAAATTGTTCTCCAAATATGCCCTAGTTACTTCGTCCTTTCTAGTGTGAATATGGTTCACTCTCCCTCTTCAGAGGGGCTTGAAATAAGGGTGGTGATCCTTGAGCCATGATCCAGGAGCCCCGCTATCTTATTATGTTCCTAGTTATTCACGTCCTGATGTAATTTGTTGTGTTCTCTGTAGACAGCATACATTTATTGAAGTCTTACTAGGTCCTATGCATACTGCAAGGGCTGCCTTTCTAAAGTTTGCAACAGAGCAAGGAGATCCACAGTGAATGTTGAGCTGCAGCACGCATCACTGGTAGAAGGTTTTAAAATGATGTGAAAGCTCCCATAGAAGCCACTGAGTTTGGAGCTGGAACAGAGCACACACATTGCCTATACTAAGAATTCCAAGGCAGGAGAAGCTCACAGTGAACACCAGCCAAATTGAGGAAGGAGACTTTGCAGAGCTCATGGTCATCTTACTCCAGCACCAGCCAGATAAACAAGTGATATCCAAGAAAGGGGCCTGCTCCACCAAGTCCAGCTGCTGTGCTTGTCAATCACAAAAAAGGACTTTTTCTTCACCCCATCAGGTACTACCATGCTCTATTCCAACCCAGCCAACAGTTGTTTAGGAAACTGGAGCAGGGAAGAGACAGACGGAAGGGGGAGAAAGCAGTTCATGCTAGCCATTCCCTGCAGACACACTCCAGAGGAGTCAGGCCCAGGGAGTTCTGAACTATCACACAGGATGGAGTTTCCAGTTTCAAACTAATTATAAATGAATATCAAGTATGACAAAATTATCAGGAGGGACTGAGAAGCCACTAATTGGCAACTTTACATTTTCTTTCCTTCTTTCCCTCAGCAAGTACATTGGATATGGAAGCTTAACAAGTCGAGCTGATATAAATTACTGGGAAAAAAAATAGTCCATGTAAATACATGACTCTGTAAAGACTGGCCAGTCATACCTACCACATTTGTTTTCTTTTTTTTTTTTTCTTTTTTTTTTTGAGACGGAGTCTCGCTCTGTCGCCCAGGCTGGAGTGCAGTGGCCGGATCTCAGCTCACTGCAAGCTCCGCCTCCCGGGTTCACGCCATTCTCCTGCCTCAGCCTCCCGAGTAGCTGGGACTACAGGCGCCACCACGTCGCCCGGCTAGTTTTTTGTATTTTTTAGTAGAGACGGGGTTTCACCGTGTTAGCCAGGATGGTCTCGATCTCCTGACCTCGTGATCCGCCCGTCTCGGCCTCCCAAAGTGCTGGGATTACAGGCTTGAGCCACCGCGCCCGGCCCTGTTTTCTTTTTTTCTAATTTTCATTAAAAACATCAAACTCACAGAAAGGTTGCAAGAATATTCAATGAGATTGTCATTTTATACATCAAAAGTCCAAATATTAGTCATTTTATATGGTTCTACCTAATATTATTCTTGCAATTATCTGTAAGTTTGTTTTTTAATGCAATGGATTCTCATTTACCCTTCACCTAAATTCTCTAATTGGTAAAATTTTATAGCATTTGCTTTTTGGTTCTTTCTCTCTCTGTCTCTCTCTCAAATAGATACAGATATTAGTATATTTAGTGCTGAAATTTTTGAAAGTTGCAACATTATAATGTTTTACTTTCAAATACTTCATGTGTATTTGGAAGAACAAGGAAATTACCTTATGTAATCATAGTATAATTATTAAACTCAGGAATGTGACATTGATATGTTGTTATATTCTAAGTCTTCCAGTTATCCTACTAATGATCTTCATAGCATTGTTTTCTAATCTAGAACCATACATTTCATTTGTTTTCTCACTCTTTTGTTCCCTTTAGTCCAGAAACTTCCTCAGCCTTTCCTTTTCATTTGTAGTATCAGTGTTCTTGAAGGATACAAACCAGTTATTTTGTTGACTAAACCTCATGTTGAATTTATCTGATGTTTTCTTATGTTTCCTTGCATTTGTGGCAAAATAACACAGAAGTGATGCTATGTCCTCAGTGCCTTGCATCAGGAGGCAGGTGATGTGGCTTTGTTTCACTCTTGGGGATGCTGAATACGATCACTAGGTTCAGGATATTCTCCAGGTTTTTCCACTGTGTAAGTTATTATTTTCCACTTAGAATTAGCAAGTAATCTCTGGAGGAATTAGCTACCATTTTTATTTGTAGTTCAACCAACACTAATTGAGCATCCACCCTATCCAGCACCATTTGAGGTGCTAAGGATATCACAGAAAATAAGAAACAAAAATGTCTTCCTTCTAGGATCCAGAAAAGGTGGAGAAGTATTGGCCGTAAACAAATAATAAGGTATTTAGTATGCCAGAAGACAGTTGAAGAGAGTTTATGGAGGATTGTGTGTGCTTCTATTTTAAGTAGGGTGGTCAGGGAAGGCCTGCTTGAGGAGGAAATAGAGCAAAGACTTGAAGAGGTGAGGACCAGAACAGTGGGGAAGGGGAGAGCTTTCCAGACAGAAGGCCTAGCAAATGCAAATGGCCTGAGGTGCCTAGTATGTTTAAGAAATACCAAAGAGCCAATTTAGCTGAAAAGCAGAGTGATCTAAGCAAAGAGGAGAGTAGCAGACTTCTTGGGATTCTTTCCTTAGAAGAAAACTCCCTACACTTCTAAAATGAAGAAAGAAGGGAGGTGGAGGAAATGCATTGGCCAATATAATTTTGACATCAATAGCAGAGCTCATTTCAGCCTCAGCTGGACTAGGGGGGCATAAGCAAGGTCCTCAGGAGCCTCTCTAGCTCTTGCCCCCAATTCCTTCCTCCACATGGTGGCTCAGATGGCCATCTCAAGTTCCATGTTTCATGGTACTCATTTAGTCTTCCCAGGGAGAGTGAGTGCCTTTTCCCCAGTATATTGAGGACAAGTCCAGAGAACAAGGTTCTGGACATTACCTGGCTCCAGTCTTATTCCTGAGTAAATTCCTAAGGGATAAGGACTGAGGGAAAAAGAAGGAGGAGGGTGTTTGGATTGATAAAGTCTGGGTAACAAATCCACCTGGACAAACCCAATCCCACCCCAGGACACACTAATAGAGTCAGGGATGGGGGGCAATTCTCCAAAGGTCCCAATTCTAAAGAAAGGAAGATGTAATGAGCAGGAAAAAAACAACAGATGTGCACTATTAGTGCGTTTACATAATTATACTTTGTCTCCATAAAGAAATAATAATGATCTTGACTTTTAAAGACCCTGATAAATGATCATTTGACTGAGGGCTGTTTTTTTGTTTTTTTTTTTTTTTTTTTGCCTATTATATATTTTTTCAAGGACGCTAGCTTGGATCCTTTTGTTCCCACTGTTGACATGGAGGATTGAGATGAAATAATCAAAACAAAGTATTAAGCACAGAGTCGCTCAGTGGGTTTTACATGACAAATATGGAGAACACTTTGAAAGAGTAAAGGCAGTGGTTTTCATGTTCATTAAATCTGCTTTCACCAGAGCATAAATACCTAATTCTCCACTGAGATGTCAGGATATTGAGAACATAAAAGTCTGATAGCACCTAAAATGACAATTCTCCTTTATAACAGCATAATTTTATTAGAGCTATAAGCCGCCAAATCCAGTCCCCTAAAAATCAACTTACTTGAAAGCCAATGGACATTGCTAAATGAAAAAAAAATTAGAAATGAGGAATCAGTGGCATTTTATTATACCATTGGCCTTAACACTCGTGTTAAACAATTTCACATAGAAGCTGAAGAACTAAATTAAAGCATAAATTCTGTTTTAAGCTAAAAGAAGCAAGGGACTATAGTCAATTCCTAACCCATTCCAGGTTCTTCATAATGCTGAACATAATTCAGTTTTCTTTTCTAAGAAAAATCATATTCTCTTATTTTTTTAAACAAATTTGACAAGTAACAGCAAACAAAACTGTAATATTTCTATAAGTTCTACTCTTAAAGGGAAGCAGTCAAACTGGTAGATTAACGCAGTTTTATTCATCTAAATTACATCCTGTCAGCATGTTACTGCTAGCATTGTTTTCCGGCTCAGGTAAGAATGGGCCAACAATAGAGGCTTCCCTACATTGAGGCAAGCTGAAGATCTTCACTCCTAGAACCTACTCTAACCTCTCTGTTGCCTAAATGCAAATGAAGAGAATCAACTGCAATACTTTTAGAATCAATAAGAAAGTTCAGCAATATGTCCGTATATAAAATTTACCAAAAATGACTGTTTTCTTAACACACCAGCAATACCCCATAGAAAACAATGGGATAAAGATTCTTATTCACCATGCAAACAGATAATTAAATCTTCGTGTATAATATTCAAAAGATTATAAAACCTTTAGCCATAAGGATATAGATATAAAAACAAACAAATAAACAGGGCATTCAAGTGCATTCCCAGTGAAGATGCAAATGTGTGCAGCCTTTATGGAGGACCATTGGCATTGCATATTTTCTTATAAATATGTATACTCTTTAACTCAAGAAATCCTGTGTAAAAATCTATCCTAAAGAAATTACCAGAAATGTAACCAAGAATAAAGTTTGTTTGTCTCAGTGTTATTCATAATAGCAAATAAAACAAAAACTCAGAAACTTTAAGAATAGAGAATTTGAGTAAATAACCTGTCTCATTCATGCAATTGAACCCTGTGCAGCTATTAAAATCATAGTTTCAAAAATATAAAAAATCCTTAAAATAGCATTAAACAATATACTCCTAAAGCAGGATACCAAATTGAAGAAGCAGAATATTCTCCACTTCATAAAATGTGTGCATGTAGTGGACATTTAACAATATCAAAGGATACCTTCCAGGCCTCTCAAATCCCCAGAATGTAAGGACTCCTTTATGTAATACCTGACTGAATAAACTCTAAGAAGAATGGGGCAAATGAACACTTTCTTCATGTTCCAATAATATCAAACCAAATTCTGATGTCTGCTAAACGCAGTGGCTCATACCTGTAATCCCAGCCTTGGAGGCCAAGCTGTGCAGATTGTCTGAGCTCAGGAGTTCGAGACTAGCCTGGGCAACATGGGGAAACCTCATCTCTACAAAAAAATACAAAAATTAGCCAGGCTTGGTGATTCACACCTGTGATCCCAGTTACTCAGGAGGCTGAGGCAGGAGGATCACTTGAGCCCAGGAGGCAGAGATTGCAGTGAGCTGAGATCACACCACTACGCTCCAGCCTGGGCAACAGAGCGAGACTCTGTCTCAGAAAAAATAAAAAATTCTAACATCCCTCGCCTGATGCTTTCTCCTGAGTGGAAGAAGAACCTCACTTTCAGGTGGGCCTCATCTCATCACTTTGGTCAAAATTTAACCTCTCTGTGTGTTTCCATATCTTGGATCTTCCAACTCAACTTACAACTTAATTTGTTTTCCAAACTTTGGCCATTTGCTTACTAAGTTCATGACATTTACCAACATTCATGTTGTCTGTTACTCTATTTATTTCTTATATGAGCTTATGCTTTTATTTAAATATTTTAGTCTCATTCATGAAATCATGAGTGTAATGTTCTAATTATTTTTTCTAATATATGTTAAAATGAATACCTATCAAGGGGAAAAGCATCTAATAAGCTATCTCCTGCAATTCCACCATTGTTATTGATTCCAATAGGAAACACATGGGAATGCCAGCTTAATGGCTGCTGATAGGTGATCTGAGTATAGTTTAACAGAGTCTATCAGGAGAAACAACATCTTAATCTGAATATTCTATAGCACCAAGAACCATGGAAGGCTGGATGAGAGGGATCTTTTGGAACTGACCCAAAATTGACCATCCTTTTGCCTGACTGACCTACTCAAGTCAATTCTCTTTCTAGATCAGTGACTTCTGTGCTTCTTCTCTCCAAAATACAGCCAGCAACAGCTATTTATTTTGATAATAAAATGTGCATTTAAAACAACACAGATACACTGCCCTTTTAAGTTTCCTTTAGAACAAGAGTCAGCAAACTTATCGTAAAGAGCCAGATAGTAAATATTTTCGAGTTCATGGAGCATACTATCTGTCACAACCACTCAGCTCTGTCATTATAGCTCAATAGTAGCCACAGATAGATAAACGAATGAATGGATAAATTAATGAGCATGGCTGCATTCCAATAAAACTTGATGATGAACACTAAAATTTGAATATGATGTTATTTCGCATGTCAAGAAATATTATTCTTTTAATTTATTTCCAACTATCTAGAAATATAAAAAACATTCTCATCTTGAGAGCCATACAGAAACAGGCAGTGAGCCATAACTGGTCATAGTTTGCCAAACCCTGTTTTAGACCACTAGGGTTGGCAATTTTAGAGCTGCCATATAAGCTGTTCAAAGACAAAGATCCAACTGTTTGTAATATTCTTCCCTAAATATTTCTTTGCATATACAAAAAAAAAAAAAATACTAAGGCAATAAAACCAAATCTTACCCCAAAACAATGTTTTAAAGGGTTTTAAAAAGAATCGTAATTGGTGTCATTTAATTACATATACATAATTACCAGCAAGTCCATTCCAAGGCTAATATAAGTGAGTGTACATTAATAACAGAGCTTTTACTTTTCCACTTCTTCCTATTAAAACCTATTTTCATTTTACATGGGAATTTAGATATCTTCATCTAGGAACAAAGCAATTTATGCAGTTCATGTAATGATTATTCAATAATTACTCTAAAGGAATTCCAGCTGAGTTCAAAGATCAAGGCAAAATAGAAGTCCAAGTTCCCAACTGGTGGTTCTGGAGAGCGCATGCAACAGAACACAGCGGGATACTGAAAATCAGGAAAGCCTGAGTCAGAAAACCTGAGGTCATCAGTCACTGCATAGCCACTAAGAAGCCAAAAGAGCAAGTCACTGTGCTACTTTGCTGAGGCACAGTTCTTCATATAAAATGGGCATCACTTAACTCACAAAACTCTTATGAGAATAAAAGGAGAAAAGCCCTCTGTAAACAGGAAAATAACACAAAAATTAATGTACTCTAAAAGAGAAATTTTGTAGAGTCACAAGCAGAGAAATAACTTGATCATCTCCATTAAGTAATATAACAAGCAACCTCACTTTGAAGAACATACTTATCATTTTACGCTGTGCTTCTGGAAGCAACAAAAAAATCACTCTTAGAAATTGTATTGACTCGTAGAGTTCACTGGAAAAAAAAAGATAGAATAGCACGTGAATTGAATCATGGCATTTTCATAAATATTATTTGTAATTCTGTAGTTGAAGTTCAAAGTTGTACGAGTTCAAACTTGAAATTAGGAGTTAAAAACCTTCAGCTGTCTCCAAACTAACATCAGTGTAAATGCAGGCGAGCCATTTGTCAATTCTGTGTGTAAATGTTTAAGTCATCTCAAAGAGCAGGCGCTCCATTTTTCCTTCTCTTGGGAAATGGGAAGTATCTATCATTAACTTTCCAGACAACAGGAGCTTTGTAGTCACACTGTGGGGCTAATCCAAAGGGTTTAAATGCACAGCAGTGTCTGGTAAGTCACAGCAGGGCTGAGGTCAGGTTAAATGGCTTTAATTAAGAATAATAAGAAAAAAGAAAGACTGTTTGACACATAGGTCAATAATTTTCCTTCCAACCGATGTAGCCATGCTGGGGAAAAAATCATTGCATATTCATCAAAAGAAGCAAAAGTATGAGGACTCAGAAAGGATATTAATTAAACAGAAGAAAAGTAATTAAACAGAAGAAAAAGGTGGTAAATAAGACATGCTTACTTTTATCCAGTCCTTATTTTATCTTCTGAATCAATTGATTCAGTAATAGTTGGAAGAATTTCATTTAATTGCCAGCCAAATGTCAACTGGTATTGCTCATTTGTATCACTAGATATATGTAAACAGATTTGTATTTGCCCAGTAATGACTACTTATATAAACTTGCAAAAATAATGCATTTTCAGAGCAAAGATTACTACCTAATCTGAAAAACAATGTTATCCTGAATTAGATTTGCATGTGAATCCTAATACTGTTATTTATTAGTAGTAATAAATTGTTATTTCTAGCAGCCTAGAATGTTCATAGTGGTGACAACAAAGTGAGGCAAGCCTGAGGCCAAATTCTGCTCTGCTGTCTACTTGTGTGTGACCTACTGCAAATTGCTTAAAGTTTCTCAACTTCAGTCTCTTCATCTAGGAAATGAACATACTGTGATGCCTACTTCTGTGAATTGCTTTGATGAGTAAATAGGATATTGTATATAAAGTATTTAGCATTGTGATGGCACATACAGACTTCTCAATAAATAGTAGTTCTTATTATTACTATTTTATAACTATTTTGCTTTGCTCAGCTTCTGAATTTTAGCTTACAACTACCTCAACATAGTCTTATCAGAATCATGTAAGCTAGAGAATAAAAATGTGTTTTTATATTACAAAGAACCAAACACAATATCTTATTGTCAATTAGCAAGCTTCGGGTCAACTAAAGTACTGTGAATTTTTTATATTCCTGCTAGATAATTCAGTGGCTATGCCATTAAAATTTTTCATGACAATTACTATGCAAACAACATGGTAAGGTGTGGCCAATTAAACAAGAAGAATACAATCACCATTTCTAGGCAGAAATCACTAAGTGTGTTCAGAGTGTGCTCGAGCAACCAGAATGAGCTTTCAAATTATTGACATTTTAAAAACAAAGCTGTACATTATTTAGAATGAATTAATCACTTAAGCATAATTCACAAGATCCTAAGAAGTTTGAAAAATATTGCTCTAATCAAGTAATTTGCTGTCTATTGCACTTAATAATTCATTTTATGTTAGCTTACATTGGAGCTGGAATTAAACTCTTGACTGCAAAGCATAGTCTTAGAGGAATTTGTTCTTCAGATCAGAGAACCCAAAATCCAATACCTACTGAGATCAGGCAGGTAACATCAGTGAGTACGGAGGATGGTGGGAATTTGAAGAGCAGACACCCTTCCAAAGAGACAAGCACGACTGAGCACATGCCGATAGTTACCATGTGCAAAAGAGGCCCCTGTGCTGCCATGGAGAAACACTTCAGCAGAACAGAAATCATAAGTCTTGTGTAAAATTTCCTGATGGTGAAATAATGGAAAATAATTCAAAAAGATTCAGATCAAGCAAATTATATGTAAAGTCTAGGTTCAACTACTGAAACGTTTTTCCCAAGTCCAATCCTGGTGTATGACCATCATGCTTTTTCCAAAATAAAATGTGTTAATCATAATGATAAGCTAATGAGCCAAAAGAGAGCTGAGGAAAAGAAATTTTCATGATAAATAAACAATTCTTATAGACTATGGAATTAATTTATATAATCTAAAGAAGTAACCCAATGGTCTGTGATCTTGATAATAAACCATTCCAAGAAGGTGGAGGGCAGAGCGCCAAAGCAAGAAGGGCATGAGTCCTCACCCTCATTTCTCTACTATTTCACGTGACAATTACTTACCTCACATGTGCTGTGAATTTATTCTAAGGCATGAGGATTGAAATATGAGAAAAGTGCTACTCCCTACATCTATCCAGTGAGTTTGTAAAAAATAAAATAAAATCCAAACTCTTGACTACAAACAAGACAGACATTTAGTCCAGCAGGGGGAAATCCAAGAGTCCAGGCCAGTTCTGGGAGATTCAGCAGTGGGGAACACAGTAGAAGAGGACACTAGAGCCCCCGTTCCTGTGCAGAGCCTAGACTAATCCTTCTCAGGGGACCTGAGTTGTGAATGAGACTTTCCAGGACTCTCCGCCATCAAGGGCTCCCTGTGTTGCCAACCTCTGTCAAATTGGGTTCCATTCATGCAACTTGTATTTAAAACCATGTTTTGAGAGCTGGTCAATGTGGTGCAGCTCTCAGCAGGATCTACCACCCCACATTCAGTGCAAGGGAACAGGTCAAGCATGATATACCCCCATGAAGGAACTCAAAGAATCCATGCCACAGCAGCATAGGCCCAACGGTTACAACAATATTATCGTATTTTATTTCTTTACCTTTCAAACAAGTTGGGTACTGTACCAATGCCAGGTCCATAAGGAGCATGCCTTCAGGGAGCAGACTACGTTGACATGAAGTAAAAAGGCATACAAACGAATTGTACTATATAATGACAAAGGATGTAACACCTGAACATTCATGTGCAGAGCCCATTGCACAAGCAGAAAATCCATGAGAGTGAAGCAACGTTTAGTAAAGAAACCCGTCGTTGGCACCATCCAACAAGCAGCTTGATTAAGGCATTCTCAGAGAAAGCACACCATTTCAGCAGCTACAGAATGTATGATGTATCTTTTATAGTTTCACTTTTTGGACAAGACATTATCTTCAGACCACTTTTGCAGTGGGGAGAGGGAGATGAACTACCACATGCAGTTTGGGGACTGGCACAGGGAGCTATGACTCTCTTTTTACACTTAGTGACCACTTTTATAGTCGTATAGAGACATTTTAAAGGAAGTTTCACTTCTATCTGCTCACGGAGAGGAGCCTAAAACAAATGACCTAGGTCTGTTTTCCATCTCCTCTGGCAAGAGCAATTTCTTTGAAAGACTACTCTCTGGAAAATGCAAAGTTGAGCTTAGCTCCTCTGTGGCCGCACTACTTTCCAGGAAAAGCTTTCATGGGCCATGAACTCAGGCAGCAGCACATGACGGCACAAGTGAAAACTGAAAGGGAAAGGCTTTTGTCACACTTGCCCTCTCTACGCGTTAACGACCCGGAGTCTCCTACCACTTCTCACCCAGAGCACAGCCAGCCTACCCCCTACCTTTGCATGAATTATAAAAAGGCACCCCTTACCTTTTGAGGGTAGGAATTGCAAAAAGGGTGCTGCCTGCTCTGGGCTGATGAATCACAAAATGAATGGCTTAGCAAGTGGTAGGTGGCTAGATTGCCAGCCCATCATGCCTACACTGTGAGTACCTTGGGCAGTGCACAAACTATGCAATGGTGTTGGATGGCACTTTTTTCATTATTGTCTCCACCATCCAAGTCCAAGCTCCAGAATCTTTCACCCAGATTGCAGGAGTAGGCACCAAGCTGGTCTCTGGGCTTTCCCCCTTGCTTCCACAGAGAATTCTCTATGCAAGAGCCTTAAAATTTTTGAGACAAATCATGCCATTCCCATGCTAAGAATCCTCGTAAGACTTTTTGTCTCATTCAGAATAAAAATCGGCCAGAGTTTCTAACTTTGCTGTTCATCTTGTGATCCATGGACCAGCAGTGGCACTATCACCCAGGAGCTTATCAGAAAGGCAGGATCTCAAGTCCTGATCAGACCTAGTGAATCAGAGTCTACGCTGTAACAAGATTCCAAAATGATGCAATAGCACATTAAATTTGGTTGAAGTCTACCAACTTCAACAAGACCAAGCTCCTATCCGGTCTACAGCCCCATGTCCTACCATCTTCACTTAGCTCTAGCCTCTGGGCTCCTCGCTCTTCCTCAAATGTGGCAAGCATTGTGCTGTCAGGCATCTGCTCTGACTCTTCTCTTTGCCTCCAATGTTCATCTCTTAGGACATGTGACTGGCTCATCCCTTCACCACTTCCAGATTCCTGCCCACTGTCTTCTAAGGGAGCCCTGACGATCCCCACTCTCCCCTGCCAACTCGTGTTCTCCAGATTCCTAGACCCTGCTTTGATTGGATTATGACATTTATCATTACTTTATGAAGTTCATTACATTATATGTTTATATGAAAAATTACTCTCCCTTACAAATAGAAGCTCTATAACCGCAAGGACTTTGTCATTTATTTATTTCACTGCTCGATCCCCAAGGCCCAGCACATAGAAGGTATTCAATAAATATTTGATGAACAAGTGAGTATCTGAAACTAGTGCTTCTAATAAACAGTGGCTTAAGCAAGTATCCAAACTTGTTTTTATAGACCTTGAAAAGATAACTTAGGCACTTCTGACTCCTAAAAGAAAATTAGTCATAGTTGGCAAGTAACCTGGCAAAACTCCAGCATAAGCGGACAGATCAGTAAAAGACCAGACGACCCTAGGTAGCTTTAACTTTGGCCAGAAGATATAGAATAGCTTAAACCTAAAAATTACATGTGTTTAAATTTAGGCATTCCTAAGGATGAAAGGAATCAGCAATAGCAAGCGCTAATGAGGATGTGGAATAACAAGAACTCTCATTGCCAGTGGGAATGCAAAATGGTATAGTCACTTTGAAAGTCACACATCTAAGCATTTAGCCAACTGATTGAAAACATTATGTCCCACAAAAATCTGCACACCAAATTTATAGTGCCTTTATAAATAATCACCACAACCTATAAGCAACCAAGATGTCCTTCGATAGGTGACGGACATAAACCTTCAATAAACACACTGTAATGCATCTATTCAACAGGTGATGCCAGAGAACCATGAAAAGGAACAAGCTATTAATCAGTGCAACAGGAAGGCATATAAACCAGGATGGAATGGGCAAAGGAATCTAACTCTATTACAAATGTGTGACATAACTTCACTGGAGGGAGTAAGGAAAAAGAGATGTTGACCTAAGTAACTTTGGAAATGACTGGAAATGGTAAGACTTAAAAACAAAAAGATTTGCACATAAGCACTATATCACATTAGTGAAGTTGTTCCTCATGGGGGTGCACATTGACAATTTCCTGAAAGTGCTATGCTTGAGCATCTGGATTGAACAAGTAAGTAAATGGAAGGCTTCTCACTATTGGAGTTGGAGATGGCAGCAAGGCAAACGGAGAAGAATAGAACACGAGGTGACAGATCAGATTTGGAGCTATTAGTAGGAAGTCCAAGTTAGCTTAATATAGACAGTGTACACATACATGTATGTCCTACCTCTATCCACTGAGAGGGTCCAGAAGCAATGAAACCACAGTAACAGAGAGCATATCCAGTTCCCGTATCGCAGGTTTTTACTACTGCTCAACAAAAGGAACCAGAGTTTCTTGGAGAAATGGCTGCTTCTAGGACAGGAAA
This sequence comes from Rhinopithecus bieti, assembly GCF_001698545.2. Taxonomy (NCBI): domain Eukaryota; kingdom Metazoa; phylum Chordata; class Mammalia; order Primates; family Cercopithecidae; genus Rhinopithecus; species Rhinopithecus bieti. The sequence continues at coordinate 157,911 of NW_016809075.1, forward strand.
CATACAAAATGAGCTAGAAATATTTTGTAGTGCTAGGAAGTAAGGAAATGCTCAAAAACAAAATGATGGGGGTATGTCAAAGGAACACAGAAGCCAACTGAAAGAACACCCAATGGCTAAAGATGAAATAATGTATGCAAAAAATAAATAACATACTATTGGATAATAACCCAAAGTATAAGATATTCATGAGTCAATGCTGATATGAATTAATACTTGAATAAATAAATAAATGAAGGGAAGAAAATGTCTCCGGCACAGAAAAAATTCTGAATAAGTTACGTAAACATTCCTCTCCTCAAGGAGATGGAGTGTAACTTTTCACCTCTTAAGTTTGGGCTCTACTTAGTGACTTGTCCAAAAGGCACTGTATAGAAGAAGGGGAAATAAAAAAGTAACTGTGCGATGGAGAAGCCTTCCAGCGCTACCCTAGCCAGCTGTCAAGTGTAAAAGGTTAACATCAACAGTGATGACTCAAACTGACAGTAAATGCCCTTGATATGTTGTGTTGGGAAAAGCACTTCACCTCCGTGGTCCTGCTCCCAAAAACCCCAGTCTAATCATGAGAAAAAATGAAGGCACAAGCTCAAGATAAAGAGCATTCTACAAAATCCCTGACTACGAACTCTTCAAAACTGCCAAGGTCCTCAAAAACAATCTAAGAAACTATCACCATCCAGAGAAGCCTAAGGAGCCATGAAGACTAAATGTAATGTGGCATCCAGGGTGGGACCCTGGAACAGAGAAAGGACATTAGAAAACAATCAATGAAATAAAAATAAAGTGCAGAAGGTAGTTAATAATAATAGGTCACTATTTGTTCAATAGTTAGCAGACTCATCTTCTGCCAAATGCACCAGAGTTGATGTAAGATGTTACAATAGGGGAAACAGGGCATGGGGTATATGGGAACTCTTTGTACTATCTTCGCATCTTTCCTGTGACTGTAAAACTATTCTAAAATTAAAAGTTTATTTTAAAAAAGAAAACATGGCTGAATATAACATGTTTTTCACTCTTCTTGCTAACTTGTGTCACATCCCATTATCATTTATTAAGTCTCCTAAACGTATACGTACTCTCCTTGGTAGTTTTCATGGATTATCGTACTTAGTGTCAGAACAGCCTGAGGAGCTGAGTGTTTTCTCACATTTTACAGACGGAGAAATATAGATTATATAAAGGGCCTGGGGCCACACAGCTAGGAGTTGGGGAGGTGGAATTCAAACCTGTGTTTGCTGACTCCAGAGCCCACATTGTCCAATACACCTTTCTGACTCCCAGGATATAATTCCTAAAACGTCTAAAATGCCATGGGCTGAAAAAGACCAAAATTTTTTATCCATAATCATGAAAAAGTAGTAGCCTTAGTTAGCACTGTGATCTCCAAGAGAACAAGAGTCAACTTTGGCAATGCTGTGGCCAAGTTATATTTAGACATATTTATTAGCAGCCTGAATCTCCCTGAAGGACTCCCACCCTCTAAGTGGGTACGAGCACTGAGCGACAACAGCAGTGTAAGTGCAGAAACACAGGGCATACTCTAACTGGGTAATATGAAGACAGTTCAGTAAAGGTTTTATTTACAAAGGTGTTGGCTGGAAGTGGAGAAGCCACAAGGAATAGTGCAACACCCTTGAGCTGGTAACAGGAGATCTGTTACTACCCCCTAACCTGAAGGGACCAGAAGACAGAGCAGTTGCTGGAGGCTGAAAACATGAACAAGGTGAGAAACGACAAGAGGAGCTACAGACTCTGCAAGGACAAAACCATGGGAATTAAAGGCTCCAACTTTTACTTTTCTCCCAGCTCCTCCCCTACTAGCCAAACCCAATCAGCAGCCAATGGGCAAAGGAGCCTGAAGATGCAGCCAATATGGTTCTGCTTCCTGGAGCTCACAGCAGGACAGAGGGAACCAAACCGGATGGGCAAACAACAGCTCTTCAACACACAAGAGAAAATAGCTAGCTGTCCCACCTACACATAGCTAACACTGACTCTCATTGTGCTGAGCTTAGAACGTCCATTCTCATGGCCACCACTTTGGAATTTTAGGCTGTATCCATTTAGACTCATGAAATAGATCACCTCTCCCCTCCCATTGGTGGGTATGCAAAAATGCTATTTAAATGTGCTATACATTTCCCTCTAATTCTAATTCACATGAACACAGACAGACTGAACTCTGGACACTAATTTATCTAACTGCCACAAATACAGAAGGCTACTCCAACAGAGGTTTTATCAGTTGAAGGGGGCTGAAAAGAGACAATGCCTGTTAATTGTTCAGTTCCTGATCAAACCCAATCAGAAGCAAATATGTAAAGGAGCCTGAAGATGTAGTCTGTATGGTTCTGCAATAAAAATAAGAACTGTATGGAATCACTCATACTTTCAGCATTTTTTCTAGGGTGAAGAAAGAAACAGTAGCTATGTCTTGGGTCTTTGAAGGTTTTTAGCTCAGTTTAACAGTCTGCTATGTGAACATCATTCAATTCTAACTTAAATTTGTTTCGCAATTGCCCCAGAAAGGGACCTATGTTGCCCAACTCCAAGATCATTTCCACTGAATGACTGTAGGAGACACCATTTCCCTAGAACAAAAAAATGAATATAGAATGAGCTGACCTACTGGCCCTGACCCCAAGGCCTGAAGAAAGGTGCATTTATCACTGTCTGGCAGCAGCATGACACCTCATTCTTAATAATTAAACAAGCTTTTACACTTAAGGAGATTTTTGAAGTACCCAAATGGAAAAAGTGACTCCAAGAAAAGAAATGCAAATATCTGAGGAGGTCCAGGTTATCTGTAAGGAGGATCCATACTCTCCTCTTCAATACAACCTAAAGCTCTCAAACAATTCACAGGATCCAAACACTCCAGCTGACCCCAAACACTCCAGCTGACTCCCTTACAAAACACCATAATATTACGGAAACACCCAAGTTAAACTTTGATATTCGTATTGGTCTTTAGGGCCTTAAATTTAATAAAGAAATCACTCTATTTTCTCCAGCATTAACATCTTTAAGAATAAACCTCAAATGTAAAACACACAAGGGTGAGGGTATGTGTGTGTTATGTGTGTGTGTATGTGAGTTACAGTACATTCATTTAATGCATTGGTGCTAACGAATGAAGCCACGAACCAACATTAAGTTTCAACCTCTACATATACACATTAATTCATTATAGCTTTCACAAATAATTCTATATGGAAGATCTTTGCAAAAGAGGAAGCTGAACATAGAAAGTTAATTACATTGCTGAAGATCACACATCTATATATGACCAAAGCAATATTCACACAGCATGCACTTTCCAATGCACCTCATTACCTTCAGAGGCCATATTATATCCAGCTTTGTACAGGAGTATTTTCATGTGAATTTTACATGTCAAGGTGACTGGACTAAGAGATGCCAGATACTTGGTAAGACATTATTTCTGGGTGGTATCTGTGATGGTGATTCCCAAAGACATTACCATTTGAACTGATGAACTAAGTAAAGTAGATGGGCTTCACCATTGTCAGTGGGCCCCATCCAGTCCATTGAGGGCCTCAATAGAACAAAAAGGCAGAGGAAGCGCAAATTTCCTCACACCTTGAGCTGAGACATCCATCTTCTCTTGTCCTCCCACACTGGCACTCCTGGTTCTTGGGTGTTTGAGCTCAGACTGGGTCTTACACAATCATTGTCTACTGATGCTCAGACCTTTGGACTTGAAGTGCATTTCACCGTTGGCTTTCCATGTTCCTCAGCGTGAAGGCAGCAAATTGTCAGACTTCTCAGCTCCATAATCACGTGAGTCAATTCCTAGAATAAATCTCTTCTTACATATCTATCTTGCTCTATATATAACCTATTGGTTCTGTTTTCCTGAAGAATCTTGATTAATACAAATAAATAATCTAATTTTAAAATTCTCTATTAAACTGCCAGGTAAAAACTTCCTCTGCATATTCTACAAAACAGCCACAGTAGACATTTAACTTTCATAATCCCTAAAGTCCTCTACACATAGTTCCACGTAAAAATTTATTTTAGTGCAGACAGATGTTTGCCTTTAAAAATTGACATGTTCCCTCTTTCCTGATAATAAGAATTTTGCAACCAATCATAATATGCCTCCTGGACTTGACTGCCAGGAAAGTCAGCATCAAATTTAAGATTCAATCACAATAGCTATATTGGGGTTCTGGTAGTGCATTCACTTCTTTCATCTTTTCATGATGTTTAGTGTTCATTACATTAATTTTCTGTTTTCTTATTGAACATTAGGACAGAACAAATAAACAGTCTTTTATATATATATACACACACACACATGCATATATATATGCATGTGTGTGTGTGTATGTGTGTGTATTTATATTCCAGGAAGTATGACTTGATCCATAATACATCTAAATTCATGAAATAGGAATCTGTAACATCAAGGATGTTACTAGGTAGTTTATCAAATGATTTTATGAGCAAACATCTTTTGCTTGATCTGCACCATGGCTTATAATTTTTATGAGCTTAGATTCACTCTTTGAAAAATAATAATGTTGACTCTGTTGTTAGATATTAGCTCTGATGTAGGCAAAATGTTTCCTAGCATACCCATCATGAGGTGATAATAAAGATCTAAATAATAGTGTTAATAATTCATTTGGTTATATAGTAAGTGTCTCTGTAAGTGAAGAGGGAGGTCTCACATTTCTAAACCATTCTGTTGCAGTTCAGCAGGTGAATTAAATATTCAGTGGGTTGCTTAATATTTCATTGTAGACAAATCATAGTAGGCTTTGTCCACTCATGGGTGCAAAAGCAGTGATCAAATACTACATACATATAAACTTAATTCATAAATTATTTTTAAAGGCATTATAATCAATAGTACGCGTGTAGGGATACCTGAAGGACCGTAACACCAGGTTATCACAAAGCTGCACAGCATTTAAATTGCTGAACATTTTGTTAAGCTCTCAGAAAGGCCAACCTGGGGAGAAGCACACACTTTTTATTCCTGCTCTGTACGTTTCTGAAATCAAGGGAAGCTATCTTCCTTGTTCATGTTACAAAGGAATTCAGTTCTTTGGCCATAATATGCTGGCTCCCTCTCTACAGTGTAGCTTTCCTCTTTACCTTCACTGTACACATATTGCAAAAATCTATTTGGAAATAAAAGGAAGTGAATTCTCCAAGGATCCACGGGATTATATCTCCTCTGCTATTCTCACTTTCTTTCCCACATGGTACATTTCTGCCAGCTTGAAAATTTCTCCTGATGGTAATTGGCAGTTTACCCCATTAACGTTCCCCTTATATTTAAAGTGTTTTCCTCATTACTAGCTATTTCTTATTCTGTCCCTAATAATGGGAAAGAATAATCCATCTCTAGCCAAGTTACAATGATTCAGAGAGGTTTACAAGGAATTGCTTATTAAACAATTATTAACTGTTCAGAAACCACACATGCATTTGTGTTATTGTAACAGCCACTCATTTCGATACAAGCAGCTCACTAAATATGCATAAGCCATTTCTCCACAATAACAGTTTAACCACGTCTATATTATGCAATCAGAATGAAATAATGCTCTGGTTTAAGATGCTATCATTTCCTTCCCTGAAGTCTCCTCTTAGTTCTAGCACTCCAGATCACAGCATGTGCTGAAAATTACTGCCTTCGTTTTAGCCATTCACAGCTGCACAATTACACCCTGCCCTCAGACACAATTCCACTGGCTTGCCAATTGCATTACAATAGTATTCAAACCATCCTCCTCGCTTTCAAAATGTCGTCTTATACTTGTTACAGCCTCTTGAATGGGCCCTTCCTTTGCTCTACCGCCACTTTTCTTCTAATACAGATGCTAACCAGAGAATACTGAAATAGCAGAAGAGGAAGAACGAACTGTTTGAACCTTATTTAAAAAGGCAGTCATGACTACATCAGACTGAGGCCAAAATCAGCCTTTCTGAGAAGCTTTGGGATAAAGCAGCCTAGCTCTACCATTTTGCTTTCTTGACATAAGGTTGTATTCTGGAACCCTACCCAATGCTATCTCAAATTATTCTAGATACAACCAAGTCTACAAAATGGAAGTTGAACTTTGGAGGTCTATTCCAGAACGTACCTACCCAATGCTACCTCAAATGATTCTAGATATAGCAAAGTCTACAAAATGGAAATTGAACTTTGGTGGTCCTCCATTTTCCTCATCTGTAAAGTGAGAAATTTTAATAGAAAAAAATTTCAAGATTTATTTTAGTTTAAAATTATTTTTGTCCCTCATTCCCCAGTGTTCATGGCCAACTGTGCTGCAAGTTACATCATTTGTCAGAGTAAATATCTCTGTCTTCCAGGTGATCAATTATTTGTGAAGGCAGAGATATGCAAACCATCAAGACTTAGGACTATTCCTACAATGGACATACACACGATGGGTAAAGAGGGACAAAGGAAAAAAAAACAACTTCAGGTCTATCTGGCAAAGTCACGAAAGTCTTCATGAATAAGGTGACTCTGGGTGTGTTGTAAAAGAAGTTAAGAGTTAAGAGTTTACTTGATGAGCTCATTCCAGGGAACTGCATAGGCAATAAAAAAACAGAGAAAGTCTCTAAGATCTACAAAAGTGCTGTGTTATCTGAGATGCAAGAAAATTTAGGAGAAAACAATTTGAGAAGTTAATCTCTCTTTCTCTCTCTCTCTCTCTCTCTCTCTCTCTCTCTCTCTCTCTCTCTCTCTGTCTGTCTGTCTGTCTTACCACTTTATCTCACAGTTTCTATAGAGGCTTTACCCATCATTCCAAATGCTAACGTGGAAAACAAGAAAAATCATGGAAGCCTATACAAATCTGCAGTTACCTGGAAAATGGCTCATCTTGCAAACATTTTACATCTAAATACAACAATTTTAGTAGGTTTAATACAAGTTGAACAATACGTTAAACAGTGTCAACTAACTGTGTGATTACCAGATAAAAACACCCATTCTCTATTGGTTACCAGTTTTAAGTTTTCTATTGACATTTGGAAGCCACAAGCTGGACTATGCTACAACTCTCTTTGTGGGGAAGATACTATGAAATATTCCCCTCTTGATGGATACTTATCGTAAGCCACAGAGAGGTGAAATAAGCCATGAGATGATGGAGATACAGTTTCAAATCCAGATAGCCAAAGCCAAGAAACCATGCTACTTCATATGATGCTTAATCACCTCCCTAATGGAGGAGGTAAATGCAAGAAATAATTATTGAAAAAAATAGCAGAAACTGATGCAAATATAATGACTGTACAACATTTGGTGGTCTGGGAGTTGAAAACTATTTGAAGTACATACTATGTAAATGATTATAGAATCTAATTAACGTGAAAAATTGAGAGTTCAGATACTAACCAATTAGGGTGTCCTTAAATTATAATATATACAATTGTTTTTTACTGAAATTAATTTTATATGAAGCACCACATATCGGAATATTTCTTATTCCCCCTAGAGTGAACACATAGCTCAAAGGGAGCTCTATATATTTTTAAAGGTTTTCTTCTTTCAATTACTTTGGTACAGGGATATTGACTTAGTTATTTCATAGGCACAATGATTAAGTCATGTCATGTTACTGAGAGCAGAAGTAAAACCAAAGTGACCCATCTTGGGTTCTAGAATGGATCCCAATGAAGATGCCCTTGAATATATAGGATATATTAAATAAGAATGGCATTTAAGAATAATTTATATAAGGTTATAGAATTCATTTTGATCCCATTGAAAAAGTGATATTCAAATCTCTGAAAGTTCTATTTCTTTCAAATTAACTCAGGTCCAGGAGAAGCACTTCACAGTGATAAAAAAAAAAAAAAAGTGTAAAATATACATAACTATGTTTTTGGATGTGTGTGTCTGTGTCTGTGTGTGTCTGTGTGTGTGTGTGTGTGTAGTTAAACATTCTTTGCAATTATAAATTAACTTCAAAAAATCAAATGTTAATTAGCTAGAAAGGAAGGAATGATTTGCAATATAGCTGACCTGAACTGACCTGAATTAAAATATAGACATGCTTAGGATGGATTTGATGGTAAAGTTAGATTATAAAAAATGGAATCTATGAAAACTATTGATGAATACGTAAGCATTTTTGTCACCAAAATAAAATATATAGGCTCTAATTAATGGTTCTAGCTGTTCAAAAAATTTTTGTTAATTTGTGAAACTTAAATGTTAAAATCATTTTTTTCAATCTCCCAAAACATTTACAAAATACATTTTGTAAGCATCTAAGAAATTGGATTATTATAGTGGAGGGCAATAATGACATTACAGTAAAATCCTATGGCCAGCCAACCTCTTTTTTGCTATATGAAATAAATCATTTTTCCTATTCAACTAACAGAGAAGTGTTACACAGCAAATCCAGTTGAAAGATATTGTGGCTGGTTAGTAAAAGAGAATAGAAAAAGAAGTTCTTTCATCAGGAAAGACAGCATTAATCCTGCAAAGGGAGACTTTAGATGACCCTAGAAAATCTATGGATTCACTGTGAAAGCAGCTATACGAAAGGCTAGCAGGGCAAGATGCCAAGAATTGGCAAGGGAATCTCTGGGCAAGGCCTAAAGGAAGTTAGGGAATGTGTGTAGACTACAAAACCAAAAAGAAAGCGTTGCTAACTACTTCTATTGTCCTTTGGTCAATGTTTACGGGAATTTGAGTTTAAGGGAATTTTCAAAGGAAACTGGCTGGGTAAACTGCAGTCAAATGGTTATTTTGTTTTAACTAAGTTCCACAGAGAAAGGTCACAATCGGTGTGGCTTTGGAAAGTGCTGATTTGGCAAGAGAGTAAAAATGTTTACTGGCCAGTTTGGAGGTGGTTGCTTTGTTTTGTTTTTAGTGCAGTGTTGATATCAGGTCAGTGATCCCCAACCTGAGACAGTACCACCGCTGGAGGGAGTCGTTAACTAAAAGTAAAAACTAACATTTAGAAGACAGGGAAGCAGACAGGGGTACTAACCATTCTGGAATATGCAGAATAGTCTGACAGGTGAAGAACTGAAGAACTGTCCCACTCAACTTGCTTTAGTGACTCATTTAAGGAACACTGAGATCTTTCCCTACCCATCATAATCGCCCCCTTCAAAATCCAATCTATGACATCTAAAGCAATCCTGTAACTCTGTAATCCTGCAAAGAAACCAAAGAACTGAAAACAAAGTTTTCAAGGAACTGTTCCGAAGTGGCTAGGAACCAGTCAACCCAAGTCTATCATTAAAGTAAAATCAGGCATATCCTAAAGTATAATATAGGGGTTGCTAACATGCAAGATTTGAGGTATTCAGACTCTGAACCCTGTTATTCTAATGAGAGTGGAAAAATAGTCAAACTGAAAGAATCTGGTTTGAATAAAGGGTATAGTTTTAGAGCTCAGCATAGTATGGAAACCAACAGGCATCCTTGATTGTAAGGGTCCAAGAAATGATCATCCAAGTAGGAAATGGTCATAAGAGAGAGCATGGGAGAGAAAGAATAAGTCTATTGGAATGCATAATTTTGCTAGATACTTGTCTAGAATTATAATAGTGAGAAAGTGACTTGTCTCATATATAAATCACCTCCAAATAAAAGTCAGACATAACAAACAGCAGGACAGAAAATTCACCAGGCCACTTAGTACAGGTTTGCAACAATTCTCATATAAAAGTTTTGATTTTAAATAACTGTAAGTATTTGCATATGGTAGAGAGTACTTGGCATTGTCATTTTCCTTCTAAGGTGCTATTGCTCTGAAACGAGCATCACTTGGCATCATGCTTACATGCCTTTTTGAATCGTAAGACTGAAGGAAAAAGAAGCATAAAAGAAAACCATGACATGTCCCCAATGGTTCAGAAAATGCAAGTGCCAACACTCAATAAAATGATTGAAATGAGAATGAAATTGTATTGCTTTCCATTTCACCAATCTCAAAAAGATCATGAACAACATTCTGTCTAATCAATGGCCTATCTATCTGCAACACATGAACAAGCTCGTTTTAACTAAGCCCTACTCTATGGTCTTTCTGTGAAGTTCCATCTGCACTAGTAAGACTTCACTAGGCAGATATGTTCTCTGAGTTTATTCACTCAGATGGAGTTGCCTATGGAAAGACTTATGCCTTCTTCAATTGTTTTTAAGTCTATTCATTCAAAACGTGGAAAGGTTATTTAATTTGTGTGGTTTAGTGACTCATGGCCTCCAGAGAGTGACAGAAAGTGTTTATTAACATCTTTCCCTTGACTTGAGGGAAGAAGGGGATGACGGTTATCTAAACCAACCAGCAGAAACTTGAATAATTTCAATAATTTCTCACCCACTCTCAATACCTTGTTCCAGCATTTGAAAGTCTGTGATTTACAAGAGTGTCTCTCTATTGTCCTTGAAAGGACCCCAAATGAACAAGATTTGGTTTCTATTAAAAAAAAGTCCCAGACATTTCACTTATTCCTAATCATTGTTTCTTTTCATGACAAAAACAAATGAGTCTTCAGTTTTTTTAGGGTGTGTGTGTGTGTGTGTGTGTGTGATCAAATATGATATCACTATCTCGGCCAGTAAAATTGATAGTTATACCCTCCTAAGCTCTTCCAAACCTTATTTATGGTTTCTTCATAAATGTCCCAGATACAGAAGCAGAGAAAGTTATGTTTATAATTTTAAATTACTATTAAAAAACACAAGTCTTTAAAATGGAAGCTTTTAAGGAGAAAGATAAATTCATGACTTCAGTCTTCATAGAAATCATACTATAACATGCTTATAACTTCATAATGGATTTTTTTCCAAACCTAAACAAATATTGACTTTAGAGGAACTCAAAACTCCCAGAATTGATAAGAAGGACAAAGGTTAAAACACTGGGGAATACTTCAGTTTTATAATTTAGAAATTAATCTCCGAAAATCTTGAATTAGATTTTATCACAACTGAATGACTCTCTACTGCCACCTACAGGTAGCACCCAACACTCATAATCCCCTCTGAAAAGATTTTAAGTGGAGCCTTCGTAGAGCCAGACTAGTTTCGAAAGAAAACTCCTCAGACCTGTGTGAATTAGATGACTGCACAGGCTACTGTTAAAGTTCCATGGCCGCCAGCAGGTTTCCACGCGAGGTCAAAATTTACAAACTGTTCCACGAAGAAATTACCAGATCATAGGAAAATGAGTGAAAGTGTCCTCAAAGACCAGTGGATGCCATCTCCCTGCTCAGGCCAGTGTCCCTGACAATCAGCCTGCCATCCTCTATGCCAGTTTCTTTAACTTTTCTCCCTCATAAATAATATTTCCTGTCTTGTGCTTTTAGGATAGCTGTTGAGGTCACGGCAACCTGTAGAGGTCCTACGGAAACTACTTTTAAAAAGGCATACATTTCAAAATTCATACCTAAAAAAACATCAAAAAGCGGTAAGAGCAATAAAGTCTACATGAACTAACATTTCAGAGAGGAAAGAACACTGTTTAGGTGAGATGAGGGTAAATGAGAGTAAGATATGATTATCTGTTTATGTAATATGCAAATGAGGCTGATAACCCAAGGGGAAAAAAACAAAAGCAGGCTCACATATGATCCATGTATTAGAGTTAACATCCAAGGACTTAAAAAAGGTATATGATAAAACTAATTCAAGATAAACTATAATAAGTATGCATGCTGAAATCTCTCCAGTAACCACTAAAATCATAACATAATGCATAACTAAAAAGATTAGAAAATAAAAAATAGAATAATAAAATACTCATTTAATTCTCAGAAAGGCAAGAGAGAGGAGTTAGGGGTGAGAGTAAGTAAAAAATGCAACAAATAGAAAATAAAGGCAAGATGGTAGACCTGAACTCATCTGTGCCATTAATTGTATTACATACAAATGGACAAACAGTCAAATTAAAAGACAAAAATTGTCAGAATAATAAAATGACAATACATATTTGCTGGTGTGACAGGCAGGATAATGGCCCTCACAAAGATGTCTATGTCGTCATTCTCAAGACCTGTGGATATGATACCTCACATGGCAAAAGGGACTTTGCAGATGTGATTAAGCTAAGGATCTTAAAAAGGAAAGATTATTCTGGATTATCCAGATGGGTCCAATGTAATCACAGGAGTTCTTATGAGTGAAACAGGAATGCAAGAGAGTCAGCATCAGGTGGATGCAACGTAAGGAAACCTCGAACAGCCCCTTTTAAGATGGAAGCAGCCATGAGCCAAGGAATGTGGAGAGCCTCTAGAAGATGAAAAGCAAGAACATGCATTCTCCCTTGAGACTCCAAAAAGAATACAGCCCTGCTGACACCTTTGTTTTAGCCCAGTGAGGACCATTTTGGGCTCCTAACCTCCAGAACTGTAAGAAAATTCATTTATGCTGTTGTAAGTCAACAAGGTGTGATAGTTTGTCACATCAGCAATAGGAAATTAATGCAGTTGGCTGTAAGAGAAATATCTTAAATATAAGTATATAGATAAATTAAGGGTAAAGAATGGTAAAGGTGTATCAAGCAGATATTAACCACAAGAAAGCAGGTATGGTTATAGTAATGCCAGACAAAATAGACTCTTGGACCAGAAGTTTTACTACACATAAATAGGAATATCTTATAAGTATACCAGTATCAATTTAACTGAAAGACATGGACGTCCTAATTCTTTTTTAATCTGAGGGAAAAAAATAGAGACCTAGACAAATCCACTATCGTCATTGGAGGTTTTAACAACTTTCTCTCAAGAAGTGAAAGAATGGCAGACAAAAAATATTTAAGGGTGTAGACGTTGTGAAGAACACAATTAGCTAAACTGTCCTAATCAAATATATATAAAACAATACTCAACAACTGCAGAATCCACATTCCTCTCAAGGGCAAAAAAACCATTTCCAAAATAAAGCATGCATTTGGTCATAAAGCAAAACAACGAATCTCAAGGGGTTGAATCATACAGATTATGTGCTCTGCCCCCAGCGGAATTGATTTAGAAATAAAAAGCAGAAAGATAACCAGAAAATCCACCAACTTTGTGAAAATTGAGTCATATACCTCTAAATAGGAAAATACGAAAAAATTGAAATTACAAAATGTTTGAAGTGAATGAAGATAAAAATATAATATATTAAAACTTATGGAATACAACCAAGGCAATGCTTAATGGAAATTTTGGCTTTACATGTATATATTAGAAAAGTATAAAGGTAGAAGATCAATTATCTAAGCTTCTGCCTAAATGAAAATAAAAGAAATTTGAAATTTAAGAAAGCATAAAAGGAAATAAGAAAGGTAAGATAAAATTAATGACACAGAAAGCAGATATACAGAATTCAATATAGTCAGACTTTCTTTGAAAAGATTTGCAAAATTTTTTTCTACTCTCACATAGCAAAGCTGAACAAGAAAAAAAAGAAAACACAAAGCACACATATCAGGAATTAATGAGGGGCATCACCACACGGAAAAAGATAATGAGAGAATATTATGAACAAATTTATGGCAATAACTCTGTCAAACTAGATGAAAGGGATACATTCACAAAAAAATACAAATTATGAAAATGTATGAAAAACAATGAAAATTTGAATCCATAATTTAAAACCTTTCCACAGAAGCCCAGAAGGCTTTACAAATGAATGCCTTCCAACATTTAAGGAAGAAACAATACCAGGCTTAAACATATTCCCTTATGGAATAAAAAAAAAAGTGAAAATACTTTCCAATTTATGTTACGAGGCTAGGATAATCCTGATACTGAAACTTAAGAAGGATATTACAAGAAAAGAAATTACACATCATTATGCCTCATAAACAAAGATACAAAAATTCTAACCAAAATATTAGTAAATGAAATGCAGCAATATATAAAGAGATGACACAACATGATCGAGAGGTTTTTATTCCAGCAATGCAAGATAGGTTTAACATCCAAAAGTCAATCAATATGGCATGAATAAGACAATATCTGTGAGTTTTGGTGTATCAAAATTAAGTAACTTACTCTTCAAAGATACCGTTAAAGCAAAAGATAAACCCACACACAGGAAAAATATTTGTGAACTACGTATATGATAAAAGACTTCCAACCTAATTTTTAGAATGGCCAAAAGTTGTGAATAAACACTTTACAATGGGAGATACACTGATGGAAAATACGTCATGAAAATATGCTCAACTTCATTAGTCGTGTAGACAATGCAAATTAAAACCAAAATGAGATACCTTACATACACACAGGAATGGCTAAAATCAAAATGAGGGACATTACCAAGTATTGGCAAGTTTGTAAGGAAACTGAAAACCCCATTCATTACTGGTAAGAATGCAAAATGCTACTGCTATTTTGGTAAAGAATTCAGCAGTTTCTTAAAAGTTAAACGTATATTAAAACACAGCAATTCCACTCATATATTGTTGACTCAAAGAAAAAGAAAATATATGCCCACATAGAAAGACCTGTAGCCAAATGTTTACAGCAGCACTATTCATAGCAACCAAAAACTAGAAACAATTCAAATCACTTTCAAATGGTGAAAAAATCAAAAACATGACCTATTGAGATACAGGAGTACTACTCAGCAATACAAAGGAATTAACTACTGATAAATGCAATGACATGGATGAATTTTGAAAACATCCTGGTAAGAGAAAGAACTCTGACAGAAAACATTGTATTTGTATGACTCCATTTCTATAAAATTTTCAGGATAGGCAGTAGGAGATAGGAATATAGGAGACAGGAAAAAGATCAATGGTTGCTTGGGTTTAAAATGGGAATTTATAATCACAGAGTCTGATTAATGGGGAAAATAATCCCAGAGGAACTTTGGTTTAATGGACTTTATTTTTTAGAGCAGTTTTAGGTTCACAGTAGAATTGAGAGGAAACTACAGTGCTCACACTTCCCCGTCTCCCCATCAGCACAGTCTACCCAACATTCCAGCCACAATGGTACATTTGTTACAGTATATAAACTTGCACGGGCACGTCACCATCACCCAGAAGTCCATCGTTCACACCAGGGTTCACTCTCGGAGTTGTACATTTTACGAGTTTTGACAAATGTACGATGGCAGGTATCCACCATTATTGTTTCATACACAATAGTCTCACTGCCCTAAGAATATTCTGTGCCCCATCTATTAATCTCTCTCTCCCTCCCCTAGAACCCGTGACAACCACTGATCTTTTCACTGTTTCCATAGTTTTGTCTTTTCTAGGGTGTCATATAGTTGGAATCATTCATTATATTGCCTTTTCAGATTGGCCCCTTTCACTCATAATTTGCATTTAAGTTTCCTCACAGAGGAAATTTTAGGGGGTGATGGAAGTGTTCTAACCCTTGGATTGAATCCAGGAATTTCAATCCTAGATTGTGACATGCAAAAATGCTCAGCATCATTAGCTATCAGGAAAGTATAATTAAAAGCACAATGAGATGCCACTTCATACCCAGTAGGATAAAAAAGACAGATAATAACAAAGGTTAGCAAGGAGGTGGAGAAATTGAAACCCTCATACACTGCTGGTCGGAATGTAAAATCATGCTTTGAAAAACAGTTCTGATAATTCATCAAAAGGTTAAACATAGATTACTATATGATCCAGAATTCCAATCCTAGGTATATATCCAAGAGAAATTAAAACATGTACACACAAACACTACATAAATGTTCGTAGCAGCATTTTTTGTAACAGCCAAAAGAGCAGAAACATATAAATGTTCACCAACTGACAAATAAAACGTGGTGTATCCATACAATGGAAAATTAGTAGACAATAAAAAGAAATAAAGTACTGGTACATATTCATGAACACAGGTGTACATTAAAAACATGCTAAGTGAAATGAGTCAGTCACAAAAGATCACGCACTGTATAATTCTATTTATATTAAATGTCCAGAATTGGAAAATCTATAGGATCTATAGGAACAGAAAGTAGATTAGGGTTGCCTCGGATGGGGGGGTGGGGGAGGGAATGGGGTTGAGAGGAACGGAGAGTGATTGTGAATGGGCATGGGGTTTCCTTTTGGATGATGAAAATAGTTTAAAATTTATTGTAGTGATGGTTGCACCACTTCATACATATACTAAACACCATTGTATTGTATGTTTTAAATGGGTAAACTCTTTGGTATGTGAATTACGTCTCAATAAAGTTGTAATATCTTTTTAAAACCCTGGTTTTTTTATGTCATTAAAATAAAATTACTGGGTTGTGGAGATGGTTGCATAACTTTTCCTTGCCAGGTTTCCTTGCCCAAGGAAAGCACTGTCTACTGGCATTAAAAAGTGTAGTTTTGTATTTTTGGAGGGGAGAGAACGTAGAAGTTGCTATATCTTCTGATTTTATGCTATTCATTTATTTATGTAGGATCCTCAATTATTCCCCCTTTCTTCTTTCTTTCCCATTATCACTAGCTCTCCAATGGATGCTCCCCATGTTAAGTCACCCTTCTCCATCAGATGCAATGTCTTCTTGAGATAGCCATGTCAGGTTCCACAAACATTCCAGTTATTTCCTTCCAGTGCCCCAGTAGCTGGCACACTGGTCTACAAAGTCTTAGACCTCCTCCTAAGGCCTCCAATTTCGGTGGTACTTTCCCTCTATTGAGTGAGTATTTTCTGTTTCCATCAACTCCCACTGCTTCCCCTCTCCTCTTTTCTGAATTTCCTCTGCTAGACTTGGGTGTTTCTCTATTTAGAGGTAATCCGCAGTTTGTAGTGTCCTTGGTCTCTAGGTTATGTTGTGGTTTTATTTGCTCTTTTTGTTGACCTGTATTTTTTCTCTGGAAAACCTGGATACATTTGGATTAGACATCCTAAGTAGCATTTTACTACCCCAATATGATAACTATCACGGCAGAGATAAGTATAAATTACAGTCTTTGAATCTCCAAAAACTTTCATCTTTTTTATGGAGAAAATATTTTAACACAGACAACAGGAAAACAAGATACAAGGTAGTATATAATTGAAAGCTATATTATCTACAGAAATTGTAAATGTTACAGAAATTTGCAATAAAAGTAGAGATCATTGTGACCTAAACTATTGATAAAACATAAAGAAGGCAGGATTTTACTTCAACTTTGATGAACAAATGTGTTTTTTTATAGAATTGAAATCTAGATTTATAATAATATCTAGTTCAATAAAAGTAGCAGGGCACTATTTGAATATTTTGAGATACTAACTAAGGTGGCTTTTTTCTTCTATTTTCCACTCTTTTCCCCATTAACTCAGTGGGGTTTGTTACCTGTGGTGAAACATAATTCATCAAAAGTGAGGACTGGTGAAGGCTAATTGAGTTTCAAAACCTATTGTCTAAGGAAACCCAGGACAAGTAGAACGTATAATAAACACACACACACACACACACACACACACACACACACACACACCCCAAACCAGGAAAGATTCCCAAGCACTAGGAGACCAGAGAGTTAGACAGAAAGGGTGAGCTTACAATTTGGTAAGGCCCTGAGAACAAAGCTCCTTCCCTTCCCAGGCCATTAAAGAGCCCTAATAGGTTTAAGAAAGAAAAAAAGACAAAATCTCTCTACAGAGGGCTCCATCCTTTCTATCAATTAAAAATGAAAGATTCTTTGCTCATGCAATGAGCGTGGTATAAAGTAACATATTCTTCAGTTTCTAAACTAGCCCCTCCACCAAGTGTTTGTGGTATCCATTTTAACTATGATGTTGTTTAGATACAAAAACCAATCTTGGAAACAAAAGCAGTTTTTGTAACATTTATTCATCTGTCCCTAATTCCCCACAAGAAAATTCATTACTCTCTCCTCTGTAATACTCCCATAAACGTCACATACCAAGTTGTACATTACTTATTCTTAAAATATCTATTTCCTTGATCAGGTTGTAAGCATCTTGAGAGCACACAGCAAATCTTTCTATCTTCGTATCATCGACTTGGTATAGTATCTGACACACAGGAGTTCCTTAGTGAACTAGACTGAAATTACTTACTGTACATTTCAAAATAGCTAGAAAAGAATAATTCGAATGTTCCTAGCATGCACAACAGATAAATATTTAAGGTGGTAGATACGCCAATTACCCTGATTTGATCGTTACATATTATGTGAATGTATCATATTATCACAGGTACCCTGAAAACATGGACATTTATTATGTACCAATAAAAGCTAAAAAATTAAAAATAAAAAAATAAAACTAAGCAGTGATCTTCAGCGCTTTAGGATTGGGAAACTCACATTCACCTTTTTTATGTTAAAAGATTACTTTTGCTGAGGGCAGAAGAATAGAAAGAATGGCCTGGAAGCAGTTTCAAAACTATAAAACTTAAAAAACCAAACTGTCATAATTTTAATTATTCAATCTTGGCAATAGTATCCCTTTAATTAGTGATTTTAAACATCCTTACTTCTCCAAGAACCTAATTTTGTACTGAATATGGAAATCTAGAGGTCATTTCATTTAATAAACACATACCTCCTAATCAACTGCATACTAATGAAATTAATCTAAAGGCTAAATTTCAGTTATGAATTATAGACCCTCATCTGTGTTCCTTGATTGCCCGAAGAACCTGTATCTGGAACCTTCCAACACCTAACAAAATGATCTGCTGAAAATAACATCTTTTTGAAGATCAACTTCATCCAACCAGGTAAGGAGAAAAGAGACATGCCTCTAATTCTTAATTTTTATATAACACTCCTTATGCAAAACAATGATTTATGACCACCTAGTTGATAACTTGGCTTACTTAAGGCATGTTGCACAGGTTTAGATGCTTAAAATGAGCCATAAAACTTCAGGTTTGTAATTAACGCACACACTTCAGCAGGAGTATTTATCCTGCCTTAGTTCTAAGAAATTAATTTGAATTAAAGAGAGAATGGTTTCTCCTCTCAATTCATAGTTCTCACAGTTTATTCTAAGCATGTATTCTCCCAAGGAAAAAAAAATCAAATATAAAAGAATATTTTTTTCCTAAGCTGAGTAAGACACACATCATCTGACATTTATACTTCAGTTGAAAATTAATTTGCATGACTATAAAACAAACAGATTGTGTTCTTTCACAATGGGGCACTGCAATTCGAGTAACTACCTTAAATAGCATATCTGGAAAAAATAATAACTTAAAAGTCCCAGCACACTTTCAGTTAGTTGTTCCAACAGACCACTAGTATTAACCTCAGAGCAGAACCATGCTCCAATTGGAAGAAGTCCTTTCTCATTCCTTCAATCCTTCAATCAATGTAATTTGTAGTGTATGTATAACTCTAGTAGCTTAAGGTCTCTCCCAACAGGCACCTTAACCCCATTCTGGTTTAGCAGTTTACTTCATTGAATCACAAAACTGAAAGGAAAATCCGGATGCCTTCAAGTCAACTATGTGTAGCTGAACACAGGCTTCAAATTTCTTAACCTTACCCTCCAGCTGGCTTCAGCACAATCCTGCCTTATACTCATATATCTCATTTCTCCTCTGCATCAGTCAGTTTTGGTTAAGCTGTGCTGCATTAAGAAACAAAGGAAAATCTTACAGGCTATCAACCACAGGTTTGTGTCTCACACTGACTACACTAATCACAGATCTGAGAGCCAGGTTGAAAAAGCAGCCTCTATCTGGCAGCCTTAGAACAGAAGGAGAAAATAGCATTAGGGGAACTACACAATGGCTCTTAAAAGTTCTGCTTGGAAAAATCACTCATAATATCCTCTCTTATTTCACTGGATAAAGCAAATCACATGGCCAAGCTATGTACAGGAGGCTCCTCGAACATTGGATAGCAGTAAATTTCTAATAACATAGTGAATAATAAGGTTAATACAATCTACTATACCCAGTACAACCATAAATATTTATATTCGCCAAGAAAAACTTCAGATTCCACTCCAAATCTCCAAGAGATTTTGAATCTTAACATCCAAAAGGACAAAAAGACCAGGGAAGTAACTCCTGGGAGCCTGTTTTATAACATGTAAAACGAGATGTAGGGCTATTATGAAGATTAAATGTAGTAGATTAAGTCAAGGACCAAGTCCAGTGACACAGAGCAGACACGTTTAATGGAAATGTTGGTTCCTTTTGTAAACTTACATTGTAGGCACAATTTATACGGCAACCTATTCCTAAAACTGTCCTTGAAATTCTATAAGAATCCAGTACCATCTAATCCTTTCAGCAGCCTGAGAAATATTCACTGTGCCAGAGCACAGGGTAACTTACTCTTGGCAAACAGAAAAGAATAATTTACACCTAGCAAGCTAAAAAGAGAGGGCTTATGAAAAAATTGTCAGAGCTCATAAAATTCAGATAATTAATCAAAAGTATACTATATAGATATAAAGAAAAAAATATTCCAACTCAAAACTTTCCTTGAAAAAAAAAGAATCATCCAACTTCAAGTTTTGAAGCTTCTTAGATTTCATTTTTAAGGTGCTCTAAATTTTCTGAATAACATTGGATTATGAATTCCATCATTTTCTAAATTTTGACTCTCCTCCTTACACTCATCCTGGATACAAACTCAAAGTCTCTTGTTAAAATTACCCTACGCTTTCTTCTTAATTTTAGGTTCAGTTCTCGATATTTCTGGCAACCTTGTATGTCTTGGCCACCAAGATATACCTCACTCAAAGACTGCTAAAATCTGCCACCCCATTAACCTGAACAGAGATAGCTGATGTACCCCGTTTTTTAAATATACTATGCCAATCTCCATCCCTACAACATACTTAAACATTTCTTTTGATTCAAAATATCTTTATGCATTTTAAATGGTGCTAAAATTATTAGGTGAATGACTGATAAGAAATCATCGACATTTATGAAATGCCAAAACAAGCCTACACACACAAGAAAGTAATTTCTTGACAGAAGGGGAAACACGTAACTGCACAATGGAAATATCAGTGTCATCGTTTTAATCCAGCCATTATTTTTAGCATCACAGAGACCGTGTGCACTCTGATACGGTGCAATCTGAATTATACAGAAGGCCAGTGAAGCCCAAAATGTTTATTGATGAACATTTTAAATGAAACGTCCGATTAACTAAATAAATACAAGAGAAACAAGCCAAGTAACACATTGAAGAAGCAATCAGACGAATCCAGGAGGTGAGACATTTCACAGGAAAACTGAACAGGTCTCTTCAACAAGCCAACATCATTAAAAAATAGGCAGCTGTTAGGTAAAAGAAACATTAAGAACCATAACAAGCAGAAACAATACGTGGTCCTCTTTAGGATGCTGGACAGGAAAAGCAGCAGTGAAAGACATTTTGGTGACAACTGGAAAAATGTGAATATTCTTTGGTACTACAGGAGATGAAAATGTATTTATAAATTCATACATACATATATGTATACAGACAGAAAGACAGATCAAAGTGGATATACACTAAAGTGTTAAAATAGTTATCTCTACATGATGAAATATGATGACTTTTTTCCTTATTGTTGCTTGTCTGTATTGTCTAATTTGCTACACTGCATGTGCACTGCTTCTGTAATAACACAAGACTGTGTTTTCAGGGGTTAGCCTCAACATGATTATATGGGCAATACTTTGAATTACGGACTTGAGTTTGTTTTCTGATTTTATTTGATCCTTATGTGTCAGTTAAACTTTTTTCTGTCTCTAAACTATAGCGGGGAGGGGAGACGTGGAGTGGAAAGAACTCATTTGTTTGGTCACTGGGCTTGGTCCTTGACTTAATCTACTACATTTAATCTTCATAATAGCCATACAAACTGGATATTATCATATCGTTTTACATGTTATAAAACAGGCTCCCAGGAGTTACACAACGTGGTTTAAGACCATGTATTGGGTATCAAGTGAGGCATTCTCATCCAGCTTTACTGAATTTCTGAACTGGGGTTCCAAGGCTTTCCCGGCAATCCCAAGGACTTCCACCTAATAAGGTGCTCGTTGCCTCAAGGGGAAGTCTATAAGAGAATCAGAAAACAGAAATCTCAAAATCTTTATTTTGGGGTTTACAGATTGGTCTTGTTTGTGTGATTGAAACAGAGCAGACACGTTTAATGGAAAACAAGAGTTGGATGCAGTTTTGGTTTCTATGAAAGGGAGTGGTGGAGAGCACTCAGACCCCGGGAGCCCTATCCTGCTTTCCTTCTGGGGCCTTCCGAAAGGGAAAGTGGCCACTGCCCCGACATCTCACTGTCCCCACACTGCTGTGGCCCAGGTGCAGGGTAGTGACAGCAGCCAGGGGCCAGGCAGAGCGGCTATACTGCCTCACCAGCTCTCACCTGAGGGGTAGGGGCACCAGCTAAACATCATCCTGGTGATAAGAAGGGCAAGGTTTTGACAGAGCAAGCAGCAGACCTGATGGATCCCAGTGCTGAAGGATGCAGTGTGGAGGGCGGTGTGGACCGGAGAACAAGAGCACGTGGGCAGTAGGATATGTCACAGAGGCCAGTGTGAGGAAGGCTTGACGACACCCAGGAGCAGCAATGGTTTAACATCTCAGAGGATGCCAGCTCAGATCATGGCAGACTCCTGCGGGCCAGAAGCCCCTCCCACAAGTGCCACCAGGGGAGAAAGGTAGGAGTAATGTCCAGAATTGAATAAAAAAAAATAGGCATGGTGAAGTTAACCTACAATTAGCTCAGATTATATTTTCTGCCATTAGACTGAATGGCATTATGAAAATAGAGATTGTTATGCCAGAGGAAAAGCAACTAAGAAATTTCCTTATTTGCATGCATAAGTACATGGCTTAAAAATATTGGTAGTAGCTAGTATAATAATTTATCCCTGTTTACAGAGCCTTGAAAATTGTACTTCACAGTGCTACTAACAGAGGAATGGTTAACAAATATTTCATCATGATGACAATTTTATAGACTAAGGATAAAAAGTATCTTGCATATAACACCTTTGAAGCTCAGAACTAAATATTATGAGATAGAAAAAAATTCAGGGTTTTGGAAATTTAAGACACATTTACTAAAATTGAATTGTGGTTTTATTTTGATAACTTCCGTCTTGAAGAAAAATTCATAATATCTTAACAGCTTCTATTTGTGCTTTTAAATTTCTTTACATATTTTACAAAAAACAAAACAAAGAATGGAGCCCACAAAATAAATAACTAACGCATAACCTAAGCCCTTATAATGTCTTACAAAAAAAAAAAAAAAAAACTGTGCCTAGCCTTTCTCTAGAGAAAGCATTGTTGAATTTTAAATCGGTAGAGAATTGAGACCAAATAAAGCAGCGCCCAATAGAAAGAAGTTTTCGTCTGCAGCGTCTGTCTCAAAAATTGTTAAAGCTCCATTTTGATTCCTTTTGCTTTGCCCTAAAGAATACTTTAATATTCAGCTAGAAATATAATTTATGGATGACAATATTGCCTACAAACTGCAAGAAAAATAAGACAGGGTAAAGGTGAGTCGTACCCTATTGCCAGTGTGACTTGAAACTAAAGAGAGACCACGTTTTTAAAAAGTATTTCACATGATGACTCATTAGGAAACAGAAGTTTCCTCACAACACACATTCTTAGAACAAACCCTCAGGTTCGCTGGATCTATGTGGCCTACGCTTCACACTTTTAACATAAACAATCCATTCACCAGGAAGTTCTCTCAAGGAAACTCTAATTAAAGTCCTAACTGCCGTGCATTTCTCTTACGAAATGGATGAAGAAGACTCTCACAAACTGATTCGCAGGCAGCACTGACACCATTGATTAACTAACTTGTTGAAAAGGAGGTGATGAAACAGTGGGTCCCCACCAGTCATTTGCCTCAGGGCTCTCTACCTTACTCTTGCTCTCCTCTGTGAGGAGGGGGGCTGAATCCTGCAGATTACAATTCCCACACTCCCCTTCCAACTAACTTCTGATGATGGTCTTCCAATTGGAGGTCCTGGCAGGAGACTGAGGTTGGGAGGCCAGGAGAAGCTCTTGGCTTTTATAGCCTCTCTACCTCCCTTAGGGCGCATTTTCAGCAGTGCTGTGACTCCTTCAGGGTTCCAGGTGTCTCTTGGTGGCTGCATTTCTGGACTCTGTTAATTCCACCGCCTTCATTGGTCTCTCCTTCCTGCTGTAGCTAAGCTTTGAATTGTTTCACCATCTACTGTTTGTATTTCAATTGTCAGAAAGACCTTTTGAATGAGTACCCATCTTAAATTCCCTTTGGTTCAATGAGAACCACTTGGCATGTACTCTGTTTTCCCAGCTCAATTCTGCCTGATATGAGAACCACATAGATAATTCATGAAGCAACCATCCCAAAATTTTGCTAGCTAAGTAGAATAACACACTAAGCCATAATCAGCCTTTAACCCTTTCACTCACAAGATATACGGCAGGTACAAGGGTCCTGAGAAAACAAGACAAGTAGAGAATGGACAAAAAGATTCATTCATTCATTTTTCAAATGCCAGGCAATGCGCTGGATGATGAGGTTACACACACGAGCAAAAGCCAACACCGTCTTCACAGTGTCTAACATAATGAAGATGAGCGTGCAGGGAAAATCACACTGCTCAGGTTAAGTTTGCAATGGTGTACAGTCAGTTCTGCCTGGATGTTTGCTCTGAAATGTGAAATTCATATATTAGGGAACAATTTGAGCATAATGTGATCTTCCTCTGTTGAATGTTGTCATTCCTCTATTTTGTTTTTCTTTTTTTAATTGACAGATAATATTGCATGTTTTTATCATGTACATGATGCTTTGAAGTATATATACGCACTGTGGAATGGTTATATCTGGCGAATCAACACATGCATTACCTCACATAGTTATCATTTTTGTAGTAAGAGCATGTAACATGCACACTCTAAGTTTTTCAAGAATACAATATATCCACAGTAACTATAGTCACCTTGCTGCATAATAGATCACTTGAAAATTATTCCTATCTAACTTTAATTATGTATCCTTTGACCAACATCTCCCCATCCCCCCAATTACCCCAGCCTCAGGTAACCACCATTCTACTCTCTACTTCTACAGAATAACATAATTTCATGTTTGCTATGCAGCATTTCATCTGGCAGAAACACCAGATAAACAAGCAAAAATCTGCACCCAGCTGAACACAGCTAAGTGGTTCAATGAAGGGAATTTAAGATGGGTACTCATTCAAAGGGTATTTTTGACAATTGAAATACAAACAGGAAATGGTGAAATAATTCAGAGCTTAGTTACAGCTAAGAAGGAGGAAGGAGAGACCAATGAAGGAGGTGGAATTAGCAGAACCCAGAAGTGGAGCCACCAACAGAGACCTGGAACCCTGAAGGAGTCACAGCAAGGTAGTAACAGCAGAAGCACACACCTCTTCTGGCGTTAGAACTTCCACACACATCACAGGTAAACCCCTTCTACCATGTCGCAACTTACAAGCAGATTTTCCAAAGCCTACTTCCACAAGTACATTTCAGATCTTTTCCAAGGTAAAATACATTTACTGAAGTATTTAGGCATTTCTTAACCCCTTTACACACGCAAAAACATACCAGCATTTTGTATTAGTTTCCTATCTTTTATTTTACGTGTCACTATGGGGGTTTTTTAATGTTGTGCCCTACCTCCTTTTCCCATAAGCCCTGTGGATTTTCATTCTGTGATTTTTGCATAGCATGATGATTTTCAAAAATGTATACGCCACATGTTAATCAAACAGACTATACTTTGAAGGAAAGGGCAATGGTGCTATTTCACCACATTCTAGAAGAGCAGAGTAGCAAGGAGTAGCAAGAGCCATGGCCATGGAGACAGGAAGCAGGGCATAGACAGAAGGAATCAGAGGAACGCCAGGGTGAAGCAGCAGGAGGACAGAGGGAGAGACAGGAGTGTGGTCAGGGAAAAGGCCAGCGAGCTGAAGTGGTAGACAGGGGCTGCATGGAGAGCCTGCCAGGCACAGGAAGAGGGGAGGGGCCATATTAGAGTAGCAGGAAGGAGCTGGACACATAGACAAGTATCCAATAGAACTGGTAAGTAGGTGGCCGGATACGGTGGCTCACACCTGTAATCCCAGCACTTTGGGAGGCCAAGAAGGGCAGATCAACCGAGGTCGAGACCAGCCTGGCCACATGGTGAAACCATGTCTCTACAAAAAGTACAAAAATACAAAAAAAAAAAAATTAGCCGGGCTTGGTGGTGCACACCTACAGTCCCAGCTACTCAGAAGGCTGAGGCAGGAGAATTGCTTGAGCTCAGGAGGTGGAGGTTACAGTGAGCCAAGATCATGCCACTGCATTCCAGCCTGGGTGACAGAGCAAGACTCCATCTCAAAAAAAAAAAAAAAAAAAAAAAAAAACAGAACTGGTAAATAGTCAAAATACAAGGCCCCATTTTCCCAATTATAAAATACAAATTAATTCATGTCGGGCCAGCTTGCACAACGACCCCCCACCCTACTCCCCACACATACTTAATTTTGATAATGTTTATTAAATTAAAACATCTGCGTATTAAAATTTGTTATTAACCCTGTTATACATGCATATTGAAAATCACATTATAAGAAATCATATTGTGATTTTGAAACTGCTTTCACACATTGCATGAAGCATTTTACACATAGTCTTTATATGCTTCTTCACATTCTTCACAGGCATTGGAGGCATCGATGTTGGCCTTCACTATGGCTATCCACCCTCTACTAATTATTTTACTCTTTAATTATGGGTGGAAGTGTGGGCCTGTTTTACACCTCTCTGGAATGTTGAGGAGCAGTAACAAACTGCTGCCTGGATTTTTCAGTGAAGAGCATAAAAAACAATAAATGCCTTTAGATTTAAATGCACATAGAAAGAGATCAGATTTTGGATAAAGAAACTAAAAGTTCTGTTTAAACACTCTGTTCAAAAAATTAAGTTTTTGAAAGAGAGCCCTATATATGAAAGACTTTGTCAGATGATTCTCACTACTCTATGGAATAATTTGGGGAGGGAGAAGTTCCGTACATACAGTGAAAACGAAAAACAAGTGAACATTAGATACTAAAGAGAGGTGATCATTAGGGAAAACTTGAATCTGCTCTCCTTGCATAAAGGAAATAAAATTCAATGAGTTGGGGGGACAGAGCTAGAAAGAGAAAATACAAATACGTGCACACACACACACAGAGTTATTATCTGAATGTCTGTGTCTTACCAACATTCATATGTTGAACTCCTAACCTCCAAGGTAACAGTATTTGGAGTTAGGACTTTTTGGAGGTGCTTAGGCTATGAGGGCACATGCACTCATGAATGGACGGATGCTGCTATAAAAGAGCTGTAAGAGTGGATTCTCTCTTCTGCTCTTCTGCCATATGAGGACACAATGTTCCTCCTCCCTAGAGGACACAGCAATGAGGCACCATCTTAGAACCAAAGGAACTTGTCAATGCCTTGATCTTGCACTTCCCAGTCATCAGAACTTTGAGAGAGTGAATTATTTATGAATTATCCATAATTCATAAATTATAAATTATTCTGTTACAGCAGCACAAAACAGACTAAGATGGACAGACACAAATACATGCAGACACACATACACACCCCTCAAAAAATCACCTCATCTGTGTTGGACAGCCAGTCTACAGCCTTAGTTAATACATCCCTTCAACTCTGGCCTTTAAATTTTACTGATTTGGACCAGACTCTTTCTCTTCCACAAGTTCTGTCCATGGTATTCTGAATACACGACCTTTCTCAGCAGGCTGGACCTCAACTCCTCCATACGAATAACCCTATCTGCATCAATAACCAGTTTGTTTGCATTTTTTCATAGGCTTATTATAGACCAAATGGGTCTGTGCACATGCATATCTATTCCTATTTAGAGCAAAATCCCATATATTACATGTCAAAAACCCCAGAACATTTAAATAAACAGAATTTACAGTGCCATTCAATGGTAATTGATTTTCTTAGTGTTTGGGGGAATACTCCAAGTTCCCTAAGGAACTTTAAATCATCAAAGCAAGATTAATCTATGTTCAATGAAGTTTCCAATATTTTTTTTCTTACTCTAATATGATTCATTTAAGAAACACTTAAATTAGCTCCTAATGTATACGCAGTAATGTGCTCAGCATAATAGAGACAATTCCAAATATAATACAAGGTGTGGGATCTTAAAGCAGTGACAATACTCTTAAGAAAAGAAAGGCTACAACATAAATTAAGCTACAATATAACAATATTTAGACTAATGCCACACACCAACAAAGACACTTTTCTTTCTATTCTAATCTGCCCTGAGAAACTGGGTCATAAATTGGACATATTTCCCAAAGGAAAAACATTATAAATTATGATTAGAAGTTGTTTTCCTGATCAAGGACTTGGCATTAAAAAAGGATACACACACGCACACACACACACACACATATATATATATATAGCCTTTTCACATGTGTCCCCAAAAAGGGATAATTATGGAGAAATCATACAACAAGATCCAATGTACTCAAGTTTATACACTTCATAAAAATAAAACTCTAATGTAAACTGTAATATATTATAAACTTAATGCCAGCTGTGATAAACACAAGTATATCATTAACCATAGTTTTGCTTGACTTGTTGGATTTTCAAGTGTACTTCTGGGATGATTTTGATGGCCTGAGTCTCTTTTAAAATGAGCTGATGCATTCTTTTCTACAGATAAATCTCTCTGCAGTGTCCAAATTCCTCCCTTACCTTAGAGTTGACTTATAGGCCCAGGGAAGGAATTTAGTAAATGTCTGTTCCTAATGCTTATAGAGGTATCAGTGCATCTCTTCTCTTTAAAAAGACTGACCTAGCATTTCTTCATTTCATTCTCTTCTCTCTCTTGAATTTCCTTAAGGTGACAGTTTCTGACCAGATTTTTTTAATGAGGAAAAAGTAAATATGGAATAAACCTACAGTACGTAAAGAAATAGCTAAGAATTTAATTGAGAAATCCCAGGAGCAATTATTAGATAGGTAACAGAGGAGTTTTTAAAAGATGCATCAAAGCATTTCTCAGAGAACTTTGCTGGGTTATCTTTTGTGTGAATTCCTGGGTAGGACATTGATGGACTCGTGGTTACACGCTGTGGAAGGCAGGTTCTACCATGGGGTGGAGAGTGTGGGGGTAGACATCCACTTCATTCAGCTATGACTGGATGAATATGATACAGAGAGGGGCAGAAGAGACACCAAAGCTTGAACTGAGTCACGGGAGAGAGACGTGTACAGGATTTATTTTAGGGACAAAGTGTAGCTGCCACTGATGATCTACTGAAGGAGACTACAGAAGCAAATGGTGGAAAACTAAGTATGAGACCTCAGAGTGTACGATTTTGAATGCCAGTCTAGACCATGTGGATCTAATGACAGAATTTAAGCAGGAAAGCAAGGTGAAGAAAGCAAATTAATCTGGTGCCATGACGAGGGTGAAAGCAAATGTAGAACTATGCAGACAGAGGGTTGTAGGTGTTCTTGGAAAGATTATTTCCTGATAGTTCTGTCAATCAGAATATTCTACAAGCAGGCCCTTCATTTTCTGCACACTCTGGATCCAATAATCACTTGGTGCTCATAAGGACATTTGTGTCTGACTACATGTTCATCTTTATGCATTCCTTTAACACTCTGCCACTTAACTTTTTGGCTTCAAAGTCCTCTAGGAAGAGGAACATGTCTGTGTATTAGGCAACATCTCCCCTTATCCCCTGCAGAGTTAACAGGGTTTCTTCCATAAAGCATTGTGGTATTTTCTACTAATAAATTCTAATTATTTTTCCCTTTTATCCGTGTCTTTCTCCATTTCCAAAACCTAAAATTCCAATTTTAACTTTATTTGGTAGCTATTCTTTTTGGCCAAGTATCATATATGTCAATCTTTTTCAGTTTACATTTAGTCCAAAATTACTCATTTTCCTTGTCTAAATCTTCAGTAGTTATTTTGGCAGCTTTAAAAGAGATAACCAAAATGGCAGGATCATGGGAACTTTGTCGATCCATTCTTGGCTCCCCTCATATACTAAGATTCTTCTTTTAATCATCACAATAAATAGAGACTGGAAAACGTCTATTGGATTTGACAACTGGGAAGTAATTCATGACTCTGGCCAGAACTATTTCAGCAGGACCAGTCGGGGCAGAATAAAGACTGGTGATTTGAAGAGTGAGTGCAAAGTGGAGACCCTGAGCAAATTCTACTAGTTTCAGAAGCTAGAATTTGAAAGGAAGGCAAGAGATGAGGCAGTAACGGGAAACAGAGTCAGGAGTAGTTGTTTAGCATTAAATGGGAAAGTTTTGGGCTCTCATGTACCATACACGAACTTCTGACAGTACACTATAAGTAACCTTCAATTTCACTACATCACCCACATTTCATTTCTTTCCCATTTGTTTTTGCTCTTGTTCATACAGCTTCTCTAAATCCAAGATAATGCATAATCTGATTGTGTTATTCAGATCTCTCCCCCCTTTGCAACTGGTGAAACCTCTGGACCCCTATGTGTCTTTCCTTCTACCCCTTCTAATTATCTCATTTGTTGGTTTGAGCAGATGATATTTCTGAACACATGTCGAGTTCCAACAGCTGAGAATGTTTTTTCCCTTTCAGCTGAATTGTTTGCCTCCTCTTCTCTCCTCTTTTCCTGTCATTTCTCATCTTAGAATCATTTTCCTATCATTCAAATACCTGTATGTTTTCTTTCTGGTTGTGTGTGTGTATGCGCGCATATGTGTGTGAGCGCACAAGTGTGTGCATGGGTTTGCATGCACACATGAATGCTCTACCATATTTCCATCTGCCTAGGTCCCCTTCCTAAGCCTTCAGAACATAAATTATTTCATACAATTTGGAGCCTCTCTTGGCTTTCAGTTGTTGGGGCTGAATAACTGCTTTGCTATTTCAGGTGCCTTTTTATCTTGTAGGCATTTGCTGAACATCAATGCTTGCCAACCTTGTTTCCAAATCAATGGATAATTCTGTCCCTATGTACATTTTTCTGCCACACACTGACACATGCCAGGACAAATTGTTTATCTTAGATTATAAGGATTTGGGTCTCTCTTTATTTAGACTATGCTGTGAGCATCACAGGTTTTCAAAACACAGAGTTTAAGAATGTTATCAAGTTCTAGGTGGACCAGTAAACCAGAGATAAACCTTCTGCCTACATTGTGAGGCCATAGGAGAGCGTTGTTATTGCTGTTTTTTGTTTTTGTTGAATCTTGAAGAGGTTTCTTAACCCCTAGACTTCAAAACACCATGAAATAAGATGTTATATTAAAGATTAAAGAAAGTATAAATACTTCATGTTTAAGACTAGCATATATAACCCAGAATCCAAACAACGCTGGGAAAATTGTGACAAAAACAAATAGGTAGAGAGGGAGCCCAATTCCTTTCTTCCCATGCTGAATCTACTCACCTATAAAACCCCACAGATTCAATAATTACCCGTGAAGCATCCTTCTTTGTTCTCCTAACTCCATAAAAACTCTGTGAAAATTCCTTAAGAGCATGGCCAATTCTTGGGTATCACTGTGCACCCTGACTGGGCCAACCATAGTACATATATATTCACACTACAGGCAACCAGTACATAAAGATCGGCTGAATTTGCCTTGAGGAACCCAGTAGGCTGAGAAGAATTACGTTAATCTATCAAAGTATAATAAACTTCTTGCCTGGAAATTGCTAAAGAAATATCTTCTTGATGATCTGACGCCCCCACGGGTAACTGCCACTGTTCTGTAACTGGCTCAAATAGTTAAACGAGCAATGCAGCCTATTCTATGCCCTTAATGGGAACCTTAAAGGGCTTCACCTCTGCAGCTTATATGGCATTTCTAATTTTTAACTGATTCCTTTTGCTCACAAATATTAAATGGTCCTCCTGGTATTGCTCAGCACTATATTCTTCAAGAGACATTGGGAACCCTATGCAGGCATACGTGAATACACTTTTATCCTGCTCCACTTCCCACCTCCCATATGCATACTTCCAAAGATCACTTAGTGTGACTGAATGATAAGGTTCTTTATCCCCCGAACAAAATAATCTTTTATATTGAATGACTGTATGATTAGGCATACATCTGACTAGAATCCTGGAGTGTTGAACAAAGAGGTCCACATTCCCTTACTCCTTTCAGATGAAAATCTTTTTCTAGTGCCCTAACTTGTTACAAGTCACCAATGGAGTGAGCAGAGCTGATCCAGTCACAGGAATAGAAAAGGACTGACACCAGACTTTGTCTACATTATTTGAATTGCAAATCTTATGTAGATGCTCCCACTGTAAATATGGCCTGACAGCTATATTTTAATTCACAAGTGTAAATTAAATTAATGTACCCCTTTCATTTAATTCAATACATACCTGTTGTGTACATATCCTGCAAGGTGGCAACGATCCAAATATGAATAAGATGCATTCTGTGCTTTTGTGGAGCTCATACTTACTAAGAGAGATAGACATATACAAATAAAGTGATTTGGCTTTGCCAAGGACAGAGAATGTGCATGTCACATCTCCGTAGGTAGACTGTAAATTCCTAGAAACTGGAACTGGCATCTTACCTCTTGCGTGGATCCACTCTATGTCACGGACACAGCAGGTGCCCGATAAATACTCTTTGAATTTATTCATATAGCTTACAAACAAATGCATCTTGGACTTTACATTTGTTTGTCTTGCTATGTGAAAACTGCTTAGTTATAAAAAATAAAAATAAAAGAAGTGCTTCACTGGAAATATATTATGTCCACAAGCATTATGTTTTTCCTCCACCAACTCTGTAATCCAAATGAAATATCTAATAATCATGCACATACTATTACATGACTACATGACATAGTCTTAGAGTCCATCTCCACAAGGTAGTTCTTCTTTATGAAGTTTAGAATTTTTCTAACAGATGTCTTGTTCTTAATATTCTTTTAAAAAGTAACTAAAGTCAGATTTAAGCTACCTGTGAAATATGCATCCCCCCACCAAAAGAGACTTGGAATTATTAAAATGTTTCACATTGTCATGTACAGCTGAATAGAGGTTGCACTCAAAGGAAACACAGGACTTTTTTTATATGTTGCACACAATGAAAGGCATGTCACATTCTGTTTTTTCAATTGAAGCAAGTCACAGCCCAGAGGGTCTGTTACTGTCAGAAATTCAACTTGAGAAAAGCCCTTCAGATCACTGAGAAGAACGCTACCTGCCAGGAAATGAATCAAATCTACCAAAAAATTACTACCATTTGATCAGAAATATCACTTTGGTGGGCTGCATGTCATCTCCAACTGCAGTCATTATAATAAAGATACAGTAAAAGAGGGTTGAGAAATATGCATTAAATGTAAATCAGAAAAACTGGTTACTTAAAATCTTAGTTAAAGGTTATTTTTAGGCTATGCTCATTTCATATGGATTAGGCTACACATACACACTAGCAAACTACTCAAAATAAAAAAAAGAAACTGGGATTATTAGGCTGGAAACAAGAAGGGTGAGGTGATTTCATAATGTGTATGAAGAGTTGTAAAGTGGAAGCAAGCTAGACATGCCCCCTCTTCTAAAATGAAAGGTATGTGGGATTCAGTTTTTAGTAGATGAGAGTAATGACATAGAGAGAAATCTTCCTATCTGATGGGTTTTGAATTTGTACTCTTGAAAGCAGTCATGGAAGTGTTTTTTGTTTTTCTCTCTCTCTTTTTTAAATAGATTATCCATGCTGGTATCGAAAGAAAACATTAATAAACAAATGAATGGTCTCTCACACACAAAGCCTACACAGTAGACTACTATGACTACTATATTAATTTAATTTACACCTGTGAATTAAAATATAGCTGTCAAACTACTATGACTACAAAGACCACTATGTAGTCTTTGTGTGTACAGTTAAAAGGAAACCCTCTACTATGTAGTCTGGTGTCTACCGTGAAAAGGAAACCCTCTTCTGTCAATAGGCAGGTGGTAGGGTAGAACTGTTAATAGTACAGATTCTAGGCGTGTTCAACATGGTGGCCACCAGCCACATGTGGCTATTGCGCACTTGAAACATGGCTGGTCTGAACTAAAATGGATGTGCTTGTAAGTGTAAAATACAGGCTGAGTTTTAAAGATGTAATACAGCAAAGATCTAAAGCATCACATTAATAACTTTCATAATCAATACATATTGAAATGACAATACTTTAGATATATTGGGTTAATAAGACATATTATTAAAATTAATTTCAATGTTTTCTTCTTTAATGTGGCTACTAAAAAATATAAGATCGCATACACGAATTGTATTTGTGGCTCATGTTCAATTTCTAAGGACCTGTACTGCTCTAGAAGGAGACTGCCTGCCTGCAACTCCCGACTTGGTGCAAATCACTCACTATTTCTATATTTGTAAAATAAAAATAATAATAATAATACAATCAACCTCATAAGTTTTTTGAGAAGATTTCATAAGTTAATCCATGTAGAGTAGCGTCTGGCACACAGTATATGTTCAATAAATCTCAACTACTAATATTCAGTGTGCACATCCTGTCTTTGCAAAGCACCCTGACGTGTAGTTGCTCATACTCTGCTTGAATACCCCCAAAGACGGGTAACTCACATTTCCCTGAGACAGCCTATCACACTTCTAGACAGCCCTGAATGTGAAAAAGCTCATTCCTGGAATGAGTAAAAATCTCTTTACAACTTCGACTTTTCTGAGCTTCTTCCTATATGATTCTGCCAGAGGCAAAGAGAGAAACTGGTCAGATTCCAACAATATACTTGTTTAGAAATAATAGTATTGGAAATGAGTTTATTATACACTTTCATGAAAGTTCATGTCAAGAAAACTCATACTGAGCCATCAAAATACTTTCAAGAAACAGATCTTCAGAACTGTGACTTCTTACACATGCTCAACTAAAGAACAGGTCTCCTCTTCTCAGTAAGTTGTCCTCTTTGACTGAGAACAGTTTCCAGTTGGGATATACTTAGAGCAAAGAGGACAGACAAGGGCAGTCACCTGACCAGATCACAGGAGTGACCCAGGCACCCACCAGCAACCACCCCTTACATCAAACAACTCATTTTCCCTTTTTTGTATTCTTTATGCTAATTTCAAAAGCTAATGCTTTGCGTAGTTGGCAGGACAGTTCTGTCCTAATGATAAGCCATTAATACAAAGGAATATGGTGTGGATTTCCTAAATATGTCTGTCTTTTCTGAATTTCCCAATGGTTCCTCAGGAAGCCAACACTTTTGCAAGTGAATGGATCTAGTTCTTTACAATTTTAAGACGATATAATCTTCATGAACAAGGTCTGTGCAAAATCAAAATGCAGCCTTTTTCCGTATTTCCAAATGATGCTTCTACCCCCAAGTAGAAGTAATTCAGCAATATTCTTCCTGTCAGTCATCTCCATTGACTATAGAGGCCTTGGCAGTAGGTAAGTATGTGTGTTCTTGCATTTTGGATAAATTCCAGCAGCAGAAAAGACTGAACCCGCTGAGTAAAACCTCAGGCTTAGGGTAGTCTGGTTTATCAGAAGCAGAATGGGCCTTGCAATTCAACAATCTAGATGCACATCTAGGCTCTGTGGTTTACCAGTTGCATTCACCTTAGACAAGGTGCTAGAGGTCCCTCAGATTCTGTTTCCTATTACAAAAAAAAATGGGACTAAATAACAGTACCTACTTTGCAACATTATTATGAGGATTAGACAAACAAATTCTAATGTACCTAGCTAGGTATGCAGCAATTTATAGGTAATTAATTAATAGTAATAATTACTAGTCACACTTGTTGCCTACATGGATATTGGTAAGTCTTACCTTACAGATCCTCAAATGGCTGTTACACCCCTACTCTCCATCACATTCTCCTCTTCAAAATTTTCCAGAATTCTCAGTAGAGAGTGGTGCCCTTCTCCATTTAAATCCTTTACCATCAGAACTCCACACATAGATGCTAATAAGAAAATAGATTTAACCAAACATGAAAATTAGAATTTACCACCTGAGTTGTTCGGACAGAGAGGGGGCTCTGTGAATTGGCATCATCAGTGAAAGCTCAGTGGAAGTATAATTGGAAGTGAACTTTGACTAATAGATACAATTTGGATAACTGGGACCACAGGAACAGGGAAAGCAATATTTTCGGCCACTTTAAATAAGAGTGAGTTTGTGGGTGACTTTAAAGAGATAGGTCTCAAAGAAGAAGAAAGTAGATAATAGGAAATTAACGACAGGCAAGTGTTAAATTGATGTAGTATCTGGAATCCTATGTTTTCTGTTCAAGAAAGCAGCATAATTTAGGTTACGTTTTTCAGGGACCATCTAGCAGTGCTGGAGTTTAGTTTTAGCTAGAAGAGATCCAGAAGAAAGCACCAAAAAATTTTCCTCAAAGTCATTAACATCCCTTGCCTCTCTGTGACTGGCCAGAAGATATTACAGTTCATAGAATGGGTCAAGTCAGATGAAATGAAAGGCCTACTAACAATATTTAATCACGAAAATGAATGGAAGTCAATATGAAATAAATTGAGTTAATTCTGAAGACTAGAAACAGAGATTGAAAAAAATAATTACTTTTTCCCCAAAAGAAAAAAGCCTTGTTGAACTACTCCCACTTACATACATTTTAATTAAGTGGTCTGAGACAGCTGTGGGGTAAAAGAATTTACAGTTCTGGAAGATGACCTCGGTGAGAAATTTGGCTCTTCCTCTTAACAGGAAGAAAGGAACTTAATATCCTTATTTTATATTTCCTAAGAAAACAAATTAAATTGAAGGTAGAGTGGCTTTATATGAATTGATAACTCAGATGAAAGGGGTTTTGATAGCTTTGGGCTCTTAAATAATATAAATATAACAATATTCAAGTGTTTTAACAGCTAGAAATGTTAGACACAGAGAAAATTAAAATGTAAATGTAAACAGATTGATGATCAACTACTTGATAATGCCAATGGTTGCATTTATTCTTGCTACGAGTACAAATATCTAGGGATAATATTTAAAATATTTACCAATTGGTAGGTCTGAGACATAAGCCAGTCAGAACAGCTTTCAGAAATATCACTGGAGTGTGTCCCAAGGCCCCCTTGCCATACCAGGTGGGTGACACCCAGTGGCTCTCTCAAGAAGTGATCTAAGGGGAGTGGTCTGTAGGACCAGGATGATAGTAGGAACTGTAGATGGCTCAGAGCAATACTCATTGACCTACTGGTGCACAAGTCTTTCAATATTTTTACAAGTATTTCACTATTTTACAAGTAGTTCAATATTTTTGCCAGTAAGAATGTATCAATGTGCACTGTCTAACTTGCCCTGAATATGTCTAACGTAAGCACAAAAGGCAGAAATCAATAGAGGAGAGCCCAGAAGCAAACTCTGCAAGAAGAGATTACTGCAAGCCTTAGTCTTATTATAATTAAAATCTTTCATGTATGCATACTACATGGTATGCTTTTAAAAATAACCATCTGAAAGCACCCAAAATTAAAATATGCATTGCTACAAAGCTGCAGTCTAAGACTAAGGCAATCGTGCCTAACTGCCACGAAGTTCAGAGCTTTACTCAACATTGTGATTCTTCCAGAAGTAATGAGCTGTTCGCTAACATAACACTAGGACACAAATCAACAGCCAGCCCTCATGCAGGCAAGTGGAACACGGCCATGAGTTTCTTCCAAGTCAAGGCATTGAAAAATCGTTTGTGCATTAGTTACTTAGGATTCTGTTTTTAGCTACGGCATATTTAATTACAAGAGGCTCATAATTAAAACATGCCTAGAGAGGCAAAATCAAAAGCGAGCATCATGTTCCTTGCTGCAAAACACCTAAGTTCAACAATGATAGCCTTTTTTATTCATGCAGGAAACATTTTCACACTTTCACAGATCTCCGCGTCTAGGTCAATGTCTAACCTTTTCTAGTATGTGGACCTCTTCTTTTTAACGTCAAAAAAATTCTATGATTTCCACATCACAGCAAAGAGTTGTAGTTTTAGAATCCATAAATTGCAAAACACCTAGTAACCAAAATCAATATAAAATTAGCGAAGCTTTTATACATATTGTGTTTTAGTCATCACAACAGTATATACACACTTAAAATAAAGTAGTTCTTCTAGCTGCCAGATGACTTCATTGTTCAGCTTAGAAACGACGCTTAGATTCAACTCCCGTTACCAAAAGCATGAGTCCCTACCAGCAGTGAAATTGTTCTGCAGCATCTCTAGAGTTAGTTTCAAAGTTTTACCAAAACATACAGAGTAATTGGGTTCCACTGATATTTGATTTTCCCTTTCAAATAAAATGCTTGATGTGGTAGCAACAAAATGATCATACTAAGTCACTGGTGGACTATAACCTGGCAAAATAACTACGTCTCTCTATTTTGTATAACTAGCCCATACCAGGATTCATGGCTTAGAATGAAAGCATAATTGTAGGAATTCAGTGACTGGGATTCCTATTTCCTTCTGTCAAGAGATACTTACAAGATGACCAAGAACTACCTAATCCTCCTTGGCTTCATTTCAGAAATAGCCACTGTTAGCTATTAAGAATAACCACCCATGAACATCCTACTAAAAACATTAACAAAATAATCTCAGTAGATGGAGAAGTTTTAAAGGGTGGGAATAGAATGTCGATCATCTTGGAGCAAAGGTGCCTGTGATTTTAGATCTGTTAAACTACAGACCCCACTAAAATTCACAATAGTAAATTTCTAGCCTAGAAGTGGAGTTAAAAATCCCTCTACTTTCTCAGGTTTAACGTGCTAATTATCACTTAGATATTAATCATGTTAACAGCTCTAAATTAAGGACCTGTGTTATATTTAGGAAGCTACCTGGTGTTACAGTGAATGCAGCAGCTTATTTTATAGGTATATACTGGGAAATGTCTTCTTTTGAAAATATAAAGCACTTATGTGCAATCCGTATTCAAAAATCCAACAGCATATCTAAGTAACTCATGTTGTTTTTGATACTACAATACCCAATAGTTACTCAAAGACCCAGCCTTTATGCTTTGTCTGTAGAGCATCTCTGAAGCCTTAATAGTGCTATTCTTTTTTTCCCATCAAGTGGTATAGTTGTCACTACTTAGAATTCTTTAATCTGTTTATCTTAATCGTGTATTTAATATATTGTATCATTTGTCATTTTCACAGTTAACTAAATAGGACCAGTCAAATATTCGTCATCATTCTATTCAAACTTTTGACATGATGTTTTTACTTTAATGCCTAATCTTTGTAAAGTGTGCAGAACAGCAGAATTGAAGTTTTGGCAAGACTTTTTTTCTTTAAAGGAATCATATGACTCCCAGTTTCAATTTGTGAAGTATAATTAAAGTGAGTTGACATGCTTTAGAATTTTCTTGTTTGGACATTCCCCTCCTTTAACTTAATGCCTATCTTTTATTCTGCTTTTCAGTCTATTGTTTAAGGACAAAATTCTTTTGGCTGATATTAATAAAAGAGTTATTCCTTCAGAAATAGGCTCTATAGCAAGCAGACAAGGTCCTTCACAGCCTTTCTGATGAAGTACAATTTAGTACCATTTTCCTTTAATTCTTTCCCTACTTTCTCTCAAAAGGCACACTCAGCAGAGAACAGAAAGGTACCTCTCCTTACCAATTTCTTAACGTCAGTCTTCAAACAGTAGAGTCTGTGTTTACATTGTTTATATGATCGGTAATTATTTTCTACCTAACAGTTTTCCTGTTTCTTAGTCTTTCAACTCTCTAACAATCAACAACTTTGATGGAAAACAATGGGCCGGGATACTAAGAAATATTGTAAGATCATTTTTCAAGTATTGATTTAAATATTAAGGTTGACATAAAGTGAGCTCATTGTATTATGAACCCTCCAAACAGACAATCAAAGTCCACCAGCAGTAGGCAGCCCTTTCCTGGACCAGGTATCACCAAGCCCTTATCACAGATTAATCTAGAATCTCTAAAACCCCGAATGGTTTGTAGGTGTTCCGGGCTGCTGGATCTGTCTGTGCTGATACATACAAGACTATTCCACCTTTTTAAAGTCAACAATGACACCCACAATTTTTTCATAAGTATCTGTGTATATTGTTACTGGGTCAGGGGAATTTTCTTCATAATTTTTTCACTTAAATTTGCATGAAAAAGAGTTTCTAACCCTCAGCTCTCAGCAGGTAGATGAAGAAAACACACACACACAAATACATACATACATACATACATACATACATACACACACACACACACACACACACACACACATCCCAGTGACAGAAAATAAAACAATTCCAGGGAATCGACCAGATTAGATCAACTACCCTCAGAAAACAGAGAACTGGCCACATTATGTTTCAAAAGAAGGCTCCTATTATTAATGGCACTAAGGTTTAAAAACAGCAGTGTATCAAAGTGAAGCCTCAAGACAGAAACTTTATAAATAGCTTTTAACCCACAAAGACAGGAGTTTTCACTCACCACTGAGTAAGACTTCTTGATTTGGTTAGTAACACCCTAAGTGGCTTTCAGGAAGCCTTCACCAACTGCTGAGTAGAGTCAAGAACACAAAAAGGCTTCCCTGGAGATTACCTCCTCCTAGTTACTCGACAAACTCAGATTACCCTGACACTGCCAGACAAATAACTGTATCCCTTTGACACCCAAAGATTACCTGTCAAAAGGAAACTTCAAACACACACGTTCACACGCACGCGCATATATATATTTACACACACACACACCCCACCACCACCACAGTCTGGTTGGCATGAGCCCTACCTGCATGGGTTACCATTTCCACGATAACAGAGCACTCACAGGTGTACCGCTGAGAAACACCAGGCGGACTGTCATTTAAAGAGCACCAAGGAGTCTGAGGGTGGGAAACTGCCGGCTTCCAGCAGACCACCCTGGCAATGAACAGAGCACCAAGGAACCCTGGTATCTTCCGTAGAATATGCCACGGTCCCATAATCTTAGTCGAACTTCATCTTGACTATACAGTATTGAAAATATCACAATACCTCTTAAGGGAAGCTCAGAGCTCAGACATTCCAAAAGAAAAAAGTACCACCTTAGCCAAGGAAAAGTTTTTTCTTGTCTTTGAAAAGAGAGTGAGAGAGCTTAACGCCCCCTCCTCAACATTCCCTTGTCCGCAGTCAAGCTTTCCAACTTCAAATTCAAAATACGCGGTCAACAAAGAGCAGGGTTCATTTGCATATGCAAATAACTTTAATACTGAGGGATGTGTAAGAGAGTAAATGGGACAGGTGCAGACGGGCGATGCAGTAGAAAATATGCATGTCCTCCCCCCTGCCCCTCACTCTCATGCCCCCTTCCCAGTTTCCTCTCCACAAACTGCAGGATATCACGTCCGACCCCAGCTTGTCCCTAGCCCCCGCAGGGACAGAGGAAATGTAAACTGTTGCTGCAGCCTCCTGACACTCCACTGATAAATCAGAGGAAGCTGCAAAACTTCTTGGCTTGCTCAGCTATCCTCCACTGGCACTGAACGCCCACGCGCAGAATTAGCAGTCAGCGCTACGGAAAAGGGAACCCTCAGTCAACCTGTTTGCAAAGCCCGCAGGGCAACTCCCGGCCCTTCGATCTTGGGCCCCGAGGCTCTCTGCGCAGGATGGGAGACCCCCGGCTTCCCTCACCAGGATCCCCCAAAGCAAGCTGGAGGTGAATGGAACAGAGCTCCTGCTGCCCCGGTCCCACGGCTCAGTCCCGTTGCATGAGGTCGGTGCTCAGGTAGCCGCGTGGGGCGTCCCCGCCCGCCTAGAGGGTCTCCGCACACTGCGCCCCGGGCAGCCCATGCTTCCCACAGCCCCAAGCCAGGGGCGTCCGAGAAGATCCTCTTCCAAGTTCCCGCGTCTGGCTGGGAGAAGGGGCGACGAAGGCTGCCGGCAAGGAGAGAGCAAAGTCTGCGACGGCGGCGCGCCCCCATCCCCGGCGCTGCCACCCCCCGCCCCAGCCGGCCGGCCAGGGGGCCCGGCATACGCGGCTCGGAGCTCCGCGCGCTCGCACTCACCCGTCTCGCCAGAGCCGCCGCCGTAGCCTCTGGGAGCCGCCGAGCCCCAAGCTTCCCGAGCGCAAGAAAGATGGTGGTGTGTATCGGGAGACCACCCATTCCAGCGTCTGGCAACCCGGCGGCGACTCTGGCTCCTCAGCACTGGAGGAGGAGGAGGAGGAGGAGGAGGAAGAGAAGGAGGAGGAGGAAGAAGGAACGGCGCAGTCGGACGCCATCTGCTGTACACCTCTGCACAGCCATTGGCTGCCTGGTGCGTCCGGGAGCCGCGGGGCGCGGGGCCGCGGGGAGCCACCTTGCGCCTCGCCTCCCCCGGCAGCTGCTCCCCGCCGGCCCCTCCTTCTCCCCCTCTCCTCCGCCTCCTCCCGCCTATGCCACGCACCCGCACGACCCTCGGCTCAGCCCTCTCCCCAGGGCTAGCGGCCGCGGGCGCGCTGGCCTCGACCTCAGCTCCTCTGCTCCCCGCAACTGTTTGCCGCAACTTTGAAGCTTCGGGGTGCCTGTGCGGGCTGGGTAAGGGGACTCCCCAGCTGAGCTGAGCCGGAGTACCCAAGCCACTGAGCCCAGGAGAGGGTCGAGCCCTTTGCGCCTCGGAGATCCATGAAGTGATGGGGGAAAAGAGCAAGAGAGAGTGGGGGTGCCCTAGGCCCCTGTTGATAACGCGCCCCAACACGCACACATGCGCGACACTCAGACACACCTTAAAACACACACATCGAGCCATCCCGCAC
Organism: Rhinopithecus bieti; assembly: GCF_001698545.2. NCBI lineage: Eukaryota > Metazoa > Chordata > Mammalia > Primates > Cercopithecidae > Rhinopithecus > Rhinopithecus bieti. The sequence goes on from NW_016809075.1 coordinate 200,649, forward strand.
GGTCCGGATGGTCTGGCGTTCCTTTGCAGTCCCAAGGCACGAGAGGGCTTCGGTGTTACTAGGAGAAAAGACAAAGAAAATCCTAGCTGGGGAGTACCCCCACCAGCATACGTGGGGAAGAGAGAAAGGGAAACATTTTGGTGACTCCGGGAAACGCCAGGAGCTGGGTGCATACCTGCCTGGACATCCCCCTGTTGCGGGGCTCCCAGCGGCTGTCAGCCCACGCCTACCAGAGCCTGGGAAAACCCCTACCTCTGGGGCCTCCGTTTAAAGGGTTTGCAGTCCCGGGGCGCGGGGACCGGAGTTGCGGGAAGGAGCGCCTTAGGCTCCTGGGTAGCTGATGCCGGAGGCAGCGAAGGAAGTGGAGAGTCCGAGTCAGCCCAGGTGAGACAGGAGTGCAGACAGCGGAGAGCACGTGGGCAGGCGAGGAGCAGAGTCACAGCTTAGAAAGTCGTTTGCTTACTCTCTGACACTTGTTCCAAACCCTTCTGGGTTTTGACACCTTTGATCTAGGGAACTTCTTAGGCTTGTTCAGAGAGATGAAGTTGCTTCAAAAGGGAGAAGGGGCGGGGGGAAGCATGAGGACTACCTATTGCCAATTACAGGATATTTTGCCCGTCAAATCTCTTTAAATGTGTGAGCCCAGCGACAGCAGGGATTTTATCTTTTCTATTTTATCCAATGCCTGGCACACCATGCGTGCTTAAAAAGAAGCAAAATAATAATGATAACATTAAAGCTTGATGTCATAGAGCAAATTAGATTCAAGAGATAAATAGAGCAGCTAGGATCTGTCACAGAAAAAAAGGAAATCAAAAGAATATAAGTGCCATTGTAAAGAAAGATGTGAATATGTTGGTAAGGGGCTTCAACTCAGCTTGCTGTGGGATGATGGGTTCTGAAAGTAGGGAAGCCTTACTTAATATTTTGAACAGCAATCGCTATTCTCCCAGTAAGCACTACAGTCACATTCTGGGTTATGCTTTTTTTTTTTTTTTTTTTTTTTCTGACATCCCTGCCTTAAAAAAAAAACACCCCCCCCCCAAATCCCAAAATATTTTTTTAAATCCAAGACCATGATTTATTACCCTCAAGAGATAAAAGGCCAATCCTGTGAGCCAGGACAGAGAGAAACTGGTCCATTATGTTTTATTGTAATCTCAATATATACAGATCAATAGCCAATGAGTCTCATTTAAGTAACTTCAGGAACAACAGCCAAAGAAAAACATTTCTGTTTTCTTGAACTATTACACCCAGGCTTCCCAGGTTTCAGTTTTCCCAGAATCAATGCTGCATTTTCAGGCCACCGCCTCCCCCCACCACCCCCCCACACCCCCGCACATACATCCATATGGGAGAAAGACTTGTGTTTGCAATCTGTCTGGGAAAAAAGATATCAAGGATGACTTCTGAGTATGTCATGTATGGACATCTTAGTAGTTATTTATGCCCCTCCCTCACCAGAGACAATGATATGTATATTTTCCTTTAGGTTGGCAATTTCCTTTCAATGTGCATTCTGATTTAATATGCCAGCCCATTCTCATTAACACTTTGCTCTACGTCAGCAATCACTTACGATACCCAAGAATACTTTGATTCTTAAGACACAACTTTTCTTCTCTGAGGCATTGTTTGTGTTTGGTCTCCTGGTTTTATAATCTAGGATATGAGATAATAGTTATATGGTCATTCTGTTGGGCTTCTTAAAAAAAAAAAAGGAGAATGACATCTAAATTATTTTGAAAATAAAGAACCATGAATGTTAAACATTGTTACATTTGATTCTTTCAGAGAACAATCACTTTTCATTAACATATATTTCAATATAGTCAAAGAGTATAAGATGTCTGAACTTTATCTAACTGTGTGATTACAAATTTTGTAGAAGGAGAATGCAAGCACAAGACTCATTCTAACTTTTCTTTCCATTTCTAGCTCAAATTCCCAATTTATATTTTAAATGCATATTTTACTTATAATATGAGTTACTTGCCAACATAGTCATCTTTGGTTCTTAATAAAAACACTACTCTCAAAATCTAGATTAGGTTAGAAACATTAAAAGGATAACCCAGGCAGGGAAAGGGATGTCAGTAATGAAGACTGTAAGAGTGGGAACAGAAATTTTTAAACATAAGTGAACAAAGAAAGGATTTGGAATAAGGTAGGCTTGATTAAAAAAAAAAAAAAAAAAAAGGTGGCATCGTTATGCGTAAGAAATAGTTGAATGTGCCAGGGTTAGAAAATAAGCTTGAGATTAGAAATTCCCGTAACCCTGCACACACAGATGCGAAAGACCCCAGTCACCACCAGGCTTCCAATGAGAATGAACAAAACAAAAGTACAATGGCAGAAGAGAGGGGGTGGGAGAAGAAAGCCTGTTGAGATTAGGTCTCCATTGGGAACCAAAGAGGAATCATGGAGAAAAGTAACCCTGTGCCAGCCAAGTACAGGCAGAGTGTAATTTACATTTTTGTAGTTGTGTGTGTTTGCCACTGCTTTTTCTGAACATGATGCTCTCCATATAGTCTAACAAGCTTGGACGGGAAAGTGCTATGGAAATGAAATAAACAAGCAGTGGCATTAAACAAGGAAGAGCTAAAGAAGGCACATAGATAAAGAAGCCCAATCTAAAACACAAGTGATAAATGCAAACATGAGCCAGTATCTTGGACTTGCCCCCCAGGGAGTTGCTGCCCAGGTCTACAATGGCCCATCCACTGAAGTAGTGAATTGAGTCAAATATTCAGTCACTCTGGGGAACAAAATAGGAGGAAAGGGGAAGAGAAAAAGAACCATGATTGTCTCATTTACACAATTCATTCAGGCCAGTTCCACGTTGGATGAGATTCTGTGGCAAATCTGAACATTTTTTCTGCCAAAAAAGAGCATTTAATCCTGGCATATAAATGTAAGTTTTGAGCTTGGTCCAGTAATTTGATTTTGATGTGTCAACATCTTAAAATACAAGGTAAAGATAATGTCTTGAAAAGTAGTGTAGTGGAACTCCACTGGCTTCTGGCCCAGTTCAGTCCCTCTGAGGCGCCAATGCTTTCCCAGCAGATGCTCAACACTCACAAACTAAGTCCTGAACCATCAGCCCCAGTCATTCACTCAGCAACATATTTAGTTAGTCTCTACTCTGTGCCTGGCACTGCACTAGGTATTGGTTATTCAGTGATACAGAGTTCCTGCCCTCATGGCATTTATAGTCTAATGCAGTGACAATAAACAGGTATGCAAATGATCCTAAATATATAATATGACAGCAAAAGAAAAGAGTACTGCAATAAAAAAGGAATGCAGTAGTGGGGGTAGAAAGGAAGGTCAGAACCATGCAAGAGCTCTCAGAGGAAATGATGTTTTTAGGCTGAGACCCAATCGTGAAAGAGAGGTAACATTTATGAAGATTTTTCTAGATATCAGGCATCAGGCTAAATCTTTTATTTATATATATATAATTTAATCCTCATAACTACCCCAAGATATGGACACTGTATTCAACTCCATTTTACAGTGGAGGTGTAGAGAGTTTAAGCAACTTATTCAAAGTCACACAGCTGATAAGAAGAAAAACTAGGATTTGGCCAGGCAGTCTGGCACTAGTGTGTGCATTTTTAATCACTGAGATACACTGCATCTCATATAAGTAGGCAGCAGCCAAGAAAGGGGAAGAAGAAGGATATATGGCCAAAGAGCCTGTGGCTGGAAGAGGCTGGCACATGAAGAACCCATCAGAGTCCAAGGTAGCCAGAGAGGAGTGAGCCTGGAAAAACTGCAGTGCGGTGGGATAGGAAAGGCAGGCAGGGGCAGAGGAGCAGGTGCTTGTGACCAATGGGTGGTTTTATCTCTTTGAACAATATGATCTAATTTAGACTTTAAAAAGATCACCTTGATGCTGTGCAGAAACCAAGAAAATGGCAAGAGTGTAACAGGGATGCCAGTGTCCAGGCAAGAGATGGCAGTGGCTTAATGGAAAGAGAGAGAACCAGATGGTTTGATTAATATTTGGAAGGATCTTGGCTCTGTATTCTTGTCATATAGCAGTATTGTGGAGACGCTGGATAGTGATCAGCCCCATCCAGTCAGTTCTGGGACCCTTGCTTCTGATCTCTGCCCTAGAAGCCCCTACTACCCACCCCAATGCCCAGCATTATCCGGGTTCAGTGTTTTGGTGCTCATCCTCTAATAATATTTACTGACCAAGAGATCTATAGTACAACGATCCCTTCTTCCCCATTGCTCTCTAACATTACCAAACCAGAGCAAAGAAAGGAGAGGCAGTCATTCAATCCACACTAAACAAGCCGGCAACCTCCATATGTCTAAGACACAACACTGACTAATGTGGAAATAATAAAACCCCTGTAGTGACAACTTGGATCACATTCATAATGACTTGGTTTGTAAAGACCAGGTATTATGTAGATTGGAGCTTGTTATTATCCAAAGATTTGGCAACCTTAATCCTCTTCTGCTGGGCACAAAGCCACACGATACTCATAAGCCTAACTTTGATAAGATGGGCAAGAGGGCCCGTGTCTTCTATTTCTCTGTCTTCTAAGGACACCAACCTGTCTGATGGACAGTAGGTCCCTTTATAGGATAGGAAGAATAGATAATATTGGAAAATGACTGTTGTCAACAGATTGCAAGCTACAGTGCTCATAAGTGAGGTATAAGGGGTGAAACAGATAAAAGAGCATCATTTTTTTCATGTCTTAGTCATTTAAACTTTAGGACCTAAATATCTATAGGGAAAACCCCCAATACAGCTGATGTTTAAAAGAAAGCATATAAAAGAAATCCCATAACTAAAGCTTTCTAGTATATTCTTCTTAGATTCTGAATTACGCCATTTTCATTGCTGCTACCTCATTGACTCTCCACGTCTCTATATTATGCATCATCTTCCTGATATACTCTGTCATATCACTTTGATTCCCAGGAACCCACCATTATCTTCATCTTGTCACTTTATGTGAGTCCCTTTAAAAATATCAGCTCCACAGAAAAGCTTTCCCTTACCTTCCCCCACAGAAAATATCTTCCTCCATCTCTCTGTATCTCTTATCTGGTCTTCATTTCCTTTGCAGCCTTTATCACAATCTGAAATTTTGCTACATAGTTTTTCAATGATTATTATCTATCCTCTTATTAAGAATGTAAGCCCCAAGAGGTCAGGGACTACACACACACACACACACACACACACACACACACACACACACACACCATACTTACAACAGTGCCTGGCAAATAGCAGGGTCTCACTAAATGTTGAATGAATGACATAAGTTAGCACCTCACTGACTTTTGTGATCCTTCCTAATCTGGCCCCACCTTACCTTCCCACCCGTTCTGATTCAGGTCCTCTCCATCTCTCCCTCCTCAGTCTTGCAAACCTTACCTTCCCTCAAAGTCCCACTTCTTCTATGAAATTTTCCTGGATCTTATTTCATTCTACATTTATCTATGTCTTCCCATTTTCATACTCCTGTAATGCTCATTGTCTCTGCCATTCAGTTTTTCAATTAACTGTGTACTATTTCCTACTGTTCTCTAATGGTTTCATAATCATTAGCTAGTCCTTTCAACTGCATTGCTAGTTCCTTGAGGATAGAGGCTAAGATAGATATATATTTTTTTTCCAATGGCACAACTTTTGGTACACAGCAGGCACTCTGTTAAATACTTGTTGATGGACTATGACGTGTGAGGAATCTGAACCACAGGGTTAGACTTTTCTTAGTCATGTGATGTTAATAGAATCATTATCACCTTATGTTTCTAACAACCAGAACCCTTATCACCTTATATTTGTGGGAGGTGCTCTTGCAGGTGCCAAGGAAGACTATTCATTGAACAAACACTGACTGAGAATTCGCTTTGTGGCAGGCACCACTGTAAGCACTGGAGAGTGTCTTGGAGGAGATATTATCTGAGGAAACAGACACTTAAATTGCCATATACCAGCCCTTAGAGGCATCCAGCAGATGCAGTGGAAACCCTGAGGAGGAGCATCTAACCTAGTCTGGGGTGAGGTCAGAAAAGCTTGATGTGTTGAATACATATGCCTCTGCCCAATTGTGAACCAGCTTTAAAAAATCCTCAGTTCTTGTGACCTGCTGGCTTGAAATAGTTTATTTATCGGTGTGACATTTTTAGTGTCCAGTCATGGACTTTAGCTCCAGTCATGACTTAATTCTACGAAATCACAGCACAGGCTCTCTCTTACAGCCGTGTGTCTAAGGAAAACTCAATTGCCATTGCAGTGTCTATGCATGCTGCAAAATCCCTTTTGCATCAATACTCAGCACTTCAACACCAACAATCCTGTTCTTAGGACTCTTCTCTTAACTTTCTAAGTTTCACACAACACTTGCTTTCCTCTTTTGTTCAACTCCTGCATACTGGAGCATATTAGGGCTCTAAACTGGTCTCCCCTTTTCTCTCCGTCTAGACTTTCTCCTTAAATGAATATGTCCATTCCCATCATTTTAGAAAGTATCCTATTACTGGTAATGCCTTAATCCATTTCCCTGGCTGTAGTAGTCAGTACAGCCTCAGTTGTGCTACAGTAAAAATAATAATAATAATAAAGTAATAATAATAATAATAATAATAATAATAATAATAATTCGCCTCCAAACCTCACTGGCTTAATGCAGATTTATGTGTGTCTCATCCTGTATGACTAATACAGGTTATGAGAGGAAATGGTGACTCTGCTTCACATAACCCACTCAGGGACCGAGGTTGAAAAGGGCTCTGCCATCTGGGACATTGCTGTTCTCTGTGGCAGCAGCAGGAGGGATCACTGCAAAACTCAAATTCCCTCTTCTATGTTTCAGCCCAAGGTGACATAGCCCATTGTCCAGAACCAGTCATGTGACCCTACCAAAATGCAGAGAGGATCAAAAACTATAGGAAAGCACAAGAAGATGAAGTGCGCAGTACCTGTCTCTTCCACACTAGCATTGTGCATTCCTCCATGCTCCAATTCCATATCCAAGTGCTTCCTTGACATCTTTTTTGACATCACACATGTACTTCAAATTGAACATTGATTCTGTTCATCTGCAAACTCCAGGAATTATCCTTCATGCTTTCTGTCATCCCACCTACATGGAAATAACCAGTTCTGTTAGATCTACCCCCAAAATAAATCCCACAGGCATCCACTTCTCTTCTTTTCTACTCTCACCACTCTGGTCAAAGCGACCATGATCTTTCCTAGTGAGTAATAGCAGTAACTTCCTAATGGATTCCTGTTCTTACATGCCTGTCTTCATACAATCCATTTTCCACATAGCAGCCATAGTGATCTTTCCAAAGAGTATACTGGATAAAATCATTTTTCTGCTTAAAACCCTCCAATGATTTCCCAGTACACTTAGAATAAACTCCAAATTCTTTATTCAATCTGACCCCTATTTTTCTCTAATAATTCATCTTCTACCTCTCTACTCTGTCACTGTTGACTATAGTCTTCTATGCCAATTTCAGTTCTGCCTCAGGGACTTTGTATCAACTCTATGCTGTGCTTTGAACACTCACCCCAAGACCTGCATGCAGCTGCCTCTCTCTTATCATTCAGACCTCAGTGTTGATGTCAGTACCTTAGAGAAGCCTTTCCAAACACCTAAATAAAGTAGCCACTGTCATTCTGTATCACATCCCCCTACTTGTTTCTTTTCATACTACTTGTCATTATGTAACATTTTGCTATTGTGTGTTCATTTATCCACTAGAATGTAAGCTCAATTAGTGCTGAACTTTGTCAGCCTGTTTACTCTTGTAGCTACCAGTGCCTAAAGAAACAGTGCCAAGCACAGAGTAGGTCTTTAAAAAACATGGACTGAAGAAATGCATTCACTGGTTTCCTTACGAATTCTGGTGCCCTTGTTCATTCTCACCTTTAAGTGTGAGTTTTGGGTTCCTTTCATATATCCTTTCAATACAAAAGACTCTTGCTGAAATCCATATTTGCAACTGATGGAGACAAATCTAAAGAAATGATCATCCTGATGCTGGTGATTTGCAGTCTTCTCCTTGCCAGTCAGAGGGAAAAAGTTAACTAAGAAGGCAGCAACTTGTCACATCTAAAGGTTCTTTTGACCCTGGTGATTAAGATGATGTGCCTGATGTGGTGAACTTTTATATTATATTGCCAGAGAACTGTGAAAACAGCCCTTTTGTCACGCTGAGTTCTCAATTTTGGTGATGGCTGTCACTGCTCTGGAAGGAGTGATTCACCCAAGGTGGAGGGGAAGCAGTGACAGGATGGGAGACAGGACTGACCTAAGGGTTCATCTCCAAGTCCACTGAAATAAACAGAAAGTGCAGGTACCATGATACACTGTCACATCTTGATACCACAACATTAGATCACTTGTATGCACCATTGGCCCAATTTCTAGAGTTCTCAAGGAAGGAAAGACTTCCATTCCTTAGCAGTATGCTTTGCCTAGATCGAGGATGCTCAGAGCACAAAAGGCAGTTTACCTCCCAGTGTCTGGTTCCACCTGGCTTCTCAAAACTCTCAGGACAGGTAGCTGGAGACATATAAAGGAAGACTTTCATGGTGCAATGACCTTTATCCAGCACTGCTCTCCCTGCAAATGTTCTCACACTTTGCTTCTCAACTTACTCCTGATGCTCTCTGTCATTGACTCTTTGATTCGGCTTCCTATTTATGGACTTCTTTTATCTTTCTTACCAGGAGTGTCACTCAGCATGCTTCCCCTACTTAGACAATTGGCTTTCTATGTCAGCCATGATTTGGTCCATCTCTTAGGGGATATTGCTGTCAGCTCTTTGAGGACAACACCATACCCAATCTAGTCTGATCTGTGTCCCTTTTTGTCAAAGCAGGCTTTCGTGCTAAGTTCACCCACTTTGAGTTGTAGCTTAGAGCTACAGCTTCCTCAACAAGTTAGTTATTCACCTTTCTTAAAAGTCTGTACATTTCCCAAAGAACATGTTCTATTATCTTGTAACCTTTAGAGTCAGTCAGGGGCAGGAGGGGCTCTTCTATATTTCCAGTTTAAATTTCTCAGGCTTTAATTTAATTAGAGCTCATACCAAAATGGAGATTTTGACCTCAAGAAAAAAAAATTCTTTTGCTTTCATTCCTGTAAAGAGGACTTTTTCAATCTCTGAGGAACCTCACTGCAATGGCATTTGATCTATTCCTGATTATACAATTATTATCCTTTTGGTGATCTAACCAATGACATTTAAATGGCATTTATGTGTAAAACTTGAATTATGGAATCACAAAACTTTTGTCCTGAAAGGGACTTCAAAAAATATAGTCCAATTCCTGTATTTAAAAGATAAGGAAAGTTCAGTACCAGCTAGCTGAGGTGTCTTGTACAAGGTCACACAAACTGTCAAGAAATGAAGAGAAGAAAACACGTGAGATGGCTTTCTTACCATTCCACCTGTAGTTGAAGAAAAATGTTTAAAAGATTAAAAGGAAGAGAAATGATTTCAGGCTCTTATTTAAAAAAAAAAAAAAAAAAAAAAAACCTGATGCCTTTTAATTTTTTTTTATCACACTTCAAGTATAGATATGTTGTTAATGCAGAAAAAGTCATCAGAACATAAGAATGTTGGCAAACCACAATTTTGAAAAGAGGGGTTAATTCCCGGATGACTGGGGTGAAGGGGGCAGTAGGAGGAGAGGAGGCAAGGTCTTAAGAATATCAACCTGAATCATAGACCCTGGAACCAGTTTCTACTGACTCTAGTCTATTGGGAGCCTTTTGTAAGACAAAACTGGAAATGTTCAGCTGCACACAGATTGCTTTATTTAGCAGACAATCTCAAAAAATAAAAAAAAAAAGAAAAAGAAAAAAAACCAACATGTTCTCTTGTGATTTGAGGATCGATGATCTAATTTTCTCTTTGTAGCTTTCCTTTACCAGCAACCACCTGCTCAATGGCCAGAACAGACATGACCACTCTGTGAATGGTTCTTGGCCTTCCAGTCTTCCCACTCTGTATGCTCCTTGGGTGTGTCCATCCACTCCCATTCCTCCAATGTGAAGGACCCAAACTGGAGACCCATTTCTAACTGCCCAAGGTATATCTTTATCTTGATGTGGCACAGGCACTTCAAACTCAGCAAGCCTGTAACTAAATTCATGACCCATTCTCCAACCCCAAATCAGTCTCTATAACATATCGAGGTTAATAGTGTCATCAGGCACTCACTCAGTTGTCTAAGCTGAAGTCTCAGAAGCATCGCTGACTCCTCCTTCTACCTCATTCACCAGACTCAGCTGATCAATAGTCCCTCCTGCCTATCTCTTAGCTGCCTCTGGAATATGTTTTCTATGCAGTATCCCATCATCGTCTGCCCAAAGTCCAGTTTCCATCACCTCTTGCCAAGACTGTTACAACAATGTTCTAAGGTAGTAATTTCATCTTGTTTTCCTTACCTTCTCCAAATCCAATATACTCTTGCTTAAAAACCCATCTGTAGCTTACTACTGCCTAAAAAATAAATTCAAAATTCTTTAACGTGGAAGATAGATGACTTTAAATGTACTTACTTTAAATTTAGATACAGTGAGCCTAAATATGCCATCCTGTAACTTTTACCCATTAGTCATGGATCTGCTGCGAAGATCTGAACGGAATAAGAATCAGCCTAAGCCTTCGTTCACAAAGAGGAGTGTGTACTGTGGTGGAGAGAAAGGGTTCCAAAAGCAGACAGAGCTTGTTTAGGTCCTGACTCCACCACAAACTACTATCCTGAACCTGTAACAAGGTTCTCAACCTCTAGGACACTTATTTTCTTATCTGTAAAATGGGGGTGAAAACAGTACATAAAGCTTCAGGATGTGGTAGGAATTACACGAGATGGTGTACAGTAAGCCTAACATCTAGAAGGGCCAACAAAGAGTAGATTTTTTTTATTAATATCATTATTGTTAATGTGACAGTTCTTTAGAATATTTTAGAATAATTATGATAGGTGATAGGTCCCTATTACTCTCTTCTTCAGTCTTTTCTTTCTTTTTTTTTTTTTTTTTTTAGACAGGGTCTGGGTCTGTCTGGGTCTGGCTCTGTCACCCAGGCTGGAGTCTGGAGTGCAGTGGTGCAATCTTGGCTCACTGCAACCTCTGCCTCCTGGGCTCAAGTGATCCTCCTACCTCAGCCTCAAGTAACTGGGACCAGAGGCGTGTGCCACCACACCTGGCCAATTTTTGTATTTTTTTTGTAGAGACAGGGTTTCACCATCATGCTCACGCTGGTCTTGAACTTTTGAGCTCAAGTAATCCACCTGCCTCAGTCTCTCAAAGTGCTGTGATTGCAAAGCTTGAGCCACGGCGCCCAGCCCACCCTACTTCTTACAATCGAAATCATACTGATTTGAGAATGGCTCTCCATCCTGGTTACCTCCTCGGACCCTTAAGAAACTAATTATGACTTTACCACAAGACTTGAAGATAAAAAATGTACTTCTCCTTCCTAACAGTTTAATGGTGATTAGTAAATACAAAGTCCTTTTTTTCCAAAGGTGTTTCCTCTTTTAGTCATTACAATTCTAAAGGAGTCAACTCCTTTTTACTTTAGTGTATCCCTTCACTTCCTAATTGGGGCTTTCAAGGAAATTTTATAGTAACTGCCTCAGACCACGAATTAGTCTCTCTTTTCTAGAAATGCACCTTTTACGTTTTGGTTTGAGATTATTGGCAGGAAGTGAGGAAATGATTTACACTTCCTTTCTGTGGCTTCCTAGAGCAGTACTATCAATCTGACATTTTTACCACCTCTGAATTTACAGTGATTATAATAAGTGGGAAAAAAAAGTAGTAGAATAGCAGATTGGTCTTCCCTTGCTGCGACAATGAAAACAGAGAGCAAACATAGTATTCTATTAAACAAAAACAAGTGCTCAAAGAACTCTAGATATTGTTGCTGGAGATATCTCCAAAATGTCAATAGGTAATGAGATTGGGCAATGTGCCAATGATATCCAAGAAGACCATGTTTATTTGTTTCTTATGTGAATTGCATAATTTTTCAACCTGAAGTACCAGGGAATTTCCATTTAACACATTTAGAATGTTATTAGTGTCATTGAGAGTGTGAATATTGAAAACATTTTAAAATAAAATTACTGCATAAAGTTTGATGGAGCTGGCATCATGGATAAGAGCTCTGAAGTCTAAATCCTTAGACCTAATGTCTGCTTTCTCACTTACTAGCCTTGTGACCTTGAACAAGATACTAAATCTTTCTGGACTTCCATTTACTCAACCATAAAATGAGGCAGGGTGGGGTGGTAAATATGAACATATTGTTTTGGAATGAGGATCAAGTGAACCATAATGCACAAAACGTGTCTAACATCGTGCCCAGCACACAGTAAGCACTCAACAACTATTGGCTGCACATGAATATGGTTAGACAACAAGTAAGACTGCTGTGACTCTCATTTCATTTTGCTTGGACATCTGATGAAAAATTCAATCAACAGCTCACATTTTATTTATTCATCCTTTGTTTTTGATTTACATAAAACCAAATACCAGTGAACTTTTTTCCGCTGAAATGACCAGCTGTTTTATCACCATGTAAAAATGCTCTAAGCTCAAATACAGTAACAACACTTTGCTTTCTTTTTCCATAAGCTAAGCTGTCTCACAGACACCTGTAAACTCTAAAGAGCCCTTATTCCTAAAGTTCCATGCAAGGTCAGTGGCAGTATATGATTATGGAAAAATAATTCAAGTATTATAATGATAGGGTTCTTCAAAGTAAACTCTTGTTGACAATGAAAGGAGAGATTCTTCCTAAAAATTTCACTAAGCAGATAGGCGGCATTAATTAGGATCATTGAATACAGGATAACTAAAGATAGGATCATGATTAACTAAATCAAGTCATATCCCTATGAGCCTAGAAAATATGATTCTATTTATTGCAACCAGAATGGACATCGGCAGTGTGCTTTGAGAGAAGTGCCAAGTGGCGAGTTAGCACTCAGCAGAATGTTTTCACTTACGTCTGGGGAAGGGAGTATTTGAGCCTGCCAGGTTCTGGGTTACTGGAAGGGCTAATCACTACCAAAGCAGGCATGAGCTGGCCCAGAGAGATTTGGTGACTTGTCACAGACTTGTGTAGAGGTCACAGATTTGTTAGAGGCATATCTGAGACTAAAATCTAGCCAACTTGAAGGCATGGTTCTATTAACACTGCCATGCTTCCTCCATGAGGTCTTTGTGTACCAGACCAACCTACAGGCCAGATGCCCAAAGTTTAAAACTCCACATCTATCAAGTTAGTTTCACCCTTATCTTCTAGTCACTAGTCTGAGTCTCCCTGGGCCTTCACTGGGTGACTTCAGTCTCAATGTAGCAGGAATTCATGATATATCTTTACACCTATTTCTTCCATTGAAAAAGCAAAAATTAATTAAGTACATAACAAAACATTAAACCCTGACACGTCACAGAAATTACTAATGCCCCATCTTAGAAGGTTTGGGGACTGCAGGACTATTATCCAAGTCTCAGAACTTAGATTTGATGAAGATTAGATGAGTTATTGTTTTGTTAGGAATTGCATACATAGGCATGCTTTATCTTCCTCCCCACATCCCCTACTGTCATATGAGGTTCAAGTGGAATTAATTAGGTGTCAGATACTGGATAGTAATTAACTCAAATCAATACAAAATGCCAAAATGTATTTTTAATGAGCTGGTTTTCTCTTCTTAATGTGGATAAGTAAATAAACTACATTGTATTAATCCAAGAATATGTAATATTTATTCTCTTTTGATTGATCAAAGTATGTTTGCAGACAGTAAGTTAGTATCCTTTAATGAAAAGACTAGTATAGAGTGAAATGTTGATAATATTTGCTAACATTTATTGATTTCCAGGTGCTTACATGCATATAGTTGTAAGCACTTCATGGACATTTAATCATTTAATCCTCCCAGCAACCCTATGAATATCCAATGTAGATATTATTATTCTCATTTTATGTAGAAGGAAATTGAGGCACAGAAAAGTAAATTGCTCAAGGCTACGCATCTAGTAAGTTGGTGAGCTACAATGTGAATCCAGGCGTTCCAATCCAGAGCCCTTAGTAATAACCTCCATGCCAGCAGTTCTCAACCAGGAGTGGTTTTACTCCCCAAAAGACATTTGGTAATGTCTTAACACAGTTTTGATTGTCACAACTTGGAGAGGAGAATACTACTGGCACCTAGCAGGTAGAAGCTGGGATATTTCTAAACACACTATAATGCATAGAACCACCCCATACATGAAAGAATTCCAGTGCAGAGCTTCAAAACCTCTGCTCTATGTTGTACTGCCTCTGGGATCAGTTATACCCTAGCTACAAAAAATGTGGTATGTATACCAGCAGCATTGCATCACCTAGGAGCTTCTCAGAAAGACTCACCCAGACCTACTGAATTAGAATCTGCATTTTAGTAAGATCCGTAGATGATTCATCAGCCCATTAAGTCTGGATAGGCAGTGAGTTAGACTATTAATTCTACCATCTTGTGATAGGTCTCCAATAAGACAAATCCCATACATCAGTCTAGTAACCATGCGCAGGCACAGAGAGAGAATGTCAGGAAGATGTTTTAGTGGGGTACGAATTAGGGAGGAGGGGGAAGATCCATCCATGATGTAAAAATAGGGACTGGAGTTTTCTTCAGCGGACAGTCACCTGAAGTAGCAGATACAGTCAGAAGGCAGTCACTACCTGGTCTAAGAAACAGGGACAAAAACAACACTCAAATTCTAACTCTGTCCTCAGAACTAAGAGTAGAAGACGTGGGCAAAAGGCTAGAGGCCAGGTAAGTACAGACATGGAATAGAGGGGAAAGGAACTAACACAACTGAGCTGTGAGAGCAGGGCTGGAGGTGGTGAGGGACGGTAATTGTCACAAACATAGAAATCAGTCAGAACAGCAAAGCTCCTTGGATCTGAGTGCCAGCAGTGTGCAGTAGCCACTGGCCTGGTTTAAAGGCACAGATACAGAGAAGGTCCACCCACCCTATGACATGTGCATGTATTTCCCCGAAATGAAATTTCTAGGATGCCATTTTAACAGTCAATAAGGCAGTAGAAGCACCCCCAAAATTACAAAACTCCAACAATAGCTTTTAAGAAAAAGCGGCCCGTCCTTTTAAGAAACACACATTCAGCAGCTTATGAAAAAGGGATGAAAAAACAGTTCCTACTCTCAACTGGCCCTTGGAGTTGACCACAAAGTGCTTTAGAACCAACCCTCTGATGCGTAAGCCATCACACAATTTTGCGTTTGTAGATTCAAGACAATACTTTCATCAAAACATGCCTCCTCCCCGAAAGGCTTTCAAAACAATAAGCGAAATAGCAATCTTTTGTGAGCTTTACCAAATGTTAACTGGGAAACCCTACTGTTTTTAATTGTGCTTGAATAAATGCAGACCAGGATCTCCGGGTACAAATAAAGTGGTTTATCTCTCCTCTCTGCCTCCAAATCAGTTTTGCACTGATAGGTGGCCATTCCCAAAGGCAAAGGTGACATGTGGCAAGATTGAGGCCCAACCACTGTGAAAACGATTTCACAGTAAACTAATAATTTCACAGTAAACTAATAATTTAAGAACACCATAATTTAAGAATACCATTGTTGTGGCTATCTAGATAATTTTCCTTTCATTCTCTATTTCTAAATTACCACCCAAACTGTCACATTAATATCATAGGATTCCCAAATCCCCAGCTGAATTGGATCTTAGAGTCCTACAACATGGGAAGAGGAGGTACAAGAGAATCAGCCAAGGAGCCCTTTAAAAGTGCATGTTGCTTGGGCCCTATCCTGACCCCATCCCACTCCAGGAATCTTAATTCAGCAGGTGTTTGGTGGGTCCAAGGAATCTGTGCCTTTTCTTTTTTTTTTTTGAGACGGAGTCTCGCTCTGTCGCCCAGGCTGGAGTGCAGTGGCGTGATCTCCACTCACTGCAAGCTCTGCCTCCCGGGTTCACGCCATTCTCCTGCCTCAGCCTCCCGTGTAGCTGGGACTACAGGTGCCCGCCACCGCACCCAGCTAATTTTTGCATTTTTAGTAGAGATGGGGTTTCACTGTATTAGCCAGGATGGTCTTGATCTCCTGACCTCGTGATCCGCCCATCTCAGCCTCCCAAAGTGCTGGGATTACAGGTGTGAGCCACCGTGCCCGGCCAATCTGTGCTTTTAATAAACTCCTTGGATTATCCTGATGTTTGGCAGGTTTGGGGAATACTGTCAAGTTCAACTCTCTCATTTTACAGGTGAGAAACCTGAGAACCAGATAGGAAATTCATAGGATTGCCAGAGCTAGCATCCTGACCTCCATACTTAATTTATTTTGATTACTCAATCCTATCATTTTTTCATTTGATCAACAATACCATATAATGTGTAATAGTAGAATATAGTATTCCAGAGTACAAGCCACCAAATGCATAATAATCCCAAATTCAGGGCTAGTATCTCTTCTATTTTCTCCACTCCCCATTGCTGTTCATTCTATCCCACGTAAAAATGCAATCATCTCCCTGATGTTCCTAACCACCAGTCTCCTGGCTTTCACAGGGGAGGATAGGAAAGCTTCTCAAGCAACATCTCAGCAATGACATTCCATAATTATCTTTTTTTCCTTTTAATCTTTTATAGCTTTGTTGTTCTTGACCTCTCAAGTAGTCTCCAGTTACATCCTCAAAAGAAAAATGACATCATTATAAATCAGAGACATGGATGTGCTGCCTCAGCAGTGCTATTGGCTGGTCAACCAATGTCAACTGGTGTAATGGCCTTGTTATCCACATATGTTCATACTTTTTAAAAGGAAGTTGATTTTAAGAACATATCTACTCTTTGCTTCGGTTTCCCTTTTTCTTGATTTTCTAAGAACTCATGTGACTAATTTATTCAGAAAACACATAGCATTAAGAAAGAAAAAAATGTAACCATTAAGACAGTGGTAAAGTTTGGTTTAGCTTGTTTTGAGAGATAAAAGATACCAAAAAATCTCAGAGAGATTAATTTATATTTAGACAAAGGCCCATTCCCATTCATGAAAATACATCCAAATCCTGCTTGAGTTCTTTTAACTTGCTATTATGCTCTGAGGAACAAATATACTGTTACCTTGTCTATTTCTTTTTAGGCATTAAGACAAAAAATATATAAGAGCAGGTAATCCTAACAGCCATGGCTTTCTGGCATGCTGTGCCTGCTGTTTAATCCAGGAAATATATACTCTGTTTTGATGTCTTAATAACCACATTACTGTCCTTGGTATTATCGTGTCAGCAAATGTGTTTCCCTAAAAGATCCCAAATCATATTATATTTTGTCTTCTCTATCAAACTCATATCAGCTTCAGGGCTCACACAGTATCCTGCCACCTCTGAGAAACACTTCAGAATGATCCAGATTCCACTCTTCCTACACATCTAGCATCACATGTGGTCTGTGTCTCAGCTCCTTAAAGTGTGGTCCTCATACCAGAAGCAGCAGCATCACCTGGAAGCTTTTAGAAATGCAGAATCTCAGCACCACTCCAGACTACTGTATTAGAATTTACATTGTAGTAAGATTCCCAAGGGATTTATATGCACATTAAAGCCTGAGAAGCACTGCTGTATACCATATAACACTTCATTAGAGTTGGCTTCAAACCTTTTGTCTCCTCCAATTCAATTCTTACACCTTACAAGGAGCAACTTTTGTGTTCTCTCAGCATTTGGTATTATGGGAAGTCTAGAGTGGAGTTTAAGAGGGTAATTGTGTAAGAAACTGTTGGTTACCTGTCCCCCAACTATTTCTCTTTATATCTTGTTAATAGTCATTGCATAGGTTTGAATCAAGTAGGTATGTCCAGGTGCCTACCCCATCTCCAGCCCCATCTAACCCAGGGGACAAGTCAGGACTGATCCGTGCTAATCATGGTGATGCCACTTGTCTTCCCAGTGTGACAGAGGAGCAGGGATATAAGCATGGACACAAGTCCAACCAAGTTACCAACGAGGGAGACAGGTGGCTCCTGGGAAGGGCTTCTGAACAATTACAAGAGATATTAGGCTACAAAACCCCATTTTCTGACTATGGACATTTAGTGATGAAGATACCACCCCTAAAACTAAACAAACCATCTTGTGACTTGTGAAGGGAGTTAGCCCAGGGAGCATATTCAGAACTTTCTAGTGGAAAGTTGGAAAGACCTGGACCTCTTTGGGCATGATTGCGCCATTGAAATTGCCCAACTTGGGCCTGCTTTACCTCCAGACTTCTTGCTATGTGACACACAAATCATCGTATTAAGCTATTTGAGTTGGATTTTCATCACTTAAAGCAGGAAGTCTATTAACTAATAAAACTGTTGGCTGAAATATCAGCCAATAATTGATGGTGTGTATTCACACTTTACATTTATCATCTCATGCAATTATTATGTCACTTCTATGAGGAAGCCACTGTTGTCCCCATTTTACTGATGTAGAAACTATAGTTCAGAGAGATCGAGTAACATATCCAAGATTTAGTACTTAAAGCAAGGTCTCCCCAGTGTGACAGCACAGACATCTTTTTTCATTCTCCTTCCATGATTTGACTGGTTAATAGCCACAATAATTTGCTTACACTGTTTCATTTAGCCTGATAAGAGTGGTCTTTGGGAGGATTATGCTCTAGCTCAGAATAGGGAGGAGAGCCTTTTTATAGGCTTTCTTGAGGGTGGTTTATTATTTGCTTTACTGATGACACCGCATGAACAGATGTGTGAGTTACTGAAAATGGGAAGAGTCTCATCCTGCAAAACTCTATTCCCAAAGAATCCTGCAGCATGCCAAGCAGGCTTGAGATGAATAAAATAACGAAGCTCCTGTTTGCAGAACTATTCATTGTTAAGAGATGTTGTGTTATAAAATTAATGAATCTTTCTAAGAGAGTTGATAACAGTGAACCAGTAGCCAATTCCTGACACGTACACATGGATCTGAAGGGAGATGAAGCCTCTAAAAGTAGTGCCAGAGGAAAGCATAATACTGTACTTCTTTTAATCTACAAGTTCACTTTGAAAGTACGTAGCTCAGCTTTAAAATTTGCCCAATTTAAAACAGCATCTACATTCATTTGTTCAGATGTTTTGTCTGAAAGAGGAGATAAAAAGATATTAAAATACGTGGAAGTTTCCAAAAACACTACTTAAATATTTTATTTGCCATCCCCACGTGATGGACTGGTAGAGGCAGAGCCCTTGAAATGAGGCCAACACTTCGCTCAGGCTGGACTCCAAAATTATAGGAGATTAAAGGTTTTTTGACAAGCTTTATCTCCCAAGGGAGTGTAATTCTTATTCTTAGAAATGTCATTTCCCAGGTGTTTATAGATACATAACAAGCAGCAATGCTTCTGAAATAAAGGAGAACATGAGCTTAGACACAATCAGCAATATTAAAGGCAAGAAGAAGCTGGCTTTCCACCAAAATAGGGCCATGTTCTCACACAAACAAAATATCTCTGGACATTGGCCTTGCACTCTCCTTGTGTGAGCTATGCTTGGAAGGTCACCCATGTAGACAGAATGCTAAACCTAGCTGCTAATTAGGTCATTTAGTCAATACAGTGGAAAATTCAGTCCCAATGATTATGTAATGCATGTAAACAGTCTGTCTTTTTTCATTTTGACCTTAAAAATCTGTCAAATCTATTGTTGGAAGTGACCAATTATTTCAGTTGAAAGAATTGAACTCATAATTCTGTGCAGACACAGGCACTGCTGATTAACTCCGGAAATGGCATTAATTCACTCAGCATTTTATCCAAAATATTCCAGATTATCATCTAAAACAAGGACTCTGACTCATTATTGTGAGAATCAGAAACTGTTTCTCATTCTCAAGCCAATAGAACAACAACAAAAGACTTATTTCAGTATTTCATCTCCTGCTTTAATTTCTGAGTTCTGCACTGGCATTCTAGTAATTAGGAGGAAGACAAAAGATGTCTGAGAATACACAAAACCTAATTGCTAAAGTTAAACATGTTCTACCAGTTTGCCATTAACACAATCATAGAATTTAAATTTTTTCTCTTCCTAATTAAGAGTTAATTTAAACCCATATTTTTTGATAGCTCAATCCCTCATATTAGTCAATGAAAACCTATACCATGATATGATTGATGAATTTTATATATTTTTGGAAAAGAATCTCCAAAATATCAAGTAATTTTATCATGGAAGATTTTAAAAACTATAGACATTTAGGGAAAATTAGAATCCTGAACCTATAATCAGTTTAGAAAAGAAAAGCAACTTAATAATTAATATACTGAAAAAATACTGATAGACATTTTGATTAAAATGAACATATAAAATTTTATTTTTAAATTAGGCATAAACAAATGCCATTAAAAGTGAGACATGTTATATTTAACACCCACATACATATATTTTGATTAAGACATTAAGATTAAACAATGGAAAAGGTGAGTCAGGGAAAGGGAGGATGAAGAGAAGTGGGTTAAAGGATATAAACAGGAGGAATACATTCAGTGTTGGATAGCAGAGTAGGATAGCTATAGTTAACAAAAATATATTGTACTCAGATGATGGACACTTTAAGTATCCTAGCATGATCACTATACGCTATATACATGTAACAAAATTTCACATGTACTCCATAAAGGTGTACTAATAAAAATTAATTAATTAGTTAATTCCTTAATTAATGATATATAAAACATGAAATAATTCAAGAATTAGATATCTGAATATCTGAAATCTCAGTTCCCTTTTGTTTTGTACAGTTTATATCATTTTTTAAAAAAACCTTAAATTATGACATGACCTTGGAAAAAGAGATGAAAATTTTCACTCACTATTTTCAGCCAATGAGCTCTTAAATTCTCACTAAATAATAAAAGCCTGTCCCTTTAAAATACTTCACTAAGTAATAAAGGATCATAAATTTTTCATTATTTAGATTACATATACTGCCTGCCCAGTGGTGTGTACATATGTTCCTCCACTTAGGATGAGGTTACATCCCAATGAACCCATCAGAAACTGAAAATATTTTAAGTTGAAAACATTGCAAGTCAAGTGCATTTAACACTCCTAATCTGACAAACATAGCTTAGCCTAGCATACATGCTCAGAACATTTACATTAGCCTACAGTTGGGCAAAATCATCTAATGCAAGGCCTATTTTACAATCAAGTGTTAAATATCTCATGTAATTTATTGAATACTGTACTGAAAGTGAAAAGCAGAATGTCTCACTAACAGTGCCCCACATCGCAGGATAATATTGTACCACATATAAGTAGCCCAGAAAAAGACCAAGATTCGAAAGTAGACAGTTTCTACCAACTGTGTCTCACTTTTGCACCATGGGAAAGTCAAAAAATCATTAAGTGAGCCATCATATGAGTTAGGGATGGTCTATAATCACACATTTGAATTTTTTTTTAATGTTGAGCATACTTATTCAAGTGACTCTTACTCGTTTTAGAAGATGTTTAAAACAGAGCTGAATGACAGCTGAGTGAGTCTCAAATTTTTCCTTATTGTGAATGTTGCTTTCAATGCCCAAAGCTTCTGCCAGCACACTCACAGTATTTATAGAAATATAGATGTTCTTTATAGCAGCTTACCAGTAAACCTGTAAAAGCTAATATTACACTGGCTATTCTTACAGGTGAATAAGGGTTTTCTTCTGGAGAGGACAAAAAGTTGTTATAAATGTGAATTCTAATAGCTACGGGGGTAGGAGAATAGAAGGTGTCTCTCTCTCTCTCTCTCTAAAATCATTTTCTACCAGTTCGTAACACTTAAACAATCTTTTGGTTCAAAAAATGTGTAAGGAGTGCTCTATTCTGAAGACAATTCAAGACATCTATATTTCATTGTCCTTCTCTAGTTAAAGATCTGCTGACCAATCTAAATCCAAAACATTCTGTTCTTGGAGTTCTGCTTTAGGAGAATGGTTTACACAATATTAGAGAGTAGGAAGAGACAGCAAAAATGATCTACTCCTGTGATTTTTATTACATTTCAAGGTTGGGAAGCTTCTGTGTTCTTTTTATTTCCCCAAACCCCAACAGCTGATGTGGTATGAAAACAGAGTTCAAAGAATGTGCAGCAGAAACAATTGAAACAGGCCTACTATCACCAGCAGATCCTTGAATTCTCACTTGAAATTTAGTTATCAATGCATTTGATATTTTAAGTGTGTTTGTCATCTTCCCAAGTTAGTGAGCAATGTGACTGCCTCAGCTTTTGTCTCTTGGATGTCCTCCAGCCTATTTGACACCTCTGTGCAACACTGCATATTCTCTTGATACCATCCCTTGCTTGAGCCACTGTGACAACTAGTCCTGTGATCAATTTGCTTCATTTGGTTGCAACCTAACAATGCCAATGCCATGTCCCAAACTCAAGCCCAAGTCCCAGCCACGTGCCTCTTTCTTCTTGCCCATCACTGCCTGGGAGTCACTGAATAAGTACTTCTCTTTTAAGACAATTTTGAGACATATTTCATAAGAGTCTCCAGAAGTCTCTGACAAGAGTGAACACGTCACCTATAGTCATGGCCAACTCAGTAAACTTTATTTGTTTTCCCTGCTTCCCTCTTCCATTTTCTCAGCCCCTACTCCTCTCTGAGGTCATTTCTCAAATCACCCAGAACTCTGCATTCCAACTCCAGCTTCACTTTGACAAGGACCTGGCCCAAGACATTTAGAATATAATAATCATAACCATGGTTACCTCTGGATGTAAGCCTGCCATAGGCTAGTTACTTTATTCAGAAAACAGATCTTCCTAAATAAGAAAATCAACACTGAGTGATGTAGTAATGATGTAACTAGGATTCGAACCCAGATCTACTAGAAACATCAGCACTGCCTTCCATGCAGTAGTGTTCAGAACTGTAGGCATCGCAAACTTGACATCAACAAGGCATTCAATTTCAAAGTGCTTTCAGGTTGTCTAGGTTACTTCTTAATACTGACAAGAACAGCTACTATTTATTAAAGGCTTCTTATATGCCAGGTTTTCTGGGTGTATGTGTGATCTCATTTCATCTTTTCAACAAACCTGTGCAATAAGCCAGACACTAGTTCCCCAGTTTTGTGGGTGATGTAACTCATCCTACCACAGTGTCTGCCAAATGAACAGCTCAGTCTTTGTTTACTGAATTAAATTAAATTGAAATAAATTTTGGAAACCATGGATCTGTTCCATCTTCCTCCTTCCTTTCAGAAAAAAAAAAAAAATGAAGAGGGCTTCATACTCACAAATTTCCTGAAAATTTCCACTTTGTTCTTTGGTAACATATTCTAAAGCCTCAAAAGAACAAAGAGAAACATATTTTCAAAGCAAGGATAGTAGTATCTTCAAAGGAGGAATAAAAATGTTGCATTCACTCGAGGAGATTAGTATTGTGGAATTATGGAGGTGTAGGGAACCTCGGGAGGTTATCTGCTTTATAACTTTGCCTCCAGGCAGAACTACAACAAAGCTATCATGAACACATTTCTGTCTGCATCTACAGGTCAAATCTTATTATAACCCATGATAATTCGGATCTCCAAATGATAAAAAGATCCCTCTGATCCAGCAATTGGCCAGTTTATTTCAAGCAATGTTTGATAAGGCAAAATTCCAACAAGAAACATTTTAGTGGGCCAGAAAACGCAAACTCAAACAAGAAGAGAATTTCAAAAAAGCTATGTAAAGGCCAAAGACTCTGGGAGAGTGGATTTGCATCAATGTGCTCTTTCTAGTTTTTGAAACTGAAAATCCAGAACCCTAAGAGGAATTAGAGAGCAAAGACATTCTGAAAGTATAAAACTTCATTACACTAATAAAGTAAGTACCTATTTCATATAGGTCAGGAGTAAATGATCATCATTACATGCACTTCTTTATTGAATTAATAAACATGATCTTGTTCAATAGCCCTTGGGCAAATGTACAATAAAACGTGAACAAGAAGAGGAAGAGAAGGATAATATCTCTGAGCACCTTCCAACCCAACAAGTGAGTTTTTATGCACACTTCTTTCCATTAAAAAACGCGATCATTTATGAAAATAAAATGATAACAGCAGGTCCTAAAGAGCATTCATCCGAACTTAATTATAATCTAGCTCATTGTTAGATGTTTTTTTGCACACAGCATAGGTCAAGGCATCTCCTCTGAGACATCTCAACTATATTCAGCAAAGCACAGTATCATGTTTTCTCACAGTATCAGGTTTATTACAACAGTAGTCAAATATCTTCATTTACTACAAATGAATGAAAATAACAAAAGAACATTATTAATTAGCTAAATAATGAATTAATTAAAGCTGTCCTCAAAACAACTGCTGTATTGTCCTTTGAAGATGAAGAAGCTGACTTTTGTGGAGAGCCAGCTATCTAATGGTAGTAGAAATTAGCTTTCTGACAATGAATTAGCATAAAAATAGAGCATTAATTTCCTCCTTGTCCCTTATGCCTGTGTCCCACTGGCACTCCCAAGGCTGCCTCCTTGTTGCTAAGACCACAGCACTGGTGTGTCCATGCCACATATTTTTTGTGTTCATAGTCTCTGCCCTTTCTGTTTGCAGCCATCCCTACTTGAACGACAGACCAAATTAATTCCCAGTAGAGGTAGGAACAGGCTGCAGGGTTGTCCTGGCTATCGGAAACCCCTAGGGTATGTGTCTTCAGGATAACTAAGCAAAGTTGTTGTTTTATATATTTTATTTGATCCTCTTCCTAAAAGATATGTGTTTCTGCCTTGTTAATCTGGAAGAATATATGGAATATATATATGTGTGTTAGTTAGGTAAGCAATACTAGCTGCTATAACAAACAAATCCCAGAGACTTACTACAAAAGGTCTCTTTGTCACTGATGTCTCATCTACTGCTCCAGTACAGGTAAGTTGCTAGACTTCCGTGTTGTGCTGTGCTGCTGTCAGCTCCCCTAGGGAAGGGAGAGAGGGGAGAAGAGATGCAGCAGTTCAGCTTCATAAAGCCCTGAGTCAGAAGTGGTACTCGTCACTTTCATTCTCATTCCAGGTTGTGACTGGCACAGCCAGAGGGCCAGACTTAGATGCAAGGAGGATTTGGAAATTCAGTCCTTTACTGGACCTATTTTCCAGCTAAAATTCCACAATGTGGATGCTGCAAATGGATTTCAGTAAGCAGTTAGACAATTCTCCTACATTATTCCTTTTCCTTGTAGAGCACACCCTTAAAAAGCCTTTCCTTCTACTTGTCTGTTGGCTGGGGTTTTGTAGGTGAAATTTGCTATATGGCTGAAGTACAAGATATTTGATGAAAGACTAATTGCTCCCCTTTATAAACTTGCTTTATTCTTAGCCAAATTTACATCTCAAGTTCTTATCTACTTGTGTAACATTTTTAGTAGGTATCTAAATGGCTACTCATTTTCCTGCTTCTGGATCCCTATCTACAATATACCAAATTATTAATATTGGCATTTGACAAATAAAGTTGATTACGCAAATGTGGGGTTTATATATAAACCTATCCTGTCTCTAATAAGCTTTGTGGCTTTTTCCCGTAAGTCTATAATAGACTCTAAGATTGAGGCAATGTTCCTTGGGTTAAATACATGCAGATTCTGTCAGTGAAAAGAGAAATTCTGGTAAGCTCTTTTATTTAGTTAACAAATAAGTATTGAGCACCTAGGAAGTAGACTAGACTCTGGAACTCCTGAGCTATATAAAATGCCCAAAGAATTTATAGGCAACATAAAGTGATATAACCCTCCCTAGATTTTCCTTCACCTTCCTCTTTTCTCTTAAAAAAAAAATAGACAAAAATTTTTTTAAAAATTCCTAAATACTTACATTATTTATAAACCAAGTCCAGTAGAGGGCAGCACACACACACACACACACACACACACACACACACACACACACACACACTCACCTCCACTAGCATCCCTGCACCACCAGTAAATCCAGCTAAGTAGAAGAAGAAGGTGGAAGTTCTTTACACAGTATCCAGTACACGGTAGGTATGCAATTGATTCTTTAAAAAATAGACAAAGTGGCAAGGGAGCAAACATTTACAAACATGCAGATGCGCCTTAAAAAAAAATAGTATTTTGAAAAATAGCAAAGAACAACCAAATTTATTCCTCGTGTCTTAGTAATTGTTTCAAAAACACAGTGTACACAGAATGCAGTAAAATCCACTTACAGTGAAGATTCTCTATAATTCAGCTCTATTATCATATTACTAGGTTTGATTTGTTTTCGCTGAACTCTGATACAGCTATGAAAATAAGAAAATCAAGTGCAACATTTTTCCATCAGTGAAAATAGAGATAGATGGAGCCTAATTATTAAAAGTGTCATGTACCTTAGTCACCCACATGCTTAGATAAATTGTCCAGCTCTCCAGCACATTTTAACCATAAAAGAGAGCAAGAGATAAGCTCTAACTCATTAACACTGTATGAAATTGTTAGTTTATTAATAAAAGACTATAATAACAGAGGCTTGTGGGTTTATAAGGGAGATTTATAACTAGCATTTGCAGGAAAAAATGTGTACATTTGCTGTTAATAAGTTGAAAGCAAAAGTTTTTCTCCTTGCAATAAGCATATATACACAGGTTGTGCATTGTGTTGTAATTATGGTCTTTAAACCAGAGAACTGCTAAATTAGCACATCTAATGAAATCAATACATTCTGGGGTGCAAAGAACCTTTGTGAGGTCTGCAAGGAGAACTATTTAGCATGGCATGGCCGCCCTCTGATTCCACAGAGTGCTGATTCATCACCTTTATATAGATGCCTACTGATTGGACCTCTATTACTGAAAGAGTAATTAAGGTACAATATTAACAAGTGTGCTCATTTCTACTTCAACAAAAAGAAAACAAATTCTCTTTTACTTGAGGGTAGCAAAGTTTTGTCAGTAATATTAATAGTAGAAATAGTTTCTTCCCTCCTCTTTTCTAGGAAAAAATTCTTTTCTAGGTGAATGCAATTGATGTGAATAAAGATAAAACAGTCAAAAAAAAAAAAAAAAAAAGAAGAATAAGGTATTTTCTATAGCCCTGGGTCACATAAGATATTTTATCCTTCCTTCCACTAAGGTTGCAGCCCATTAGATTTTCATCCTGACATTTGGGTTTTTTAATACTGTATTTGGGTGTCGGAGTGAACGTTTGTCATGCTTTCAGATCCATTTTGAAAAGAAAAATCAATACTTTAAAAGAGTATGTGTCAAAGTGCCCCTACCCTTTTCCACTTTGAACTTTCTTAAGCTTTAAAAAGTTTTATTCAATTTCTTGTTTCTAAAATTTAAGTGCTTCTTTTTTCCTATCTCATCGGTTCTTGAAAATGAAAAAAAAAAATTTCAATCTAACTTTGTTGATAAAGGAGAGAAAAAATGGGTTCTCATAGCTGGTTCTCTTGGGTAATGACAATATCCCAAGGGGTAATTCTTGCAAATATATGCGTTTTGCAACAAGGTACCATCTGCAAGGTAGCAGCTCAGGGGAAGTCCAAGTTCAGCCAGGAGGATCACATTAGCAACTCAACTTCTTTCTAGCATAGAAGAGAGAAAATAACTAAGAAGTGCTGCACCAACAGGAATTTTGCTTAACAGGCTTTTTAAAAAATGTGCAACCTATTGACTTTGATTTCATGGAGGGACTTTAAATAATGCATTTTCTCCAAAATAATTCAAGAAAAGGGTAGATTCTTATTGGCTTCTGAGTTTGAAATGTTCTATTTGTGTTAGAAGTTTGGGCAAGTTTAATCCGTTGCCTTCTCTGAGACGTATGAATTCTATATTGTCCACCTTTTCTCCACAGTTTTAAATTGGTTAACTCTAAAGATCTTCATATTAATTCTTCTCAAGTTTCATGATTTCTTTCTGGAAGCACAGATAAATTCTGCAGAGTCATTTATCCGCCCCCATACTTGTAGATAGCAATAATGAATGTCTGAGTAGCATTTTACGGTATACAAAGTACTTTGTTGTATGATAGCTCACTAAAGGCACAGGAGTCCTGTGATGCAGGCAATGTTATCTCTGTTGAACACTGAACTGTATGACACTTTAACCAAAAACAAATAGACAATGGCTGAGCTATTCATTAGGCAGGTAATTATAAGCCTCCTTGTGCTTTTACTTGGCTGCTTTGTGTGTGTCTAATTTTTTTTCTCTCTCCAATTAGCTTGTATCCCAAGGGGTCATGCCATATAAATGATATATGCACAATACTGAATAAACAATAAATGTTCAATGAATTACTTGAGATAATGAACGAATGAATGAATGAACAGAGAGTGACCCATTAGAGAAGAAGTTTTTACAATTTACCCTGAGAACACTAAATCTAGGGCTTTGGAAAGTTAAGAAATGTGTCTCCACATTGAGGCTGCATCCCTGCCTATCCAATTTCGGGCCTTGATCAGTTTCATAATATGAACTAGGAATGGCTGATCACGGCTGACATCTTTTATCTCTGTTGGGCTCCTCTCCCTCAACCTCAAAATACCTAAATACCTGTTAGGCCATTCTCCCACTTTATAAAGCCCTTCTTGCCTGAACTTTATGATCTTTCCTTCCTCTGAATTTTTACTTATTTGTAATTCATTTAGCACTCAATCATTCCCCAACCCTTTGAAAAAAATTTTTTTATATATATTCTCATCTCGGTCAAGACAATGAGACTTTATGGACTGTTGTAGACAATTTTCTATTTCATTTGGATCAGTCAGAGTATTTGGCATAGAAGCAGAGTCACATAATGGGCACTTGTCAAATATTTTTATAGATAATGGTTTTACTAGTTCATTCAATAAATATAGTCAAACACTGACTCTGTGCCAGAGCCTGTTATGAGTATAGAGATACAGCAGGAAACAATACAAAGTCATTTGCCTTCATAGAGCTTACATTCTAGTGGTGGGAGACAGTCATCAACAAATAAGGCTAGTATGACAAATGGTGAGAAGTGTTATAGGGGAAATTAAGCAGAGACGTATATAGCCATATATATATTTATATGTTTTATTTATTTTATTTATATATTA